>NC_086101.1:43107005-43410035 GCF_963921235.1 Mobula hypostoma | reverse complement strand
AGGACACTCTCGATGGTGCTCCTGTAAAAAGTAATTAGATTGTGTGTGGAGAGGCTGGCACGCTTCAAGCGTGATGATGCTGTGCCTTCTTGACTAGTGAGGAGGTGTTGTGTGTTCAAGTTAGGTCATCCGTTATGCGCACACCAAGGAACCTGGCTCTTCCATGGCAGAAACATCGATAGATGTGGAATGGAGAGTAGTCGCCCTGCATCTTCCTGAAGTCCAGAATCATCTGTTTTGTCTCATCCACATTGACCCTCAGGTTGTTGTTCCTGAACCATTTGACAAGCCTCTCTGTGTGCCAACTCACTATTGTTTCAAAGGTACATTTAATTTCCGAGAAATGGATACAATAGACATCCTGAAATGCTTTTTCTTCGCAACCATCCACGAAAACAGAGGAGTGTCTTAAAGAATGAATGAGTTACGTATTAGAACCCCAAAGTCGCCCCCAGCTCCTCTCCCTTGTAAGTGACTGCAAGTGACAATCACCACTCCCCCCCACCGGCAAAAAAAAACCATCGGCACCCACCACCGAGCACTCAAGCGTGCAGCGAAGCAACAGCAAAGACACAGACTTGCAGTACCCCAAAGACTGCGCGTTCACTGGGTATTCAACATACTACAGACTCTCTCTCTCCATAATAGGGAAGAAAGAAATGTCTCTGTTTCACAGCGAGAGGGGAGACATAACAAACAACATGCTGGATCACGATGTTAAAAGTCTATTGCATTGCTTTTTCTGAGCTCTGTGCCCAAAGACCTCAGGTCTCTGGGCTCACAGCCAAAGATCTTCCAGTTCCCACAGTACACCAGTCAGACAGGACACTGACCTTCGATCGACCCGCCTCCAGAGCCCCGAGATCCTAGGCCTCCAAAGGCGAGCCAAACTTTTAGGACGCACCCTTGGCATAGCAAATAATGGCCAGTCGTGAAACCCTGAGAGGAGGTTCCATTCCTGCAAAGAACCAAAGTGAGCATGTAACTCCAGGTCAGTGTCTTCAAAAGAACCCTGAATGGGAAAAATAGAGATATTAAAGGTGGAAATAGAGCTGTTTCCGAAGATGCAAGTAAAGGAGTCGCCGCTTAGTGCCATCTTGACTAAGCTCCGCCCTCCGTATGAGTCCAGCCACACTTGTACCTTACTGAACTTGGTGATACAGTTTGAGCTGGATCTGGCAGGGCTGTCATGAGTCAACAGCTGCAGGCTCAGTGTATAGACCTGCTAGGCACCATGGATCAGCATGATGGAGTTTGAGATGTTGCTGCCAACTCAGACTGACTGTTTTTTTTCCATCAAGTTGTCCAAGTTCCAGTTACAGGGAGGGGTGTTGAGTCCCAACAAGGTTAGTTTACCCACCAGCCTCTGAGGTATGATGGTGTTAAACATTGAGCTGAAGCCAATGTACAACATCCTGGTGTATGAGGCATCATTTTCTAGGTGGGATACAGGACGGAGTGGAGGGTGGAGGCTATGGCATCATTAGTGGACCAGTTTGAGTGGTAGATGAACTGGAAAGGTGGAATTTCATTTAATCCATTACCAGCTACTCTCAGCACCTCATGATTGTTGAAGTCAGTGCCACTGGACGGCTGAGGGCTGGTGGCCAAGAAAGGCTACCAGTTATTATTTTTATTTCCAGCGACTTGGTGAAAATTCTAATTTCAAGACAGATTTGAGAGATGTGTTAAGGAAGTCCTGTCTCATACTTAGCTTCCAATGCCAGTAACAAACTTGAAAATATCATCATTTCTGTGTGTTCTTAGAAATCCAGATAATATAATTATCCTTAATAGAAGAACACTGACATTATTGTATCTTCCATGTGATATGAATCTCATCTCAGATTTATTTATTGGTGACTTGAAATGTAGTGATGTTTTCTGTAAAAAATGCTACAGATAAAAATTTCTTGCACCCAGATTTCTCAGATTCCCACTTCAGTAGAGTGGGAGTCACAATGGAAATGCTCTAATGTAGAGATGCCAGATTGGCTTTGATCTGTGGATGTTGACTTCCACAGGGAATTGGAATCATCCTTTTTGGAAATCTATAACTTCCAAAGTGCCACGGGGTTCCCAGTAACCATAAGGTGCAAACTTATGAGACATCTGTTCTCTCTTGAACTCTCTGTAAACGTGGAATGTTGTTCATCAACTGATAATCATGAGCAAAATGCAGTTTAAGAAAGCCCTGAGAAATTTCAACACTCTTAACTCTGTTTTTCTATCTGATATTCCTTTACAATAAATTTACTTTAAAAATGTGTTAACTCCTGTTACAGTTTACAGTCACTGCTACAGCTCTCATTATAAAATCGAGTTACAGTAATAGGGTTTTCAGCTCCCATTTGTCCACATTTGCCTCATATTCCTCTTAACATTTCCTTTAAATGTCTTTTAAAATGTTATTGTTCATGTCTTCATCTGGCACCTCACCCACTCCACTACCCTTTGCTTTATTTCAGTACTCAGTATCAGAATCAGAATCAGGTTGCATTTCACTCACTGGCATATGCCGTGAAATTTGTTGACTTTGTGGCAGCAGTAAGCTGCAATACATAATAATAGAGAAAAGTGTGTGTGTGTGTGTGTGTGTGTGTGTGTGTGTGAGGTAGGGTAGCATTGTAGTTAGCACAACGCAACACAGTACAGGCGACCCGGGTTTCTTCCCTGCCACTGCCTGTAAGGAGTTTGTACATTCTCCCTGTGGGTTTCCTCTGAGTGCTCCGGTTTCATTCCACATTCCAAGGAAGCTAGGTTAATTGGTCACTGTAAAATTGTCCCGTGATTAGGATATGGTTAAGTCAGGGATTGCTGGGTGGTGTGTCTCTATAGGTTTCAACAGGTCCATTAGATGTCAGAGAAATGCATGCAATATACATCCTGAAATTCTTTTTCTTTCCAAACATCCACAAAAACTGAGGAGTGCCCCAAAGGTTGAATGACAGTTAAATATTAGGAACCCAAAGCCCCCCAAACGCCCCCCCACCCATGCACAAGCAGCAGCAAGGCAACGACTCCCCCCACCTCTCCCACCAGCAAAAAAAAACATCAGCGCCCCCCACCAAGCACTCAAGCGTGAAGCAAAGCATCAATAAAGACACAGACTTGCAGTACCCCAAAGACTACTCATTCACCTGGTATTCGACATACCACTTGTTCTCTCTCTCCCTAATAAAGGAAAAAGGGGTGTCCCTGTTTAACGGCGAGGGGAGAGACATAACAAAACAACTCACTGATTTATGGTGTTAAAGGTCTGTTGTGGCACTTTTTCCAAGCTCTGTGCCGGTGGGCACACAACCAACAGCAAGCCCGCTGTTTCCGATATACCCTGTTCTCCCGCGATGCATTAGTCGGCAGTGGTGGCACCAGCCTTGAACCTGCCCGCCTCCAGAGCCACAAAAATCTGGCACTCTGAAGGCACACTAGTCTTCTGGGCCGCGTCCACAGCATATGGAAAAGCAACCAGTCGTGAGGCCCTGAGAGCGGGTCCCATTCCCACAAAGAACTGAAGTCAGAGTGTAACTCCAGGCCAGAATCTTCAAAAGAACCTTGAAAGGGAAAAAAGAAGAGATATCAAGGATAGAAATAAAGCTGTTTCCCCGGATGCAAGCAGAGGAGTCGATATTTAGCGCCATCATCACTCAGCTCGAAGGGCTGGAAGGGGCTACTCTATGCCACATCTCAATAAATAATAAATAAATAAATATTAACTAGTTAAATTAAATAAATAGTGAAGAATAGAAATAGAAAACAAAGTAGTGAGTTGGAATTCATGAGTTCAATGCCCGTTCAGAAATCGATGGCAGAGGAGAAGAAGCTGTTCCTGAATCATGGAGTGCGTGACTTCAGGCTTCTGTACCTCCTTCCTAATGGTGGTAATTAGAGTAAGGTTTGACCTGGGTGATGGGGGTCCTTAATGATGGACACCATCTTTTTGAGGCATCGCTCCTTGAAGAGGTCCTGGATACTACTGAGGCTAGTGCTCATGATGGAGTTGACTATGTCTTCATATCTGTTTCTTCTGACATACCTTTAGAATAATTTTACTTTAAAGATGTGTTACCACTGTTAGTTACAGTCATGGTTGTAAATTATGCACTTATAAATATAGCACAGAAATAAGCCCTTCGGGCCAACTGGTCCATGCCAACAAAGATGTCCATGTAAGGCAGTCCTATTTGCCCACATTTGGCCCATATTCCTCTAAATTTTTGCTGTCTATGCACCTGTCCAAATGTCTTTTTAAATATGAGTGTACCTGTCTCAATCACTTTCTTTCACGCATTACCACTCAGGTCTCTCTTATGTCTTTCTGAAGACATCCGTTAGACTCGCGAGACCATGGATCTGCACCTGGAAAGTCTTCACTCTCCAGGGCGCAGGCCTGGGCAAGGTTGTATGGAAGACCAGCAGTTGCCCATGCTGCAAGTCTCCCCTCTCCACGACACCAATGTTGTCCAAGGGAAGGGCATTAGGACCCATACAGCTTGGCACCAGTGTCGTCGCAGAGCAATGTGTGGTTAAGTGCCTTGCTCAAGGACACAACACGTTCCCTCAGCTGGGGTCTGAACTCACGACCTTCAGGTCGCTGGTCCAGTGCCTTAACCACTTGGCCACATGCCCATGTCTTTCTAATCTTATAATAAACCTATGACTTATAGTTTTTGGTCCTGTTTTCCTGGGAAAAAACAATTCACATTCATCTTACATGAGATTTTACATACAGTACTTCACTGCTCTTGTCATCAGTTGTTAGGTATTAGCTGTTGTTAGATTTTATACCTTATTATCTGCCTGCACTGCATTTTCTCTGTAAATGTGATTTTTAATTCTGTTTTCTGTTCTTTTCTCTTTACTGGTTCAATGTATTGATGCATCCATACAGATGGCATGCAAAACAATTTTTAATGTACCTTAATATATGTGATAATAATAAACCAATTTAATTAAGATAAAGAAGAAAGGAAACAAGTTACCTGTATTCCCCTTGCTAATTGAGGCCAGCAATTCTACTCATTGAATAGGGCTACGGTAAATACACTGCTCATGATTGGCATAAAGCTGAAGAGGAACAGATATTGTCTGATTCTGGTCGAGCAGTTTGAAAAATTAAAACTCTTGTAGTGAAACAGGAGACCAGAAATGACAGCCTCTGATCTTCAATTCATGCCTGGCTCCCTTTCTATTGTGGGTAGGTGAAGAGTGGAGGATAATGGAGACCAGTGCACATTGGAAGCTGTTAGACGTTCTCCACAGAACTAGAGATCAGCAAACAGCATGATCTGTCTGTGGCTGTAGATCTGGAATCAGACCAGATGAGTAGATTTCCTTCACAAAATAGCACCAGCAAACCCAGTTACTTATCTGAATTCCACTACATTCATAGTCACACTTCAAGTAGTTCATAGTGAAATAAATCTTGATTAATTTAATCAATTAACTGAATTGATTTCCCTGGTTAGTTTCTTATTCTTTCCCTATGATACAGAAGCAAGTAATTTCAGCCTTTCAAGTCAATGCTGGTTAATGGAGCATTCCATTTCCCTCACTGTTTATTCACTGTACTCTCCTCCCCGCATTCCCATTACCTCCCTCTTCCCTTAGTTTCTACAACTGGTTTACGAACTTGGTGCACATTATGGTGGCCATTTAATCTCATGACCCTGCACCTTTAGTCCAGGTCTATGGATTAGAGTCCATCTATCTGTATCTACTAATCCAGTAATCCACCGACCACCAATCTACTACGCCATGTAATAAATGTGTGCAGGCAGGAAAGCATATATTGTCTTACTTTTGAAAGCACATCTTCAGATTCTTTTATTTTTAAGAGTTATCAACATTTGTTCTCATGAATAAATCATCTAATTTCCTGAATTAAAGTGAATCTTTGCAACTATCCATTATTTCCAAAAATACTCTTGAAGACTTCATGCAACTGTGCTCTGAATTAGAAATACTCTGATGGTAGAAAACAAATGCACTTCCAGCAGAGGTTTATGATTTATTGTAGCTTCATAATAAGTATTCAGCACCAAATATATGGGCCTATTGTTAGCTAATTAATAGAGATTGATTGCTTCAGTTAGTTAGCATTGTTTTGTACAATGAACAGTATGGCAGAAAGTGAATTAGCAACAATTGTTCTTTCCACAAGTGTGTTTTGATTTGAGATTCAATTATTCATGCCATATCGAAACCCAGAAGAATAGCATTAAACTACATTTTTGAGTTGGAGGCCAAACAACGATGATCATTGCTAATGCAAGAGGACATGTCACTATGAATTGATTTTAACTTAGACTGGAAGTATTGCCAGTAGAGTCAAATAGCTCACGTATCCCCTCTCTCTACAGAAAGAGGTAAGGATGGATGGCATCCGTTAGTCTCGTGAGACCGTGGATCTGCACCTGCAAAGTCTTGCTTCAGTCTCTCCAGGGCACAGGCCTGGGCAAGGTTGTATGGAAGACTGGCAGTTGCCCAAGCAGCAAGTCTCCCCTCTCCATGCCATGCCATCAATGTTGTCCAAGGAAAAGCAAGGTTCAATACAGCTTGGCACCAGTGACATCGCAGGAATTGCCAGAGTGAGGTCGAAAGCAACGTTGGACTGCCCTAGGGACTCCAGCTCCGGATTTGTCCTCAGGATTTACTCCCAAAGACTCTCCTATAAGTGGGTATGGCTGCAAGGCAGCGGAGGTTTGATATCAGAGTTTTCCCTCTCTTCGATGGACTGCTTTCCCAGGCTGACAAGCTCCATCTACCCGAAGCCCTGGTTTTAAGGCGCCAGGACCCACCTTCGCCCCTTCTCCTGTCAGTAGAAACAGTTCCACCGGGCTTAGAGACTAAGCCACACCTGAAGGCCAGGAGTTGGACTTGGTTGTCAGAGGCTATTTGAGGCACATGCCATGAGGAGCACTTTTAGGTAGTGGGAGCTTGTCCCCACTACCACTCCTCGGCTTGACAACATTGGAACTAAAGAAAGAGGTAAGAACAAACAAAAATATGAGCTACAAAGAAACCAACAGAAAATGAAGAGCTAGAAAAATTCATTGGGGAACAAGATAATGGAAAGTGTTGGTGAATAGGATTCGAGAAAAGTCAAAGTCAAATTTAATGCCGTTTGCACAAGTGGTGGTTGGCGATTGGCATCCGTCTGTCTCAGAGGACAATGGATGATCATTATCGCAAGCCTGGGCAGAAGGTATGGAGATCCTGAGATGCCCAGTCATCAACATCCCCCTCTCAGCATCACTAGTGTAGTCCAAAGGAAAGTTTATGAAGCAATGATTTTAAATGTTGCTCCTGTAATGGATGAATTTCCTGCTTGGGCTCAATAAAGTACATATTATTATTATTAATACACTTAGCACCAGTTTGGCCACAGGAGCTGCCAGACGGATGTTCAATAATGTCCAGCCACTTTAAGGGCTCCACTCTGGGTTTGGTGTCTCGGTTTATTCCTGTTGCCTTTGTCTCACCCGAAACTGTCCACAAGCCAGTGTGCTATTTACTCATAGCTGGGGAGGATCTGTTTCACAAGCACCAGGATGTATCCACATGCCAGTGGGCCTGTGTGCTATGTGTGCAGGGGCCACACCTCCTCCCCATCCTTTGTAGTTCAGCCTGAGTCCAAAAGGAGTTCCGTTTCCGTGTGTCGCCAGCGAGGAGGCACTACATGAAGCTATGTACTGGCAGGGAGAGACTTTCGCATTCACCTCTGCTTTTCATAAGACTGCTAACCAGTAGTGGAAGCTCGAAGTGCGATCAACAAGCACTACCCATTACATGATCATACTGGATTTGTCACAACAACCACTTTGACAGGGTGCATGTATCAGAATCAGGTTTAATATAACCGGCGTACTGTATGTCGTGAAATGTGTTAACTTTCTGGCAGCAATACAATGCAGTACATGACAAATATAGAAAAAAAACAATTACAGTAAGTGTTAATGTATGATAAATATTGCAATTAAATAAGTCATGCAGAAACAGAAATTAAAGAAGGAAATAGTGAGGTAGTATTCATGGGTTCAATGTCCATTCAGAAATCAAATGTCAGCACACACAATGCTGTTCCTGAATCACTGAGTGTGTGGTTTCAGGCTGCTTTACTTCCTTCCAGATAATAACAATGAGAGAAGGACAAGTATGAACATGTATAATAATTTTTAAAAAGTGCTTCCAGTGGGATCCAGGGCACATAAAAACATTTAAACTAGCATTTTCATGAAAAACAGCAGCAGTTATAGTGGAGATAAACAGAGCTGTTAGATTAAAGATCATGAGCAGTTCTCATGGACCAAATGGCCTCTTTCAATGCGGCATCCATACCATTATATTACTTACTCATTTATCGAGTGTGACAAAATTGAAAGGCCACAATTTACTGCCTTCCTATAATAGCTTTTATCAAAGCTGGTGGCTTAGCCAGTTTAACCATCGATGTTAATTGAATAAGTGCTGGTCAGTGAGAACGTCTGTTAATTAGACCCTGCAGAAGTACAGGAATTATGACTTATTTCCAAGTCAGAATGATTTGTGACCTAGGAGGACAGAACATTGAAAGAAAACTAATTTCTATAATGCAAATTCCCCATTGCACACCAAAATGGGATAAGTTAGTCATTATATTTTAATACTTCTATAATTTTGGAAGAGAATAGGTCTTATTAAGTAGATTTAAGAATCAATTATTTAGACCTTAACCACCAAAAAAAGCAAAAAAAATGACAAAAAATATAAAATGTCAAGAAAGAAACTTTGCTACTTATTGAGGGATAAATCATTGCATTCACTGTGAGTTTTATCAACTCAATTTGGTGTGTCACACACTATTCAGCCTGAAGATTAACTGAAATGCAAGATTAGTGGAAAATTCCTGAGCAATGGATATTTTTAATTTTCTTCTTTGCACTGTGAGTAGTATATTCAATATATCAGACACCATCACAAGTTGTCCTCAGAGTTTCTGAAGAAAAGTTTGTGCAATCATTTGTTCATTTTGGGAACGTGGAGGTCACTGACAAGGCCAATCTCTAGTTTTCTTTGAGAAGCTGCTACGTTGTGTGTTACCTTTTGAGCTGCTTCCTTTAACGGCTTCAGGTTTTGAGCTCGGTAAAGTACTGATGTTTTGGGAATTCTAAAATTTTGATGAAGCAACAATAAAAGAGCAGTCTACTTTCTACATGGACAAGTGTCAAACCAAAGTATAAGGGGAAGTAAACCAATTACAGCACAGCTGTCAATAGAAGTTAGTTTCTGCTTTCTCATACAAATCAGGTTCATTGGTTACATATTATTTCTTCTTGCAATATTGAGTAGCATTGAATTCAATTGGAGCATATTTTATGAGAAGCTTGCACGCAATCATATCTGTAGAACCTGTTTGTATCTTCAAAACACTAAACTAATTCAGAGGAAGACATGGAGTCTGAAATGCAGGTCTAACTTCAAGATTAATTTATGTGAGCTGTGGACATATCACATGGTCACATGATGATGTATGCAATTAACATTTTCTTACATTTAACCCATAATTAATTAGTTAAGCAATCAAGAATGTTTGATCAACCAATATATATACAAGATTACTCAAACATTACTGAAACATTAAATACACAGCACTCTTCCCTGCTTCACTATAAACTCCGACTTGACAGAGAATGCGTACCAACTACATACAAAATATACTCTATAGCACAACTGCCATACAGACATCCACACTGTTGTAAATTCTTAAATTGTCCCATTCAGGCCTAAAAATTCAATCACCGTGAAGGATTTCTTACTCCTGTGGGATAATGTCCTTCCTCACAAATAGGGATTACTCGGCTTGGCAGCTGAGACTTGTGGCAGTGAAAATAATCTCACGTTTTGGGGCCTCCTCTGTTGTGGTTGTGGGAGTTGATTTTGAAATTGCAGGAAGTGGTTCTGACAGATCTGGACACCTTTCTTCTCCCTTTCCCTCTCTGAATCTACTTTGATCCCTTTCTTTTTCTTTCTCTCCATCTCTTTCTTTGTTTACTTCTTCTGGTTTATGCATCTTGGTCTTGGGAAGGTCCATTAGTTCACTGGAGTATTCTTTTATTATTCTATCTATTGCTCACTTTATGTTCTGATCTCTCCTCTTGATTTCTGCATCCACAACCTCATCAGGCATATCCTCTGTTTTCATATCTGCATTGACTCCCTTCTTTTTAACCTTCCATTCATCCAGCTAGGCCTTGGTCCTTGCATTTACTTTTACAAGCAGGTTTTTGTCTCCCACTTAAAATTCATACAATAACCTTAATGCACACAGAAAAGATTCTGGTTCTTTATACTCACAAAAGCCAAATGCGTGCAACTTCCTTGAAGCTCCTTGAACTCTTTTCCTGCTTAAAACCAAGCCACATTTCACAAGTGACTTCTTGATTACCATATCAGAAGTTTTCTCATATATGTTGCCTACAAAAACTGTTGTAGTTGGGGCACTACTTTTGTCACTTCCACGCTTCCTCAGAGCAACTTGGCCCTTCCTTGGTCCAATATGTTTTCCATCCCGGGGCACAGAGTTTGGCATCAATACCTGTTTGCCCTCTGTTAGACAACGGTTCACAGTGTTCTGCATGGAGACAGATATGGCATGATTCAGTACATTTTTTAATTCACTTTCAGTTGGCTGCACTGCAGGGAATGTGGTGGATAGTTCTCCAATCAAGTTGTAGTTGTCTCAGCCAATCCGTCCCCACAATGCTGGCCACCAGAAGCTCAATTTGGATTGTTGGCTGTTGTATTTCACTGTTTCATTTGTCATTCCCACATGAGTTATTTTTTTCTCCAGTATAAGTTCTTAGTTGGACACCTGCAGGCTTCAGTTTAGTATCTTTGAAATACTATTCAAACTCATTTTGTGGAATGCCTAAAACAGCCAATCAGTGTCCAATTCCATTTTAATTGATTTGCTATTCAGTTTTGGTGTAAGCCCTATTGCTTGTTTATTGTTAGTTTTCAGATTGAAAATCTCAAAGCTAGTCAGTCCTGTGTCATTAGGTTTTTTAATCAACAGCATGCAGAGTAGTGCTCTTTTTGAAAACGTAAATTGACTTTTCAGTTTTTTCTCTACTCTGAGTAGTCCATTTATTTTCATCTGCCAAACAGTTCTGCATGTTTCCTACTTTGTGGCATTTTCTGCAAGTTTCACCTTTAAATCTGCAATAGTTTGGAGTATATGAGCCCCTGCCACAACAGTAACACAACTTGTTCTGCCAGGCAGGTGTCCGTCTAGACTCTGCAAATTTTTTCAGCTCACTTTTATTCCCGACTGCAACTTATTGCATGACCGTCTGCAGGTTTGATTTACTTTACTTTAGTTTACTTTATTGTCGCCAAACAATTGATACTAGAGCATACAATCATCACAGTGATATTTGATTCTGCGCTTTGCAGTCCCTGGATTACAAATCGATAGTAAATATTAAAAATTTAAATTATAAATCATAAATAGAAAATAGAAAAGGGAAAGTAAGGTAGTGCAAAAAAAAACGAGAGGCAGGTCCGGATATTTGGAGGGTATGGCTCAGATCTGGGTTAGGATCCGATCAGCAGTTGGAAAGAAGCTGTTCCCAAATCTGGCCGTACGAGTCTTCAAGCTCCTGAGCCTTCTCCTGGAGGGAAGAGGGATGAAAAATGTGTTGGCTGGGTGGGTCGTGTCCTTGATTATCCTGGCAGCACTGCTCCGACAGCGTGCGGTGTAAAGTGAGTCCAAGGATGGAAGATTGGTTTGCGTGATGTTCTGGGCTGTGTTCACAATCTTCTGCAGCTTCTTCCGGTCTTGGACAGGACAACTTCCATACCAGGTTGTGATGCACCTTAGAGGAATGCTTTCTACGGTGCATCTATAAAAATTAGTGAGGATTTTAGGGGACAGGCCAAATTTCCTTAGCTTTCTCAGGAAGTAGAGGGGCTGGTGGGCCTTCTTGGCAGTGGACTCTGCTTGGTTGGACCAAGTCAGGTCATTTGTGATAGTGACTCGGAGGAACTTTAAGCTTTTGACCTGTTCCACTTGCGCACCACCGATGTAAATTGGGTTGTGTGGTCCGCTACTCCTTCTGAAGTCAACAACCAATTCCTTCGCCTTCCTGACATTGGGGGATAGGTTATTGTCTTTGCACCATGCCACCAGGTTCTTAATTTCATCTCTGTACTCAAACTCATCAAAAAACGGGGATTGAAACGGGGATTTCAACTGCTCTTTTAAATATACGTTGTGCTTCAGTGACAAGCCATTTTTGAAAGCTTTCTCATAAAATTCCACAAAGTAAGCAATCTATTTGTGCATCTTTAACTCCATCACTGAAGTGACAATGCTTAGACAATCTCTTCCATTCAGCCTCGTAGACCGAAATTGACTCCACTTCCTTTTGATTCTGCTTATGAAACCTAAAGCATGTTGCAATCAACAATGGCGTTGGTTCATAATGTTCCTACATTACTTTTGCAAGAGCTGCAAAACTCACTTCTGATGGTTTGATTGGAGCAGTCAAACTCCAGAGAAAACTGTACAAATCCAATGAACTCTACAAAATAGACACTCACTTCTCACTGGCTATTTCATTTGCTTCAAAGCACTATTCAAACGGCTCCGTATACATGAGCCAATTGCCTGTTGTGTAATCAAACTCAACAACCTTTCTGATATAGCTAGCCATTCCTGATTTTTTTTTGATGATCACCTGGTACTCACTCTTTAAGAACCTTGAATTCTTCCATTTATGGCCATTTCTTACAAACTCGAACATGTCTTCCCTTCTGGGTCTGCTCCACTGCTTTTATTTTAAAACTCAACAGTCTGCATGTGCTGGGCTGCATATTTTACTTGATGTTTCTTGCTGCATTTTTTTTAGTTTGAACGTCTCACTGTGTTTAATAGGTAGATTGCCATCTTGGGTTCATTTAAAAAATTCCATGTCGTCCCAATATTATGTTTTGTAATTTCAAAACATTAAACTAATTCAAAAGAAGACACGGGAGTCCGAAATGCCAGTTTAACTTTGGGTTTACTTTAAGTTAGGTGTGTATATATCACGTGGTAGTGTGACGATATATGCAATTAACATATAACCTGTAATTATTTAAGCTAATATAGGCTTAATCTATATATATATATACACACACATACAAGATTACTTAAATATTACTGAAACATTAAATATACAACATAACCCATTGATTTAATTTCTCTACTTTTTCCATATACTATTCACTGCCAAGGTAAATATTTACTGCCAATCTTTGATGTTCTTGACCTGACCACCAACAATTTCCGAGGGCAGTTAAGACTCAAGTACCTTGCTGTGTGCTTGGACCAGAAAGGACAAAATAGGCAGATTTTCTTTCTTGAAGGATTTTCGGAATCAGATATTACAACAGTCCAATAGATCAGGCGTCACAGGAGACATGCGAGACTGCAGAGGCTGGAAACCGGAGCAAGAAACAATCTGCTGGAGGAACTCAGCAGGTGGAATATCCAATAGATTGGGCATCACCACAGTTAATTCTGTGATGCTGATTGGATTAGAAGGCATGTGCAAGTGGTTGGACAAACTCAGGTTGTTTTTCTCTGGAGTGTTGGAGGCTGAAGGGAGATCTGATAGATGTTTATAAGATTATGAGAGGCATAGATAGGGCAGGCAGACAGTATCTTTTCTCCCAGGGTTGAAATATCTAATACCAAAGGGCATGTATTTAAGAAAAAATTTCTTTACACAAAGAATGTTGGGTGCTTGGGGTGGTGGTAGAGGCAGACACATTATGGAATTTTAAGAGTTGTTAGATAGACACATGATTGCACAGGAAATGGAAAAAAATATCGATATTATGTATACAGATGAGATTAGTTTAGATGGCGATTCAATTATTGATTTAATTGGTTCCGTTCCTGCGCCGTACTGTTCCATATTCTTGTTACAGCGTGACTTGGTAATGTCAGAATCCAGATGTGGAGGAAAGACAGACTTCCATGTAGAGATGGTGACCAGCGTTTATTCATAAGAATTCCAAATGAGGGATATCATGAGGCGTAACATTCTCAAAACTAGGAACTCGCAATTAACTCTAATCGGGCGTCTGCTTAAATAAGGCAGGGGACATGGAATCCCCACGCCTATTGAAATAAACTTGGCAAGTTTAAACAGAAAGCGCCGGGAGACCGCATTACAAAGAGTGAGTCATTGGAGAGAAAAAAGAACATCAAGGAACTCTAAACAATTTAACTCTCCTTAAACAACAATTAGCTAATTCTGGTGATCTAAAATCCTCAGAGCTCAATGCTCTCCGGTTCCCCATCACAGTTCTACGTTCTATGCTATGATCTGTATTCTGCTTTATTTCCCTGAATTTATGCCCCTAGATGATGAGTCCGTGACTATATTATAACCCAATAACAGAAACATTATGGCACAGAGTCTGGCCCTCTAGCTCAGAAGGGTAGGGCAAGGAAGAGGAGGGCAGTTGTGATAGGGGACTCGATAGTAAGGGGGTCAGATAGGCGATTCTGTGGACGCAGTCCAGAGACCCGGATGGTAGTTTGCCTCCCTGGTGCCAGGGTCCGGGATATTTCTGATCGTGTCCAAGATATCCTGAAGTGGGAGGGTGAGGAGCCAGAGGTCGTGGTACATATAGGTACCAATGACATAGGTAGGAAAAGGGATGAGGTCCTGAAAGGAGAATATAGGGAGCTAGGAAGGGAGTTGAGAAAAAGGACCGCAAAGGTAGTAATCTCGGGATTACTGCCTGTGCCACGCGACAGTGAGAGTAGGAATGCGATGAGGTGGAAGATAAATGTGTGGCTGAGGGATTGGAGCAGGGGGCAGGGATTCAAGTTTTTGGATCATTGGGACCTCTTTTGGCGCAGGCGTGACCTGTACAAAAAGGACGGGTTACACTTGAATCCTAGGGGGACCAATATCCTGGCAGGGAGATTAGCGGGGGCTACTGAGGTGACTTTAAACTAGAATGGTTGGGGGGTGGGAATCAAATTAAAGAGGCTAGGCGTGAGGAGGTTAGTTCACAACAGAGGGATGGGAACCAGTGCAGAGAGACAGAGGGGTGTAAAGTGAGCATAGAAGCAAAAAGTACGAAGGAGAAAAGTAAAAGTGGCAGGCCGACAAATCCAGGGCAAGCATTAAAAAGGGCCACTTTTCAACCTAATTGTACAAGGGCTAAGAGAGTTGTAAAAGAGCGCCTGAAGGCTTTATGTGTCAATGCAAGGAGCATTCGTAATAAGGTGGATGAATTGAAAGTGCAGATTGTTATTAATGATTATGATATAGTTGGGATCACAGAGACATGGCTCCAGGGTGACCAGGGATGGGAGCTCAACGTTCAGGGATATTCAATATTCAGGAGGGATAGACATGAAGGAAGGGGAGGTGGGGTGGCGTTGCTGGTTAAAGAAGAGATTAACACAATAGAAAGGAAGGACATAAGCCGGGAAGATGTGGAATCGATATGGGTAGAGCTGCGTAACACTAAGGGGCAGAAGACGCTGGTGGGAGTTATGCACAGGCCACCTAACAGTAGTAGTGAGGTCGGAGATGGTATTAAACAGGAAATTAGAAATGTGTGCAATAAAGGAACAGCAGTTATAATGGGTGACTTCAATCTACATGAAGACTGGGTGAACCAAATTGGTAAAGGTGCTGAGGAAGAGGATTTCTTGGAATGTATGTGGGATGGTTTTTTGAACCAACATGTCGAGGAACCAACTAGAGAGCAGGCTATTCTAGACTGGGTTTTGAGCAATGAGGAAGGGTTAATTAGCGATCTTGTCGTGAGAGGCCCCTTGGGTAAGAGTGACCATAATATGGTGGAATTCTTCATTAATATGGAGAGTGACATAGTTAATTCAGAAACAAAAGTTCTGAACTTAAAGAGGGGTAACTTTGAAGGTATGAGACATGAATTAGCTAAGATAGACTGGCAAATGACACTTAAAGGATTGACGGTGGATATGCAATGGCAAGCATTTATAGGTTGCATGGATGAACTACAACAATTGTTCATCCCAGTTTGGCAAAAGAATAAATCAAGGAAGGTAGTGCACCCGTGGCTGACAAGAGAAATTAGGGATAGTATCAATTCCAAAGAAGTAGCATACAAATTAGCCAGAGAAAGTGGCTCACCTGAGGACTGGGAGAAATTCAGAGTTCAGCAGAGGAGGACAAAGGGCTTAATTAGGAAGGGGAAAAAAGATAATGAGAGAAAACTGGCAGAGAACATAAAAACGGACTGTAAAAGCTTTTATAGATATGTAAAAAGGAAAAGACTGGTAAAGACAAATGTAGGTCCCCTGCAGACAGAAACAGGTGAATTGATTATGGGGAGCAAGGACATGGCAGACCAATTGAATAATTACTTTGGTTCTGTCTTCACTAAGGAGGACATAAATAATCTTCCAGAAATAGTAACGGACAGAGGGTCCAGTGAGATGGAGGAACTGAGTGAAATACATGTTAGTAGGGAAGTGGTGTTAGGTAAATTGAAGACATTGAAGGCAGATAAATCCCCAGGGCCAGATGGTCTGCATCCTAGAGTGCTTAAGGAAGTAGCCCAAGAAATAGTGGATGCATTAGTGATAATTTTTCAAAACTCGTTAGATTCTGGACTAGTTCCTGAGGATTGGAGGGTGGCTAATGTAACCCCAATTTTTAAAAAAGGAGGGAGAGAGAAACCGGGGAATTATAGACCGGTTAGCCTAATGTCGGTGGTGGGGAAACTGCTGGAGTCAGTTATCAAGGATGTGATAACAGCACATTTAGAAAGCGGAGAAATGATCGGACAAAGTCAGCATGGATTTGTGAAAGGAAAATCATGTCTGACGAATCTCATAGAATTTTTTGAGGATGTAACTAGTAGAGTGGATAGGGGAGAACCAGTGGATGTGGTATATTTGGATTTTCAAAAGGCTTTTGACAAGGTCCCACACAGGAGATTAGTGTGCAAACTTAAAGCACACGGTATTGGGGGTAAGGTATTGGTGTGGGTGGAGAATTGGTTAGCAGACAGGAAGCAAAGAGTGGGAATAAACGGGACCTTTTCAGAATGGCAGGCGGTGACTAGTGGGGTGCCGCAAGGCTCAGTGCTGGGACCCCAGTTGTTTACAATATATATTAATGACTTGGATGAGGGAATTCAATGCAGCATCTCCAAGTTTCCGGATGACACGAAGCTTGGCGGCAGTGTTAGCAGTGAGAAGGATGCTAAGAGGATGCAGGGTGACTTGGATAGGTTGGGTGAGTGGGCAAACTCATGGCAGATGCAATTTAATGTGGATAAATGTGAAGTTATCCACTTTGGTGGCAAAAATAGGAAAACAGATTATTATCTGAATGGTGGCCGAATAGGAAAAGGGGAGGTGCAACGAGACCTGGGTGTCATTATACACCAGTCATTGAAAGTGGGCATGCAGGTACAGCAGGCGGTGAAAAAGGCGAATGGTATGCTGGCATTTATAGCGAGAGGATTCGAGTACAGGAGCAGGGAGGTACTACTGCAGTTGTACAAGGCCTTGGTGAGACCACACCTGGAGTATTGTGTGCAGTTTTGGTCCCCTAATCTGAGGAAAGACATCTTTGCCATAGAGGGAGTACAAAGAAGGTTCACCAGATTGATTCCTGGGATGGCAGGACTTTCATATGAAGAAAGACTGGATGAACTGGGCTTGTACTCGTTGGAATTTAGAAGATTGAGGGGGGATCTGATTGAAACGTATACGATCCTAAAGGGATTGGACAGGCTAGATGCAGGAAGATTGTTCCCGATGTTGGGGAAGTCCAGAACGAGGGGTCACAGTTTGAGGATAGAGGGGAAGCCTTTTAGGACCGAGATTAGGAAAAACTTCTTCACACAGAGAGTGGTGAATCTGTGGAATTCTCTGCCACAGCAAACTGTTGAGGCCAGTTCATTGGCTATGTTTAAGAGGGAGTTAGATATGGCCCTTGTGGCTACAGGGGTCAGGGGGTATGGAGGGAAGGCTGGGGCGGGGTTCTGAGTTGGATGATCAGCCATGATCATAATAAATGGCGGTGCAGGCTCGAAGGGCCGAATGGCCTACTCCTGCACCTATTTTCTATGTTTCTATGTTTCTATTATCCACCCATTCCACATTTATTTGCTGTATTCTGGAGTCAGCAGGATTGATCTTTCCCTCGCAGTACACAAGTTTTTCAAACACCTACATATTTCATCCCTAAGTTGGTAAGTCTGGAATTTAGCTGCATTATGTCCCAAAAGTGTATGCAAGGTCATTACAGTTCAGTGTCAAAGCTTTATATGTGGAATAGTGCAACAGAGGTAGAAACCGCTTGGTCTATTGTGATGTCTCTTTGGAAGATTGGCTTGCTAGTGTATATATAATGCAGTTCTTGTGTTCATCACAGATCAACATATCTTTCAAAACATCGTGGCAAATCCTTCAGAGATGTTTCTGCTCCATCTCAATAATGCAAAATCCCACTGACACATGAAAATGTGTTCCACCAGGAATTTAAAAGCAAATATTTCAGTGATAGAGCAGAGCAGTTTCAGTGTAATTCCCAGGCAGGTCATAAATATTCAGTTAGATGTGCAAAATTCTGCCCTTTCTGTTTATTTTTTTTTCCTCTAATTAAGCATTGTTATATTAATGCAGGATTATCTAACTTTTAGCTAACTTTTCATCAACTCCACATGAGAATATTAGAATTATATCTGTGGATAAGTAGGTAAAGGGGATAATTATGAAGGTGGTTCCAGAGATTTACCTTGAGGAGAGTCTGAATGGCCTAAAGCTATTTTGTTTATTACAGAAGGATGAAAGAGGGCTCAATTCAATTAAAACAAAAGAAATAGAAACAGGAATTGTAAATAGGTGCACTGGAACCTGATCCATGATTTAATAAGATCAAGGATGATCTGAAAAATAGGTATCTTTTATAAACTGGAGAATGCCTGCAGATGCTAGAAATACAAAGCTACACACACAAAATGCTGGATGAACTCAGCAGGTCAGGCAGCATCTATGGAAACAAAGAAACAGTTGATGTTTCGAACCGAGACCCTTCTTTCGGACTAAGGAGGAAGAGGAGATGATGCCAGAATAAAAAAAACACGTGGGGGAAGGGGACAGAGGCTAGCTGAAGCCAGGTGAGTGGGAAAGGTCAAGGGCTGGAGAAGAAAGAATCTGAAAGTAGAGAAGAGTGGACAATAGGAGAAAGGGAAGGAGGAGAGGACCCAGGGGAAATTATTAGGGAATTGAGAAGTAAAATGTCAGAGTGAAGAATAGAGGAAGGGAGGGGGCAATTTAGTTACCGGAAGGAGAAATCTTGTTGTTATTGTGCCCTTTATTGAAAAATATGTTTAAAAGATTTCCCTTGTGAATGCTGATGCTATGTACCTGTAATGCTGCTTCAAGTGACTTTTCATTACACCCACACACACATGTACTTGTGTATATAATGATAAACAACACTGATATGGAAAGCAAGTTGCTTTGGAAATGGATGTGGCATTAAAATGGCATGCAACTGGGAGCTCAAAATTGTAATTGTATTGAATTGAAGGACTGTTATAAGAAGCATTTTATGCTCTGGACCTGTACTCATTGGAGCTTTGAAGACTGATGGGACATTTCATTGAAACATATCGAGTCTTGAAAGGTGTAGACAGAGTGGACATGGAGAGGTTATTTCCATTAGTGGGAGAATCTAAGAGTGGGGGCACAGCCTTAGAATAGAAGGATGTCGCATTAGAATAGAGATGAGGTGTAATTTATTTAGCTAGTTGGTGGTGAATCTGTGGAATTCATTGTCACAGACATCTGTGGAGCCCAGGTCATTGAGCCTCAAGTTGCAGGTCCTGATGTCGTGTCTCAACCCAAAACATTGACTATCCCTTCTCATCCACAGCTGCTGTCTGATCTGCTGGGTTTCCCCTGCAGCCTACATATCTTTTTCTTAATCTTCTGCAGATATTGTAATACAGAGTTTGTTTCTGAAACCATCTTTGTGCAAATGTCGATATAAAAATCTAAGAGTTTCA
Organism: Mobula hypostoma; assembly: GCF_963921235.1. Lineage (NCBI taxonomy): Eukaryota > Metazoa > Chordata > Chondrichthyes > Myliobatiformes > Myliobatidae > Mobula > Mobula hypostoma. The sequence goes on along the minus strand of NC_086101.1, from coordinate 43,389,968 downwards.
GTTGTTTATGATAACTGTCTCCAGCGCATTACGATGCATCCCTTATCAATAACAGGCTAGAGTTATTCCCATAGAGATTAAACTCATGCATAATTTAACATTTTTATGATTATATCAGGAGATATGTGTGGTTCAATAACTAATATAATAAAGTGGTTGTGGTAAGGTCTGTCTTTTCTCAGCTAAATTAGATACGTATTTAAACTAATATTGTAGCAGTAATGTTTTTTTGTTGTATATCATTAATGCCCATCTCTTGTAAGCGGACTTTATTTTAATTTTCAATCAGTTTTCATTACTACTCCCTGAAAATCTATATTATAAGCAGTTAGCTCTACTTAACTGGAGAAAAGAATCACTTTGTTGTGCTTTTCTTGTGAACTGTACATTCTTGTACAACTGTACATTAGTGTGCATGCGCCGGTCGTGTATGCAGCCTTGTACAGCCGTTCCAATCTATTCTTACTTTCTTCTTCTTACTTTTTAATTTACGTTTTTTTTTGTATGTTTTTTCTCACGGTAACACGTCGAAGCTGCGCCCTCTCTAACATGCTGGTAGAGAGAGTTTTATTTGGGTTTTCTTTAGCGCTGGAAATGGTTACATCCTGACACGGGGACAGAAGCAAGGTCGCATTGTGTATTCCACGGAGCAGCAAATCCTGGCCAGCTTAGCGAACAGAGCGGTGGACACCCCTGCTGAAATCCGGAGGAAAACACACAGAGCATGCAGAGGGGGATCACAAAGCTGAGGAAAGAGGACCGGGTCGAGACAACAGAGACTTTTGGAGAAGAGGAGTTCGGTGGGTAATACTGTTCCGCCTGACCGGAAGCGCACTGAGAGCAGTAAGCGTAAAGGAGTTGGGTGCTTACTGATCTGGTTAACAACAGATGGTGCAATCCGGGGTATATTACAATCGAGGAACGTGTTTGCAGACTGGATATTGAACTTTTTACTGTTGGACTTCTGCCACATTCCACCGTGATACAACACTTGGCGGCACGGGAGGTTGTTCCTGCCTGTGGCCATCGAACGTGCAGCTCCTCCTGTGGAGGGTCAGACACCCTGAGCCAATAAACTGGTCCTGGACTTATTTTCCGTCTGGCATAGTTTGCATTTTGTTGTTTGATTGTTGGGGTTTTTTGTATTGCTATATTTACGCTCTATTCTTGGTTGGTGCGGCTGTAACGAAACCAAATTTCCCTCAGGATTAATAAAGTATATCTATCTATCTATCTTAAATTGCTCTTATTCTGTCCAAGAAAGATATTCTTGCATAAATTGTTCAAAGTTTAAAAGTTCAAAGTTCAAAGTAAATTTACTTTCAAAGTACATACAAAACTCACCCTATAAAACTCTGAGATTCATTTTCTTGCAGGTATACTCAATAAATCCATGATAGATTAACAACCATAATAGAATCGATGAAACAACTCACCATCTAGGGCATTCAACCAGAGTGCAAAAGACAGCAAGATGTGCAAATACAAAAATAAATAATATTAATAATAATAATAATAATAAATAAAATAAATAAGCAATAAATATTGAGAACATGAGATGAAGAATTATTGAAAGTGAGTCCATTGATTGTGGGAACATTTCAAGGGTGGGTCAAGTGAAGTTGAGTGAAGTTATCCCCTTCGGTTCAAAAGCCTGATGTTTGAAGGGTAATAACAGTTCCTGAACCTGTTGGTGTGAGTCCTGAGGCTTCTGTACCTTCTTCCTGCTGGTGCCAGTGAGAAGAGAGCATGTTTTGGATGGCGAGGGTCCCTGATGATGGATGCTGCTTTCCTGCAACAATGCTCCATGTAGATGTGCTCAGTGGTGGGGAGGGTTTTACCTGTGATGGACTGGGCCGTATCTATTACTTTTTGGAGGATTTTCTGTTCAAGGGCATTGATGTTTCCATACCAGGCTATAATGCAGCCAGATTGTGGTCTTCCGGTTAGGGAGTCAAGGATCCAATTGCAGAGGGAGGTATAGAGGCCCAGGTTCTGCAACTTCTCAATCAGGATTGTGGGAAAGATGGTATTAAATACTGAGCTATAATCGATGAACAGCATCCTGACATAGGTGTTTGTGTTGTCCAGGTGGTCTAAAGCCAGTTGAAGAGCTATTGAGATTATAAGTGCCATTGACCTATTGTGGCGAAAGGCAAATTGCAATAGGTCCAGGTCCTTGCTGAGGCAGGAGTTCAGTCTAGTCATGACAAACCTCTCAAAGCATTTCATCACTGTAGATGTGAGTGCTACTGGGTGATAGTGATTAAGGCAGCTCACATTATTCTTCTTGGGCAGTGGTATAATTGTTGCCTTTTTGAAGAAAGTGGGAACTTCTGCCTGTAGCAGTGACAGGTTGAAAATGTCCTTGAATACTCTCGCCAGTTGGTTGGCACAGGTTTTCAGAGCGTTACCAGGTACTCCATCGGGACTTTCCACCTTGCGAAGGTTTACTCACTTTAAAGACAGCCTAGCATCGGCCTCTGAGACGGAGATCGCAGGGTCATCAGTCTCTAGTTGCAGTCTCCCTTTCAAAGCAGGCATAGAAGGCATTGAGTTCATTGGGTAGTGAAGTATCTCTGCTGTTCATGCTATTGGTGATGCACAAATGTGGCGGTGGACAAACCCAAGTGCAAAACACAGGCGCGGGGGCAGAGTCGGGAGGCGTTATTGCCTTAGCGAGCGTGGAATTGGTTTTCAGGAGAGTCTTTACCTGAAGTCTTGAGTTTGGAGAGAATCCAGGAGCAATGCTATTCTTAGAACTGATAGTTCTAAGAACCCTGACACAATAACAACAGGAATTCTGCAGATGCTGGAAATTCAAGCAACACACATCAAAGTTGTTAGTCCTGACAAAGGGTCTCGGCCTGAAACGTCGACTGCACCGCTTCCTAGAGATGCTGCCTGGCCTGCTGCGTTCACCAGCAACTTTGATGTGTGTACCCTGAAACAATGTTACTCACACCAGAGTCAACCAACAAACTGGCAGCTCCTTGTTGTGATCGCAGGGTCTTTATCCTGCATTTTCTGATGGAAAGCAGGTGTGTGTAGTTAGTGGAACCTGGGAATGACTGGAAATTAAACGAGGGAATTGAGGCCCATTTCCTGAGATAAATTGCAAGGTGGGGGGAATTGCCAGAAGGGACCATGACAACTGGGTTTCGCTTTGTAGGAAGTAATGTCCAAAGTGGTTAGACACTGCCAGAGTTGACGTGCATCCAATATCACCTCCAACCTCATTCGACATTGTCTCTTTGCCCTTGAAATAGCCCTCTGCAAATCATACCTGGTTTTCTGGTACAGGCCTGGGTCGCTAGACTTGAATTCCACAGATCTAGCCTTCAGCAGACGACATACCTCCTGGTTCATCCATGGCTTTTGGTTTGGGAATGTACAGTACGTCTTTGTAGGTACACACTCATCCACACTGGTTTTAATGAAGTCAGCAACAACTGCAGCATACTCATCCAGGTTCGAAGATGAATCCCTGAATACACTTCCATCCACTGATTCAAAGCAGTCCAGTCCACCAATTCAAAGCAATCCTGTAGACACTCCTGTGTTTCTCTTGTCCATACCTTCTTGGTCCTCACTACTGCTGCGGCAGTCTTCAGTCTCTGCCTATACTCAGGGAGTAGAAGTACAGCCAGGTGATCAGACTTCCCAAAGTGAGAGGTGGAATAGCACGGTAGTCATTCTTATGGTGGTCCAGTGTGTTGTTTCCTCTGGCATTGCAAGTGATCTGTTGATACTAATTTAGAAACACAAACACGAGGAAATCTGCAGATGCTGGAAATTCAAGCAACACACACACAAAATGCTGGTGGAACACAGCGGGCCAGGCAGCATCTATACGAAGAGGTACAGTCGACGTTTTGGGCCGAGACCCTTTGTCAGGACCCTGACAAAATGCGTTCCACCAACATTTTGTGTGCGTTGTTGATGGTAATTGTTTAGTGATTTTTTTTCACATTGGCCTGGTTAAAATCTCCCAAAACGATGGTGAAGGTGTTAGGGGCGCTGTTTCATGCATGTTGATTCTATTGCTCAGATCTTTTAAAGCCTGCTTGACATTGGCCTGAGGTGGAATGTATACTGCTACCAAAATGACCCTGGAGACCTCTCGTAGTAGGTGAAAAAGATGGCACCTAACTGCTAGGTATTCCAGCTCTGGTGAGCAGATTTGGGACAGCACTGACATATTTGTGCACCAAGAAGAGTTGATCATGAGGCATACTCCTCCACCTCTGCTTTTGCGAGAGCTATAGATCTATCATGACTGTGTAAAGTATTCCGTCAATCTGAATCACTGCATCCGGTATGGAAAGGGTTAACCAGGATTTTGTGAAACAAAGGATACACGTGGTCCTAATGTGGAATCCTACAAAAAGTAGTGGATTTGACCCAGTATATCACATGTAATACCCTCCCAACTGTTGGACACATCTACATGAGATATTGCTATCGAAAAGCAGTATCCATTATCAAGGAATCTCACCACACAGACCATGCTATTTTCTCACTGCTGCCATAAGGTAAAAGGTACAAATGCCTCAGGACTTACACCACCATATTCACAACAGTTACTGCACCTCAACCATCAGGCTCTTGAACAAAAACAGATAACTACACTCATTCTAATTCAACCGAAAATCTGTTTTAAGCATTATTTTATTATTTCATGCTTTATTTATTGTTATTTATTTAAATCTGCATTTGCAGTTTGTTGTTCTTTGATCCTGTTTACAGTTACTGTTCTATAGATTTGCAAAGTATGCTCGCAGAAAATTAATCTCAGCACAATAAAATTTACTTTGAACTTTGGACACCTGCTGTTGCAGCCCATCCACTTCAATATTCAACTTTTTATGCTCTTAAACACACCATTGTTGTAATACTTGCTTATTTGAGTTACAGTCACCTTCCTGTCAGCTTGAACCAGTCTGACCATTTTCCTCTGACCTCTCTCATCAACAAGGCATTATTACCCACAGAACTGCCACTCGCTGGATTAATTTTTAGGCTTTTCATAGCATCCTCTGTAATTTCTAGAGTCTGTTACACATCAAAATCCCAGGGGATCAGCAGTTTCTGGCATACTTCAAACCATCAAACAATAATTGTGACGCAAGCAATCATTCCACGGTCAAAATCATTCAAATCACATTTCTTTCCCATTCTGATGTTTGTTCTGAACAACTGAACCTCTTGAGAATGTCTGTATGCTTTTCTACACTGAGTTGCTGCCACATGATTGGCTGATTAGATACTTTCAGTACCAAGCAGGTGTAGGGTTCTAGCTAATAAAGTGGCCACTGAGTATAGATAATCTGCTCAACCTTCTGTCTTGTTATTATCACCTTGACAACTGCATAATGGAATGAACACTGGATTATTCATAATAAAAAATCTGAAATTATTCAGCTCATCAAACAGTATTGGTGAAAAAAGAAATGTCATTTTTGTATGATGTTCTTTCATCAGTAAAGATTAGAAAAGAAGCATATTTTAAGTTAAAGGAAATGAAGAATAACACAGAAAACAGAATGGATATATGTGGTAGGGTGGAAACAAAGAAAAATTGGATAAAAAGACGATGTTGGTGTCATCTAAGAATTAATTATGCTGGCTCTATTTGGAGGCGATATGAGATGCCACAATCCAAGTGTGCAACAGTTGTCTGGTAGTCAAAAACATAAGAAATCCAACTAAAAACATCACTAAAAATACCTGTTCTGAGGTAAATTGTGTTAAATTATTGCTGTAAACAGTGAAGGGGTGAATGATGGCGAGGATAGTTTGGGGGATAAGCTGAGATGATGTGTTACAGAATCATTGCTGATGGAGTTCAGTACATCTGGCATGGGAGCGAAGTTGGATTACTCTAGGCACTGACAGGAGCAGCCAGGGTTGTGGCAGAGAAGTTCCAATGCTTGCTCAACTGGCCCGAGGTTGGATTGCTCTGGATGCCGAGTTAATTTGAAGAGGTCGTGAGCAAGTTCGGGCTGGACGATGAAATATGGGCCCGGAGTGAGACGCTGGGTGACATGGTCTAGGCTGGTCCCTTTTGCAGTAGCCGGGTCGAAATGAGAGGTATGATTTGCTGTTTAGACAATTTAAATCTGGCCAGATCTGAGAAGAGAGTGGATTTTGCTTGCTCTCCATGATCCTTCACTCGTCTCTCCAAGGTACTGGAGCCTTTTACTGTTCTGTTGTTTAGTCAATTTAAACATCAGCCCAGATAGGCTGAAAGAACAGAGTGTCAGGATCTGGGGTGAGAGCTGATTTTGCTTGTTCTTTGCAATGGTTATCTCTGTGGCGCTGAGGTTGTGAAGACTGCCCCATCTGCTGTGCCCTGTGCCTGGTAATATGATGAATTGATTTGAGGCATTGGTCCTTCTCCGGGCTGCTCCAGGGTTCAGATATGAGAACTTAATTTTAGTTCAGAATGCTATTGTTCACTTCAATTTTTTTGCATGCTTTGTGTTTTCTCCTTTCTCTTGTGCATCAAGGATTGGTCTTTTATTTTTTTTATTTTTATTCATTTTTTTCTTTATTTGGATTCTTTTAGGTTTCTTGCTTTGAGGCTACCTGTGAACAAGCAAATCTCAGGGTTGTATTATTTATACGTTCTTTGTTAATAAATGTACTTTGAATTTTGAATCTTTGAAAATTAAAGAGACAGAAAAAAGGATTTAGAACTTAACAGCTGCCGAAAATTTGAAATAAAAAGAGTAATGAAAATACTCAGCAAGTTGGTGTTACTGCAAATCATAAAATAATTTAAAGGAAAACAAGAGAGCTGGGAGATGTCATGTACTTTGTTATTACCTTATACAATCGTGCATATATCATGTGGTAGGGTCATAATGCATGCAATTCACTTATTTATAACTCATAGTGAATTATTTAAATTACCCAAACAAGATATTCACCATATTACAGAAATATTAAATTCTCAACAGTTGGGAGAGAGGAGAACCAACTTAACATTACTGTTTGATAACCTTATGTCAGATCTATCCAGTTCTGACATAAACTAGGTAAGCTGAAGTTCTACACTTTATAACAAGCCGAGACAGAATGTGAAATGCTGTTCCTCAATCTTATATTGGGCTTGATTGTTAAAGGGCAAAGGTAGAGATTCAGAGTGGAACTAGGATTGAAAATTAAAGTGACAGACAAGTAGAGCCTCAGGATCACACTTACAGGCTGAAATATTGGTATTGTCATTGGAAAGGAAGTTTCTCTAATACATTTCCATTCCAAAAACAATTCTTTCCACAGATGGTGCATAATACTTTGATTTTATTTCTTTTTGGCCCCAGTTTTCTTCAATATGTCAATCTTGACAAAGCTTGGCAGAAAGCCTAGCCTAAAGATTGTTGCTTTCCAGAGTGAAGCTTTTCTTGTTTCAGAAGGTTGTGATCCACAACTTTGACTAGCGCAAACATGCACTGACAACAGAAGTGAAGTGTCTTTTGATACGTGTTCCTTAATCTTATCTATCTAGTATGTATTAACAGTTTTATGTGCTAATTACTTGAGTTAAAAAGTGGACAAACACATATCTTAAAATTCATTCAGATATTATCTATTTATCTCCTTAATATCAAGAGCTTTTCAATTAACTCATCAAAATTATCAAGAATTTTGAAAAGTTTGAAGGAGAATAACTATTCCTTCAATGAGGTTAAGTATTAAGCATGGGCTTATAAAGTTGCCAACAGGAAATTGAAGAAAAGTTGATTTTATCTCAAGAGTCCTAAGAATATTGAATGTGCTACCATAGAGGGTATCTGGAATGACTTCTCTTTCCTCTTTATATTTATGCTTGGCTGTCAGTTAGCTGTCTTCTAATGTTTTGCTGATAGCGTATACTTTCTTGCCACCCTTCTTCTCAAAATGCATCACCTCAATTTCTGAGTATGAAATTTCATCTGACAATCACATCTCTATGTGATTGGAGTTGTGGTAACCAAAACCTTAAACAGAAATGTAATCTGAATTTGAAGAACAGAAATAAACAGAAAACAAACAGTTGATTGTGTTAATGATTGTAGAGCAAGTTATGCGTTAATCATCCAAGCATTGCATAATAAATTATGATAACTGTTTATATGTAATTCAATATTTTAAATAGGATGTAATTATGAATATAAAAAAATAAAATGTTTGACTTTTTCATCCTGGGCTCTGCTTTCGAGGGATCTTTTATTCAATTCTAATTTTAAAAATATTTAAACTGGTGTTCAAAACTAATGTGTTTGTATTGTTTAAGGCAGATTTAGGAAGGTATTTCATAGTAATGAATTGATCCTACCCAAAGGCAACAACAACAAAACCTTGTGTTGATGTACTTATACTGATGTAGGAGTAGATTATTGATCTTATATAGAAGAAATAGTAAGTAGGATGAGTATCAAGAAAGGAGTTGAAATTATTGACACTGAAGGAATGAATGATCTTGATAGTGGGGTAATTCAGAACTGAGAGGTCACAGCCTAAGATCTGAGTAAGCCATTTAGGACTGAGATAAGGAGAAATTTCATCATTGAGAGTGATTAACCACAGAAGACAGTAGAGCCTAAATGATTAATTACTTTCATGAAGGAGCTGGCTCTTGATACATATCTAGTTGAGGTGTATGGGGTGACCAGGGAGCTGTAGCAGCTCTACTGGCAGATTTATCATGCTCCATCCAGGAGCAGATCTTCCACCTTTGGTTTCCACCTGCCACCCAGCTCTCACCTGTGGCTCCAAGTAACTGTTTGCATGCAAAAATGAGCACACCCTGGTACATCGCTTCGATAGGTGGGCTAAACCAGATGAGGGGAGCTGGGAACTTTTCACCCTAATGAGATAAGGATATGCCTACCCATGCATGAGAAGCTAGTTCCAGCGGACTGGGCCGATGAGATCAACTACAAGATCCAATGACCAAGAAGGCAGTGGTGCAACGCTTCGTGGAGAGCGAAGGGCATGGCAAGGGACAGAAGATGTCATGGCTATCCAATGCAGCCGAAGAAGTCTCCAGTCATGATGATTCTTTGTACCAATGAGCCAAGATTTGTGAGGCTGAGAGTGGACCTGCCCAGGTGCAACTGTTTTTTTTTTCATTATAAAACTCTTCTCACACAGGTTTACATCATCGGCAGAAATGACGGACAACCAACATAGTTGTAAAGAACAAAATGATCAAGGTAACTCAGGATAAGCAAGAAGAGTACCAAATTTGAATAATCAACTATGAATGTTGTGTATGACAGTTTCAGAGGGCTAAGTGATGCACCCTGATTTTTTCAATGTTTTCATGTTGATAAAACCTTCCAATATGCTCTAAATTTCAAAGTTCAAACTAACTTTATTATCAAAATATGTATATGTCACCATATTTTCTTTTTCAAGATTCATTTTCTTGCAGACATTCACAATAAGTACAAAGAAACACAAAAGAATCGATGAAAAACTACACAAAAAGACAGATAAACATGCAATCTGCAAATGAAAGCATACTGTGCAAATACAAACAGAAACAGTAATAATATTGAGAACATGAGTTGTAGAGTCTTTGAAAGTGAGTAGATTGATTGTGGAATTAGTTCAGTGTTAAGCTGAATGAAGTTATCCATGCTGGTTAAGCAGCCTGATGGTTGAAGAGTAATAATTGTTCCTGAACCTGGTGATTCAGGACATAAAGCTCTTGTATGTCCTTCCTATACAATAGATTTGACAAACAAAACTATATGTCAAGATACGAAATAAAGTATGAGGCCAGGTGATAGATTTTTTTTCTTTTTTAAAAATTTTCCCCATCTCCAAGCCGTCATTGCATTAGCAAAACGGGTTAAACAGAACCTTTGTCCCCACAGAGCTGCATTGGTATAGAGAAGGTGTATTTTCCTAATACATAGATTGTTATACATTTACAAGTCTGGGTCTGTAGAATTTTACCAGGAAATGCTGGAGGTCATGGATTTATGTGCAGAGGAAAGGATGAAAGGATGGACCTTTAGTTCGGCCAGGAATTCTGAAAATATTCAAGAAAGAGTCCGCACAACTTTTGGAACTTTATGTCGGAGTTAAGAATTGAATAATGGATCTTCTCAAGGTTTAGACTGGACATGATGTCCCTGAGCCACTGAGCATGGGCGAATGGGGCAGCATCCCTCCACCTGAGCGAGACTGCGCGCCAGGCCAAAAAAGAGGCAAAAGACCATGTGCAACGTTTGGTTGGACTTAGGTGCATGTCCCCTCAGGTGATAGTTTTAAAGATTGACTTGATGAAAAGCAGTAAAGTGGTTGCAAAGGGTAGTGATGAAAGCAGATATAACAGTAGAGTTTAAGAGACTATTACATATGCATATGTACATGTATATGTAGGACGTAGTTGGACAGGAAGATGAGTTATAGTTTAAATTGCCATCATGTTCAGTATGGGAATCATGGCCCTTTGAACACATTTTCACGGTTTTGTAATCAATCATATTTAAATTCCTACATCTGCTTGTAACAACAAAAAGAGAAAAGCAGAGAAGTTTGGGAGATTATCCAGGTTCGGGAGGATATCCTGGTTGGAGTGTATTCCAGAAATGATCTCTAGAAATACAACAACAAAATTATTCATGGCAGCGAGGAAGACTACCATGGATTGCAGCAGGATCTGGAGCAGCTGGAAAAATGGCAGATGGAATTTAATGCAAGGTGTTGCACTTCAGTAGGAAGTAGCAAGGTGGGTCTTACACAGTGAGTGGTCGGGCACTGAGGATTGTGGTAGAACAAAGGGATCTGGGAATACAGGTCCATAATTCATTGAAAGTGGTGTCACAAGTAGATAGAATCATAAAGAAAGCTTCTGGTACATTGGCCTTCATAAAACAAAGCATGGAGTACAGGTGATAGGATGTTATGTTGAAATTGTATAGGATATTGACGAGGCCTACTTTGGTGCATTGTGTGCAGTTTTGATCATCTGCCGACAGGAAAGATGTAGATGAATTTGAAAGAGTACAGAAAAACTTTACAAGGATATTATAAAGACTGGAAGACCTGTTATTAAGGCAAGTTTGAGAATGAAGGGAAACTTGATAGAAGTATACAAAATTATGAGTGGTATACATAGGGTAAATGGAAGCAGGGTTTTTTCACAGTCTTTAAGTGGTACCACAACTAGAGGTGATGGGTTGAGGGTGAAAGGTGAAAAGTTTAAGGGGAATATGAGGGGCAACTTCTTCACTCAGAGAGTCGTGAGAGTGTGGAACAAGCTGCCAGTGCAAGTGGTGTATGCGAGCTTGATTTCAACTTTAAGAGAAGTTTGGATTTGTTTATGGCTATTAGGGGTATGGAGAGCCATGGTCCCAATGCAGATCAATATGAATAGGCAGTTTAAATGGTTCAGCATGGACTATCTATGGTCCGAAGGGCTTGTTTTTGTGCTGTACTTTTCTATGACTATGACTCTAAGGAGCCAGTAAACAGATTACATTAGATTGTAGGGCTGGAAGGGAGGAAATGGAGAAGGATGGGATATGATCCTGGTGGGATTTGAATGCAAGGATGAAAATCCTTCTCACAAAATGTTTATGTAAAGAATTATCTAGTGGTTTCCCAGCGCATGTGCCAAATAAACTCTTCTCGGGCTTCCAGCTGGGTACGTATATATTTGCAGAGTAGACATCTCTGATGATGGCCCATGACATGCCCATTTTGAACAATGGATGTAGTAAGCAGGAGAATGCACAAGCTGGATACAGGTCTGTGGTAGGAGGAGAGATTGATAAGTTTGTGGCCTAAGGTAGAAGGAGCCAATTTTTGAAAACCTAGCACACTTTCAACATAGTCCCCTCCTACATGTACACACATAGTCCAGTGGTCGTGAAGCATCCAGATCCCTTCTTTGTAGAAGTGGTCTGCAACAGGGGTGATTGATAAGTTTGTGGCCTAAGGTAGAAGGAGATGAGTTATTAACTTCAAACTTTCTGCATAATCACTCAAAGAGTTGAACTGCACGTGCATGTAATGAGAGCATCTTGGACCTCCGGGTGGTCCACAGCAGGGGTGATTGATCAGTTCGTGGCCTAAGGTAGAAGGAGATGAGTTATACAGATCTCGTTACATGCACGTGCAGTTCAACTCTTTGAGTGAAAATGCAGAAAGTTTGAAGTTTCTCCTCATCTCCTTCTACTTCAGGCCACAAACTTATTAATCACCCCAGCTGTGGACCACTTCTGGAAGCCCAAGCCGCCGATTCCTACAAAAAAAGGATCCGTATGCTCCACGACCCCTGGACTAAGTGTGTAAACGTAGGAAAAACAAATGTGCTAGGTTTTCGAAAATTGACTCCTTCTACCTTAGGTCACAAACTTATCAATCACCCCTCATATATTGTTCTACTTTATATATCTATACAGAAAAAAGTACTTTACTTTTCTCTGGAGCTTCGGAGGCTGAAGGGGAGAGCTGACAGAAGTTTATACAATTATCAGAGGCGTAGATGAAGCAAAGAGTCAATAGCTTTTTATTGGTCTGAGGTGAAATCTCGAGTGCTAAACAATATGTATTTAAGGTGAGAGGGGGGAAAGTTTAAGTGAGATGTGCACAGCAAGTTTTTCTCCAAAGAGTTGTAGTTGCCTAGAATAGCCTGTAAGTGGTGGTGATGGAAGCAGATATGACAGTGGTGTTTAAGAGGCTTTTAGATATGCACATGAATATGCATAGAACAGAGGGATATGGATCATGTACAGGCAGAGGAGATTTAGCTTAATTTGCCATCATGTTCAGCAAAGACATTGTGCCAAGGGGCCTGTTCCTGTGCCGTACTCTCCTATGTTATTTGCACCCATGTTCATGCGCTTAACGTTCTTCTCTAATCAATTATACCGAAATTCCTGCATCCACCTGTTACAGCAAATGAAGAGATGGGATATCAGAAATTAATGGCTAAAAGAGATTACAGATAATTTTGTCATCATCCAGTAAATGTTAACAAAGTCAACGTGTCGCTTTTAATTCCTGACAGTTTAATCTCAAGTGTTCCATGCTGTAATTTAGTTGAAAGACCATCTTCAGTCTTTGCCTAATTGAAGGTTTAACTTTATTACATTTGAAGAAGCACTTTCAAGTATTATCAAGGGTATTGTGGACATTTACTTTGAATCCTCTAATGGGTTACTGTTCCACTTACTTTGTGATCTTGACTCTTTCCACTTTCAACCACAAGCAAGCTTTTCATTACTCAAGATCCCAGCAGGACTACAACAACCAGCCACTGAAAAACAAGTTTAAAAAGCACATTGATGGCTCTTTGATAGGTTCTCTTCAAGAACCTATCAATCTCTTCTTTAAATATACCCAATGACTTATCCCCCACAGCCACTTGGCAATGAATTCCACAACTTCACTGCCCCCCCCCCCCCATAGCTAAACAAATTCCTCTGCATCTCTATTTTAAGGGAACATAATTCATTTCTAAGGCTATGTGATCTGGTCCTCGACTTTGCCACTATTGGAAATATTCTCTCAATGTCCACTCTCGGCCTTTGAATATTCAGAATGTTACAAAAAGATTCCCCTCCTCATTCTTCTAGAGTACAGATAGTGCAGCCCCAGAGCCATCAAATGCTCCTCAGGGATTGACACTTTCATTCCAGATCATTCTTGAAAACCTCCTCTACTCCTTATCCAATTGTAATACCTCATTTGTGATGAAATGATTTGAATGGATGCCATGTAAAACAAAGTTATTTGCTTTACCTTGGTGCATGTGACAATAATTAACCAATGACCACTAACTCTTTTTAACCCTCTAAAGATGCTGCCTGAAGTAGTGAGCAATTCCAGTAGTTCCCAATTCTATTTCTTTTAGACTGAAAGGATGAGTTTCACATGCATCTACTTGAAGAAAAATCGATTTTTGATAATCTCATAGATAGTTTAGCATGGTTGAACCTATATGCCCCCTTCAGTTTAATTGGCCCAGCTGGATTAATTTGGCATCTTATTGTGTTACACTTGTATATAATGCTTCATTTCTTAAGGACCGGGGAATTTTGATTTGCCTCTGGACATTTCCTCTAAGGATTGCTTATATCAAGTAATGAGGATGAAGGAAGCACAGGATGCCACTCTTCTTATACAAAAAATAATGAGAAGAGTCATGAGCTGACAGAGGAGATTCTAATTGTGATCAATGATCAATGTGAACTCGACACATCAGTGTTCAGTGGGCTGAAATGATTATTTTCAACAGAAAGCCATTGCAGTTTACAAGCTGATCACATAAAACAGTCAAAATATTTTTACTGGGTTTAGATAGATTGACAACATTTGTTCTCTTTGATAAAGTGGACTTCCACAATTTACTTCACAAATCACCATTCAATTAATGTACCAGAGTAGGAAGAAAATTGTAAAATAAAAACAGAAAGAGAAGCAAAGTTAATGTTCCAGCTCCGTCTTTGAAGTTCCTTTATCATTCCATAGATGCTGTCTGACCTACTGAGCATTTTTAGAATGTTCTGTTATAAATTCAGGCCTCTAAAATTTGTGGTTTCTCTTTTTACTTTCAGAAGCAGAATCATCCCGGGTTTTAGGCTGCCTGTGCTAAATCAGCACTTTTTTTTAGACTATGACGATACTCAGTCCTCGTTTATTGTCATTTAGAAATGCATGCATTGAAAAATGATACAACATTCCTCCAGATTGATATCACAAGAAAACACAGGACAAACCAAGACTAAAACTGACAAAACTACATAATTATAGCATATAGTTACAACAGTGCAAAGCAATACCATAATTTGATAAAGAGCAGACCATAGGCACGGTAAAAAAAAAGTCTCAAAGTCCCAATCGCCTCATCATCTCTCACAGGCGGCAGATGGGATAAACGTTCCCTACCATGATCCTCCAAGCGCCACAAACTTACCGATGCAGCACCATTGGAAGCACCCGACCACAGCAGACGAAGGAAAGAAGTAAAATTTTAGTAAGATGGATGAATGAGAAATGTTGAGAAAGGAAGTGTAGTTAAATATTTCTTAAACCTATCCAGTTTATATGGAACACAGAGCAATACAGCACCAATTTACTTTTAAAATTTATTAAGACTGAACAAACACAAAATAATAATGCAATCATTGCAAATAACCAAAAAGCAAAAGTGAAGTATCACCCAGTAAGATCTGAGTAATTAAATGGTAACTGTACAATTAAGCACTGACTGTGGCATCTGTTAATATAAGGCAGCTCGGTCATTCAGCTTAATGAGTCTGCTCCACCATTCTAGCATGGCTGATTTATTTTTTCCTCTCAACTCCATCCCGCTGCTTTTCCCCCATAACCCTCAGCACCCTTACTAATAAAGAACCAATCATCCTCTGCTTTAAACATTGCCAATGACTTGGCCTCCACTCAATTGAGGCCTTTCAATATTTGCTAGGTTTCAATAAAATCCCCACTCTTCCAGTAAGTACAGGCTCAGAGCCATAAGGCACTTCTCACACATTGATCCCTTCTTTCCCAGGATCATTCTCGTAAACCACCTCTAGACTCTCTCCAATTCCAGTACATCCTTTCCTACCCTCCTTTCTAAGCAATGACAATAAACTTGAGTTATTTGTAGGAGGTTGCATATGGGGCACAAAATTGCTCACAGCGTTTCAAATTTGATCTAACCAATGCCTTATAATAGCTCAGCATTACATTCCTAGCACACACATACACACACACACACACACACACACACTCGAATGTGTCCCTGTGTGCTAAGGACAACAATCTTGCATGTACAAATGACCCAGATTATCTTCTATTCCTCAGGAAGGAGGGAAGAAAGGAAGGGATGGGACGGGAGGTGGGAAGGTAGGGATGAGGGAAGGAAGTAAAGAAGGAAAGGAGGCAGACTGACTAACAGATTCTTTATAGCCTTCACAATCTCAGGACAGTTTAAACCACTTTACTTCCAGAGACACAACTTCTGATGCAGTTACTGTAAGAAGCATCATGCTTTAAACAACAAAGTAACAATGACCAATTAGCTGTTTTGCTTGTTGTGATGACAGCCTCTGAGCTAAGAGAGGCAGTGTGAGTTTTTCAGATTGAGGCCTGAGACAAAAACTCTGTTACTTTTTTTTCATTGATGCTGCTGAATAAAATAAGTATTACTATATGACCCAACTATCAGAATAAGAATCAGGTTTATTATCACCTTGTCACCCTGTGCAGATATAGCCCAAGCGCGGAGCCAGAGACACTGAAGCGGATTGATAGTTCACAAAAACTTTAATGCGAACAGTGTTCAAGGGAAAGAATACAATAAGCTCTAGGCCGAACAAAACCATTAGCTAAAAATCTCAAATGGTGAACAAGGTCTACACTGCAGCTGAAAAAAACAACCAGGAATAAAACGAATACCTCTTGTCTTCAGAGTCGGTTGACCTGACTGTCCAATTTCTCAGGCAAGGCAGATAGCAAGCAGCAAAGCGTTGCTGTGTCCGTGTCCAAGTCTCGACAAGCACTAAGATGACAAGTATGGAGTTAAATACTGTCACAATTAGATAATAATTAGCTGATACGTGAATATTAACAAGCGCAATTGCCGTATCTACTGCGCTGCTGAATCTGTGGTCGTGCCACACCTACATATGCCATGAAATTTGCTGTTTTACAACAGTAGTGCAGTGTAATCCACAATTACCATATGTTACTATTAGAAATAAATAAATAAATAGTGCAAAAACACAGATCAAAATAGTGAGGTGTTTCTCATGGGTTCATTAATCTGATGGTGGCGAGGAAGAAGCTGTTCCTAAAACACTTATGTGTGGCTTGTCAGGCTCCTGTGCCTCTTCCCTGATGGTAGTAATGAGCAGAGGGCATGTCCTAGATGATGAGGGTCCATGACGATGAATGCCAGTTCCTTGAGGACTGCCTGTCTAAGATGCCTTCAATGATGGGCGAGCTGGCGGAGTCTAAAACCCTCTGCAGCATTTCTCAATCCTGTGCATTGAAGTTTCCACACCAGGCTGTAATGCAACCAGTCAGAATTCTCTCCATGGTACATTTGAGTCTTTGGTAACATACTAAATCTCCTCATGGTATACCTTCTTCATAGTTGCTTCATTAAGTTAGGTCCAGGATAGATTCTCTGAGATACTGACACCTTGGATCTTGAAGGGTTCACCTTTTCAACTAATGACCCCTCAATAAGGACTGCTGTGTGTTCTCTTCCTGAAGTCTACAAGCAATTCCTTGGCCTTGCTGATGTGTGCAAATTTGCTATTGTGGCAGCACTCAAAAAGCTGAATATCTCACTCTGAGATGCTGCCTAGCACAGGTGTGTCATTGTTGAAGTAAAGATGGTGTTTAAGCTGCACCAAGTTACTCTATCATGAGTGTAGAGAGAGTAGAGCAGTGCGCTAAGCACGCATCCTTGAGGTGCACCAGTGTTAATTGTCAGTGAGGAATAGATGTAATTTCTGATTTGCACAGAATGTGATATCCCAAAAAAGAAAATCATGGTTCCGGTTGAAAAGGGAGATAAAGACCCAGGTTTTTAAGCTTGTTGATTGGTATTCAGGGTATGATGGTGTTCAATGCCAATCTGTAATCAATACACAGTAGGCTGAACTAGATATTGCTGTCATCCTGGAGGTCCAAGGCCAAGTGGAGAACCAGTGATATTGCATCAGCTCTAGATCCATAATGGCAGTAGGCTAATCGCAGCTCACGTAGTAGTTAATTCCACCTGTGCATGGAGACATGCATTGGTTTCCTATCTGCATTGCATGTTTATTATGTTTCTTATGGTAACTAGTCACATGGGTAGAGGCAAGTTAATAAGTTATGGGTACATCATACAAGGATAACAACCTGTGCCAGGTCATCAGAAGTGGCATTGGTTTGTTAGAATAGCTGTTACACCAGCCTTGCTCAACCTCTGAAAGCACTTCATCACAGTAAATGTGCATACTACTATATATTTTTTTCAATTGCTGGCATCTACACTGTGTGAGTTTTGTTTTTCACTGATTTTTTTTTGAAGAATAAGCACCAAGTAAGCCAACATGAAGAACTTCCCTGTTTTCATCTCAAAATAACACCAGGGAATCCTGAAGGTGCACAGAGGCCTTGATTTCATGACATCTCCAATAATGGAGTTCCCTCTGAATGTTCGATGGAATCTGAGTTTGAATTTTGGAATGAGATTTGAGACTTCTGATTCAAGCCAAAGTTCTAGCAACTGCCAACAGTAACAATCTCAGTCATAAAGCAACCAGCTGACTATCCTGAAGTAGTCTATTTGCACTCAACCCTTAATAATGAGAATAGTTAAATATGCTTCCTCCATTATTTTCTATAAATAACAGCAAAAAGCTAAAAAATCTGAGGGCTGATGAGAAATGACACAACATTATGGATAGAATAGGTAAAATGTAGATTAGAAGAGAATGGTAGAAATACTCAGCAGGTCTGGCCAAATCTTTGGATGAGAAAAACAAAATTTATATTGAGCTTTTGGTAGAATTACTCCAGATTTTCACATTTCTTCCCTATCAGTGATAATCTCAGCCCGATTTAAATCAACTCGCACAATGTTAACCATATAACTATATAACAATTACAGCATGGAAACAGGCCATCTCGGTCCTTCTAATCCGTGCTGAACTCTTACTCTCACCTAGTCCCATCGACCTGCATTCAGCCCATAACCTTCCATTCCTTTCCTGTCCATATATCTATCCAATTTAACTTTAAATGACAACATCGAACCTGCCTCGACCACTTCTGCTGGAAGCTCGTTCCACACAGCTACCACTCTCTGGGTAAAGAAGTTCCCCCTCATGTTACCCCTAAACTTTTGCCCTTTAACTCTCAACTCACGTCCTCTTGTTTGAATCTCCCCCATTCTCAGTGGAAAAAGCCTATCCACGACAACTCTATCAATCCCCCTCATAATTTTAAGCACCTCTATCAAGTCCCCCCTCAACCTTCTATGCTTCTATGTTACTTGTGGTTCTCACTAATCTTCTGGCAAAGTTGCAGAGAAAAATTGGAAGAACCTTCAAGTGTATAACATCAGACAAAATGAGAGCCTATGAACTCATGGTAGATTTATATTGAATTAGTTTTCCTAAGTAATTGATGAGCTTTATCTGGAAATTCATATTTCAAGAGTAATGCAAAATGCAAAATAAGTTAGTAGCTCAGGTTGTTATTTTGATGCCAAAATTTCAGTACAAAGAATGGAATAGAATTTGGAAAGTAGGCTAACAACATAGCCACTACCATATGTGCATGTAACAAACATGACTAGTGATAATTTGTTTTCCATGTTTAAGAACTAATTCTTTGTTCATGGCAGAATGGAGATGGAAATCTACTTACTGGGGTCAAAAGAGAAGCAGAAAATCACAAATTGTATCGATGCAGTAAGACCTTCCATGACCTTTCATGGTTGTATACATCACAAGTAAAAGCTATCTCAGAGGAGGGAAAAGGAAGTGTAATCTTGGGTTTGAGCAGAATAATCATGTATAATTAAAACATTCACAATATATGGTGAAATAAAATCTAGTTTCCACTGTTTAAGATCATGCAAGAACGTATGTCCCTTCATGATATTTGAGATTTTTTTTTGCCCAAAGAGAGGAAAATTACAAATGCAGATACTAAAGTATTATCTGAAAGCAGGAGAACACAAGTGGTCCAAAACTCTGGGATATGCGGATTTTATTGATGACTGTTTTACTGCAGGCAACAAATCTGACTGAGTCAGGCATGAGATCAGTTGAATAAAACAGGTCAATTAGTGGCAGAGAACTTCATTTCAAGTGAAAATGTGGGTCAGAAGAAGCATGTATTTGAAAGAACATTTAAATGAATTCCACCCCGGTCATTCCCTTTTCTCTCTTCTACCTTCTGCAAGAAGATGCAAAAGTTTGAAAGCATGGAGGAACAGGTTGAAGAAGGGCTTCCACTCCAATGCTGACAAACTTCAAAAGTAATAACCTCTTTTCACATCTTCCTGATGTTGCCACAATGTGTTCAGACTCTTAACTCCATCTCACACCGTTACTCCGTTATTGTTTACTCAGTAGTTCTTTTTGCCCTGCTTCAGGTAACACGACTATCTTTGCACCATTCTGTTCTGTGCTCATCACTGTATTTATTGATGCATGTATACTGTTTTCTCATTGAGCAAGGAATTTGTAAGGAAGAAACGAATTTCACTGCATCCTGGTGTATATTGCAATAGACTAATATGAATCCGAAATCCTGCATTTGAGTTTGCAAAACTGGCTATCTAAGAAACTCATCCTCAGACCAATCATTGCAAGTCAGATGCTTTAGAAATCAGCATAAAATTTATAGTTTGTGAATAATGGAAGAGAAAATTCTCAGTCAAGTGAAAAAGGCACAACCAAAAACATACATTTAATGTTAATACTGAATAATTCATGTTAATATCTCAGTTTTAAAGTTCTGCAATATTCATGCACATCCTGAAAAATGAAACACTAATTTAAATGCCTGTGGTAATAATCATTTGTTTATGATGGCTCTTGATGACATACCATGTTTCCATTCAGTAAAATAGTACAAAATGGAAAGCGGTGATCAAAAAAATCATCCAACTACATAATTGATCAGCTTCTTCTGTAGATCATTATGTCTGGTTTCCCACCTTCCTGTGGGAATATAAAACTCTCAGAACTTTAATGGCATGCTAAAGTGAAATATATTGACTTCTCATTAGCCATTGTTTCCCAATGGTGGAACACAAACCTACTCCTCTCAGATTAAAGCCTTGAGCAAGATTGAAATCAACAAAGATGATAGTGGATAGTCGAGGGGGTCTTCAGTGCCAACTGGCTGAATTTGACCAGTCTCTGTCTCGTTGTTGCCAGAGAAGGGTTCAATCAGCTCGGCGCGACTTATGCCTGAGTGACTGTTTTACAGGGGACTCTGCCGTTTGATGTTTAATGTCCTCAGCACTGAACACGCTACGTTGTTGTGGACTCATGTTGTAGGACTCTGTGGTTCATGATCCATATATTTCTGGTTACTACTGTTTGTAATTGCACAATTTGATCTGGGCCCTTCAGCACAAAACTGGCTCAGTGGCCGAGACCTGCAGTTATCAACATAGTACCGAACTGAACTAACTCGGTGGCTGTCACTCCTCGACCATTTCATGCACGCTGCGGTTCCGAGAGTTACTTACTTGCTTTTTATTGTCCGTGCGATTTGTTCTTTTTTTTGGTACGTTAAAGTATTTCCGTGGTGTTTCTTTGCTTTGTGGCTGTCTCTAAGAGGGTAATTCTCAGGGTTGTATACTGTATACATACTTTGATAACAATTGTACATTTAACTTTGAACTAATGAAAGTTTGTCCATGCTAGCTCAGAAACTGAGCATCAAATCAATGTAAGTTTACTGTCCTATGCACAAGAATGATGGGGTACACATACAGCTAAAAACTTGCTTTAGCTGCATCATACAGATGTGGGTTGAAGCAAAAGCAAACATAAGTTATACCCATATTATGCAAAAGAGTGGAGAGAATAAAGGAATGTTCAAAACAAGAACTTTGTGCAAAACACATGATCAGAGACCGCTGCAGCATTTTGCTGCTGAGAGAAGAATAGAATTTTGTAGATAAGACCATAAGATACAGGAGCAGAATTAGGCTATTTGGCCCACTGAGACTTCCCTGCCATTTCATCATGGCTGATCTGTTTTCATCTCAGCTCCAATCTCCTGCCTTCTCCCCAGAGCCCTTCATGCTCTGACTAATCATGAATCTATCAACCTCTGCCTTCAATATACCCAGTGACTTGGTATCCACTGCCACCTGTGGCAATGAACTCCACAGATTCACCACACTCAGGCTAACAAAATTCCTCCTCTTTTCCATTCTAAATGGATACTCCTCTATTCTGAGGCTGTGTTCTCTGGTCCTGGACTCTCCACTATAGGTAACATCCTCTCCACATCCACTTTATCTGTTGAAGCCTTTCAACATTCAAAAGGTTTCAATGAGATTCCCTTCAATCTTCTGAATTCCAGTGAGTACAGGCCCAGAGCCATTAAACTCTCCTCATATGATAAACATTTGAATCCAGGAATCATTTTCATGAACCTCTTTTAAACTCTCTCTAGTGTCAACACATCTTTTCTTAGATAAAGGGCCCAAAACTGCTGACAATATTCCAAATGGAATATTCCAATATTCCATTATATCCTTGCTTTTATATTCTAGTCCTCTCAAAATGAATGCTAACATTGCTTTTGCCTTCTTTTAGATCAGTTAAAAAACCTGATGGCTGTACGAAAGTAGTTGTTTCTGACCCTGGAGATGTGGAACTTAAGTTTCTGTACTTCCCGCCCGACGGTAGCACTGAGAAGAGGGCATGGCCCCATGGTGGGTCATCACACCTCTTACACTTTTACTCATGCAAACTTACTCATTATTTTTCTTTTTCTCAGAAATACCAACAATAAAAAAATTGTTAATACCCCTCGTACTAACCTGCCAATTATCTCCAATAATTTGTGTTTATAATGTAAGTAATAATGATGTGACAGACATGATAGTGCTACAACTAGTAGAGATTGTGCTCAGAGCTCCTGAATACTGGCTATGCAGAGTTTGCTTGTTCATCCTGTGAGATGGTGGGTTTCCTCTGTGTGCTGTTGTTTCCTTTCTCATCCCAAAACGTGGAGGTTGGTGGGCTAAATTATTCAGCATGATTTCATGGGAATATGGGAAGAAGATGTACTATGAAAATTATGGGGAAATGGGGATTGCATTATGAGCTGACATGGATTTAATAGGCTGAAATGTCTTCTACTCTATCATACAGAAATAGAAGAAGTAAATTACTTTTCTCTTTGTATCATGCTTTTGATTTCTTTTTATTCATTCACAAAATCTGGATATCACCAGCAAGAACAACATTCTATAAGTAATTTTCAGAGGACCATTCAGATTTAAGCAACACAGATAAAATGCTGGAGGAACACAGCAAGTGATCTCAGCAAAATTTGTCTAGATCTTTGTTTTCACTTGACCAGTAGGGAGTTCAGATTTCCTTCCTGATGAATTTTGGTAAACCTGATGGACTTTCTTAATAATCATGATAAGAAAGTACAAGAGCCTCACACCACCAGGTTCACGAACAGTTACTACCCCTCAACCAGCAGGCTCTTGAACCACGGGGGTAACTTTACTCAACTTCATTTGCCACATCATTGAAATGTTTCCACAACCAATGGACTTACTTTCAAGGACTCTTTATCTCATGTTCTCAACATTTATTGCTTATTTATTTATTATTATTATTATTTCTTCATTTTGTATCTGCACAGTTTCTTGTCTTTTGTACACTGGTTGATTGCCCTACTTGGGCAGGGTTTCATTGATTCTTTTATGGTTATTATTCTATAGATTTATTCAGTATGACAACAAGAAAATTAATCTCATGGTTGTATATGGTAACATGTATGTATGTATACAATAAAATTTACTTTGAATATTGAACTTTGAACTTTAATGGACATGTATTTTGAATTAGAACAGTGAAAAGATCGCAAAAGCTTTTCCATTGGTTATGAAGTGGTTATACATAGACTGAGGTTATGGAATGTGCTACATTAAATGCCTGTATGTATCAAAGAATGGGTAAAGTAAGAGTGAAAAATTCAACCCTTTGACTCTTTATGTCAATCATGAATTGCATTGCTGGCTCACTACCACAAATGCACTTACTCACTCAATTTCTAAATCCATCAAATCATTTATATTCAACCAAACTGATATATATATATATATATATATATATGCCTCACTGATTTCATCCACTAGAAAACAAATATTCAGTTCAAGCCCCATAAATTTCAGGTGTGTCAGACTTCACCAAAGCCATTTAAATTATGGTCCTAGTTCCAGACGTTAGAAGTGAAATCCATTCCAACGTACTGGTCTTCTCCTGCAGTGTAACAGACTCTTTAAGGCTGTAAAGAGTTGAAGCTAACATTGGATGAGTTCAGTGAAAGGTTAATTGCTATTCAAGCTGCAGAACAAAACCTCTGGCTATGTTTGTAGGAAGGTCAATTAAGAGCCAACAACTCTTTGGCACATTGAATGCCTGGAGAGCTTTATAGTCTATTATAAATATTTGCTATTTGTATCTTTACACATTTTTAAATATGTGACAGAAATTTAAATAGATATGCTTCATCATTCATTATAGAGTATATTCCCCAGATAATTCTTAAAACTGGGAAAGAGACAAAGATATAAGGATACTTATGGATTAACAGTTGTTCTTGTATGGCATTGTATTAGCAAAGCAGATGGTATGACAAGGTTGGTATCCCCTTTTCACAGATGCTAACACGGTTGAGTAGAATATCTGCCCAATATAGAACCTGACCCATCTTCATTCAACGGAGAGACAATTCTTTGGAGTTGAATCAATGTTTTACCTCTCTTATTTTCCCTCTGCTAAACTGGATGAGACAGTGACCAACTCTTCTAAATGATAAAATGGGACATTAAAACAAGTGTTTTTTTTTAAGTTCACAAGGATTTAACTGGCCCTCACGTTGTAGGGCCAGGGTTAGAAGGGTTCAATAAATTACCCAAGAGTCAGTGCATGAATCTGTTTCAAAATTTTGCTGTAATTGATGGAACAGTATTCCTATCATTACTTTGCCATGGGCTGGATTGATGTAAGCTTCACGAGGTGTTGGATGGAGGTGGGATGAATGATTGCTATTTCAAATATGCATCTATTGAAACTCAGAAAAGTCTTGGGACAATTGCCCTGACAGGATCTATCCTGGGTTTGATGGCTGATCATTGTATTTCCTGCTAGTGGTGTCCAGGAGGGACGAAATGAACATCTTACATCTTCTTGTGGAGCACTGCCAATGAGATATCATTTTGAAGAGATAAATTATTCTGCATAATGTTTGTACCACAATTAACTTTAATACACCCAGGCAGCCGGTACTTTGGTACATGAACCCATGTTGAGCTGGAGCTAACAAAAGAAGATAAAGACGAGGAATAGGAGTGTCTGCAATGGACCCCCAAAGATTGCTCTGAATCAGAATCAGAATTAGGTTTATAGTCACTGACACCAGTCATGGTTTCTTTTTTGTTTTGTCACAGCATTACCGTGCAAGACATAACAATTACTATAAGTTGCAATAAATGAATAAGTAAATGTGCAAAAGAAGAATAGCAAGGTAGTGCTTATGGTTTCATGGACCATTCATAAATACGAAGGCAGAAGGTAAGAAGCTGTTCCTAAAACATTAAGTGTGGGTCTTCAGGCTCTTGTTCTTCCTCCCTAATTGTATTAATGAAAAGAGGGCATGTCCCAGCTGGTGGGGGTCCTCCATGATGGATGCTGCCTTCTTGACCGGCTACCTTTGAAGATATTCTCAATGGTGGGGAGTGTTGTGCTGGTATGGAGCTGGGTGATTTTACAATTCTCTGCAGCCTCTTTATTTCCACAAATACAAATAAATACTAATTCTCAAATTTCTGCAGCTTGATAGAGACTCAACGAGAATATACTGATCTAATATTTGGCCTCAAAATTTTCCCTCTGATCCCCAAAGCACCTGATTCTTATAAAGTTCAAAATCCTACCTCAGCCTTGAACATACTAAATGATGCCTTTCCTGGGACTGAAAACTACAAAAACTCGGCCCTCTATCTGCAGAAATTGTCCCTTTTCTCTCCCCCAAGGAGTCACTCCCTTACCCTGAAGCTGTGCCACTCCCTCGCCAGATCTACCCCTCAGAATCTTAAAGAGATCTCATTTTATACTCCAAAGAACTCATTCCCAGCCTGTACAATAATTTCTCAGTACGTGATCCTTACAGGACATTCCAGTAATTAATTCAGAAAGTTTTGAATATTATATGCTTATTCCTCCTAAAATAAGAATCTAATGCTAACAGATTACTCCAAGTAAAAATAAAACAGGCATGGGTTCTCCCTGCTAAATGCTGCTGCTTACTATGGGGCACCCTGATTTCAGAGTTCACTGTGCTAACTTTCTGGGGATTGTGTTTTATTTTAATTTCACATTTCCAGCATCTGCAGTACTTTGCTTTATATGGATGTGAACTATTGAAGACTTATCTAAGTCTGCTTCAAATTAAACAGAAAATGTGAATACACTTACAGAATGAACACAGAGTTCACAGAGTGAACAGAGGTTTTCATTGTTGATAAGTGTGTAACATTGGGTAGCAAAGGTGGGATGGTTACTTATTGGGGAGCATGATAATCTGGGACTGAGCATGCACATGTCTAACTATTCTACCCATAACAATAGCAAACACGCATGAGATGCTTCTAAGTATATTTAAGAAACAGAGAAGTAATGCAGAACACGAGGAAATCTGCATATGCTGGAAATCAAGCAACACACACAAAATGCTGGTGGAATGCAGCTAACCAGACAGCATCTATAGGAAGAGGTACAGTCAACGTTTCGGGCCGAGACCCTTTGTCAGGACTAATCTCTTCTTTCAGTTAGTCCTGACGAAGGGTCTTGGCCCAAAACGTCGACTGTACCTCTTCTTATAAGTAATGCAGAACCTTGGCAGTATAAAAACCAGAACCGTCAGGTTGGGATCAGCATCATACCCCAGGATGTTAGACTTTTTAAAGCCCTGCAGCCACCCAGTGCACAGGTACAACCTGTCAGAGTGCCTCACCAAGTCACAAACACACTCTCGTCCTCCATTGGTCATTTTTCATCTTTTATTGCTGGTATTTCACATATTCGTACCGACACCTTGTTTTTTTTTATAATCATGTCAGTAACATTATACTGTCTAACGTAAGCATGCGCCTCACACGTTATGTCAACTTGCCAATCTTCACGCCATGGCACTTCGGGACTTCTGCTAATATTATGCTGTGACTGTTTGTGTTCGATCATAACTATATATGCTGTGTGTGACTACATGTACTGTGTTTCGCACCATGGCCCCAGAGAAATACCTTGGTTTAGCTGTATGCGTATTATGGTTGAATGACAATAATTTGAACTTGAATTTATAGCTTAGATCACATTTTGAAGATGTTGATTCACCAGGAATGAGCAAAGGACATTTATCAAAGCAGAGTTAGTGGATCTATTTCCCTTACTAGAAACCTTGATAGTAAAGTGACATGGATTTCTGACAAATGCTGGAAGGATGAGAGGAAAGAAAATCACCCAGAATATTGTCGAGTTCTGGAGCTCATTGGCTTGATGGCAGAAAATCTCATATTTAAATGTAAATATATATGTGAGAACTGTGCTGTGACATACCAGGTAGGGATGGAGTGCAAATAAATAGGTTTAGCCAAAATATCTCTGAAGCCTTCCAAATATCCCTGCATTGACACAATGGGTCAAGTGACCTCCTTTTGGATTTTCAGCTTTGGTGATTCTATAGGGTGAGGGAGTAATAGCTGAACCATCAGGAAGGAATTCACAGGGAAGAACGAAGAGTTACTGAATCAGTATCTTTAAAGGGTGCTGTCAGTGCTGAGGAAACTGATTAAGAAATCAAATGGAAAACCCTACAAAATATAATGGATTTGGCCCAGTACATCACAGGTAAAACCGTCCCAACCATTAAGAACATCTAGAAGAAATGTTGCGGTAGAAAAACAACTTTAATCATCAAAAATCCTCACCACCCAGGCCATGCTCTTTTCTTGCTGCTGCCATCAGGTAGAAGGTACAAGTACCTCAAGATTTGTACCACCAGGTTCAAGAACAGTTACTACCCTTCAACCATCAGGCTCTTGAATAAAAGGGGATAACTACACATTTAAGAACTCCGTTATATATATTGTTACTTAATGCTTGATATTTATTGCTATTTATTTATATCTGAATTTGCACAGCTTGTTTACAGTTTACAGTTATTGTTCTTGTAGATCTGCTAAGTTTGGAAAAAGAGACTCATGGTTTTATGTGGTGACATATATGTACTTCAATAATAAATTTTACTTTGAGCTTTGAACTTTGGAGGAGCAAATCTCACTAGGTATCATTGAGGGTTGACTTCCAGTCTATCCTATGGATCTCCGGAGAATGCAGCACTAAGAAGAATGCCTATACAGAATTTAAGGATGAAGTTCAATCTTGCTTGTTCCCCAGCATTAACTATGGAATTATCTCTTGAATCATTTGATTAGTTTTATGTAGTTATTTTACACTTATTTAATATTAAAATGATTTACAAAAGACATTATGTTTTTTAGTGAACTTTCTGTTATTTTTATATTTAATAGTAATTTTTTAAATAATTATTCTCATAAAGAATCAGGAATACATATCTCCCAATAAATCTATCTACTGCTCTATACAACCTGCGCCTTTTTGCTTTGCCATTTGCTGGGTCAGTGAAGAGGGTCTGCAACACTGCCCATTCATCATCTAGATCTCACTGACCACAGTGTGTGGAGGGTCAGAGAGACTGGGCCTCAGGGAAATGGAGCCATGTGGTGAACACAGATGCTTCCATAGGCAGAAATTATTTCAGAACAAACTTATGAAGAGATCTATAAGACTGTGGAACTTGCTACATCAAGCGAAGTAGCAGCATTTCATATATTTAAGTGAGAAAGGGGTTAAAGGCATCTGCGATGGACTAAATGAGGAAAGATGGAAGGATACTCCAGTTGAACACGTATGCAGGGGTCTAGCTAGGCTGTGCAACGTGTTTGAAGCTGCTTTACGCTCTGTGATATGACTGATGAGAAATATTCTGTATGATCTTCACAATAAATTAAAATTGGTAAATTGATTTATTAATGTCATATGGACCAAGGTACAGTGAAGATTTTTTTGCACGTCATCAGTACAGATCATTCTAACTGATTAATACAGTGAGGTAGCGTAAGGGAAAAGCAATAACAGAGTGCAAAATGAAGTGTTACAATTACAGAGAAAGTGTAGTGCAAGCAGACTGCACTACACTTTCAAAATAAACCCTCCCCCCTGCAAAGTGTCAATTCCATATAATCAATTCCACTCCACAATCAGTCTGGTCAAGGTAGGATCCCAAACTGTGAAGCACTTATGAAGGAATAAAATATTCCCCCAATTATCTATATTTGGAAATTCAGCACAATAAACATAGTCAGTCAGCAGTAAAAATTCACCTGGAGGCAACAGTACATTTCGGAAGACTAATTGTTTTTCGCATAAAATAGGTTTTGTTAATTGTTTCTTTTTCACATTTTTGTTTGCAATAACTTGTTGAATGAATAATTAAATGAAGCACAGCATAAAAACATCTATTTCCATCTGCAGTTTACAGAAATCCTGACAGAAGCAAAATTCCAACTGGGACGCATTTCTAAATATTCACTTTATACACATGCCCCCAGGACATTGCACCTGTCGTGAGTCCAGGACTGATACTGTGACAGAAGCTCCCTAAGCAAAATGCAAGGGTGGCGTATATTAGATTTGGAGAAAATATGCAAGGATACTAAACATTGAGCGTTGCATTGAGACTGATAAGCACAGTAATGTCCCTTCAACTGTGGAGAAACTTTAGTCAGGATTTGTGCTGCTACTTAATCCACTTTGTTTTAAGACCCAAAGAGCAGTCTGTTCATAAATTCTGAATGAGAACGTCCTTTCTTTTCTTTTGAGAAAAATAACATTATGGATTATAGTAAGAATCTCTTACTAGCTTTTCTTTCAGTTAGTCCTGACGAAGGGTCTCGGCCCGAAACTTCGACTGTACCTCTTCCTGGAGATGCTGCCTGGCCTACTGCGTTCACCAGCAACTTCTATGTGTGTTGTTATGGACTGCAGTAATCTTTCAAGGCTTCTCCACTTGTATTTCTCAAGTGAGCAAGTTCTTCTGCCAAAAAGGGTGAGGGTAATCTTGCAAGAGAGATAGCAGCATCTCCAAATTAATCATCTTTGTGACTTGGAAATATGCTCCTATTCCTTCACTGTCACCATGTGTATTCCTTGGTGCACCACCAGATAGTACTTTCACCAAAAAGACTTCAGTAGATCAAGGCAGCAGCTCGTCACCACCTTCTCAAGAGCAATAAACGCTCATCTTTCCTGTAAACTCCATGTACCAATAAATGATTAATTAACACAAAATTCTGGGAGAAGCTGGGTGGAGTGATTGAAATGTGTTGATAGTTTGTCTTTTGAGCAGACCCAGTGTTTATGTGACTGGTCACTGCGAGATACAGACATTAGAAAAAGAACACTTTTTATTACATGGGTTTTAGATGTTGTCTGAACATACAGTGTGTGACTGTGATATTGCTGTACGCAGAAAAATCCTGACTGAAGCTAAATTTCAAATGGAACTTTCTTACAGTGTATGTACATGGACTCCAAGACATTGTATAGCATGTCAGTGCAAACTTTCATGGCACCATACTTGCACTTCTGTCAATAAATCAATTTGACTTGAGATTTCTATACCTCCATGAAGTCTCCTTGAACATAAGATACAAAGCCTGTAGGCTCAAGGACAGCTTTTATCTCACTGTTATAAAACTCTTGAATGTTCCTTATTATAATAAGATGGAATCTGGTCCTCAGAATAAATCTCTTTATGTTCTCGCACCTTATTGTCTACCCAGACTACACTTTTACTGTAGTTGTTGACCTTCATTCTGCATTTTGCTACTACCTCAATGCACTGTGTAATGACCTGATCTGTATAAACAGTATTCGTAATAACCTTGTCACTGCACCTTGGTATACTTGACAATAATAATCAAATTCCAATTCTAAACAATGAAGTCACTTGCTGTTCCTTAATCTGCTTCTAGCACAAAGGATGTGGAAACACAGAGAATACTGTTCAAAGCCTTCACTTTCTTAATAATCCCATTTCTATGCAATGCTCCTCTTTGCTCAGGTTATCCTTATTAACAAGAGTGAACTTTTCAAAAAGATTATATATGACATTAAATCACTTAGGATTCAGTACCTTCATTGTGACTGGTCATCAGAAATTGGCAGTTCTTTTTATCATTTTAAATAGTCCACGTGCACATGAAGGTAACAAGCCTTCTCATTCAGGTTGTCCTTAGAGACAGGTTTATCAGGACTATTTTTAAAAAGGTGGTTGTCTTTTGGTGATTAAATAATGTATTGGATAAATGAGAACAAAGATGGGAGAACAAAAATATTGATTACGTGAGTCAAAAATTATTCTTTCAACTGCCATTGTAAAGACGTGAAAACAAACAAGGTTAACAATAGTTCAATCATGAGGTATCAGTGGTCAGAGTCACCCAGTGAAACAGAATTTTAACAAGTATTGGTCTAATGAGACCTACTGATTATCAACCACTCTTACATCTTGCACTAATCCTGTTTTTTATTCATCTCACATTCCTGTTAACTTTTCTAATTTCTCCCATTCACCCACGTACTTGGGACAAGTTATATCGTGCAATTAAATTTTTAATCAGTCTTTGAGGTGATGGGGGAAATCAGGGCACTTGGGGAGAACTTGAAAAATCCACACAGATGGTGATGCATGTCTGGGTTGAACATGGGTCATTGAAGCAGAGAGGCAGCAGCTCTATGAGATGCATTATTCTAATTCATAATGCTCACAACACGCTGGAGGAACTCAGCAGGTCGGGCAGCGTCCGTGGAAATGATCAGTCAATGTTTCGGGCCAGAACCCTTCGTCAGGACTGTAGAGGGAAGGGGCAGAGGCCCTATAAAGAAGATGGGGGGAGAGTGGGAAGGAGAAGGCTGGTAGGTTCCAGGTGAAAAACCAGTAAGGGGAAAGATAAAGGGCTGGGGGAGGGGAAGCAGGGAGGTGATAAGCGGGAAAGGTGAAGAAGGAATAGGGGAAAGCACAATGGGTAGTAGAAGGAGGCGGAACCATAAGGGAGGTAGTAGGCAGCTGGGGGAGGGGGCAAAGTGAAACTGGGATAGGGGAAGGGAGGGGGAGGGAATTACTGGAAGTTGGAGAATTCTATGTTCATACCAAGGGGCTGGAGACTACCTAGACGGTATATGAGGTGTTGCTCCTCCAACCTGAGTTTTGCCTCATCATAGCAGTAGAGGAGGCCATGTATGGACATATCCAAATGGGAATATGAAGCAGAGTTGAAGTGGGTGGCAATGGTAGATCCTGTCTGTTGTGGTGGATAGAGTGGAGGTGCTCAACGAAGTGGTCCCCCAATCTGCGTCGGGTTTCACCGATGTAGAGGAGGCCGCACCGGGAGCACCGGATGCAACAGGTGAGCCCAACAGACTCACAAGTGAAGTGTTGCCTCACCTGGAAGGACTGTTTGGGGCCCTGAATGGTGGCAAGAGAGGAGGTGTAGGGACAGGTGTAGCGCTTATGCTTTCAGGGATAAGCGCTGGGTGGGAGATCCGTGGGGAGGGACGTGTAGACCAGGCAGTCGTGGAGGGAACGATCCCTGCGGAAAGTGGAGAGGGGTGAAGAGGGAAAAATGTGCTTAGTGGTGGGGTCCTGTTGAAGGTGGCGGAAGTTGCGGAGGATAATATGCTGGATCCGGAGGCTGGTGGGGTGGTAGGTGAGGACAAAGGGAACTCTGCCACTGTTGTGGTGGCGGGAGGATGGGGTGAGGGCCAAAGTGTGGGAAATGGAGGAGATGCGGGTGAGGGCATCATTGATGATGGCAGAAGGGAAACCACGATCCTAAAAAGAAAGAAGACATTTGAGATGTCCTGGAACGGAAAACCTCATCCTGGGAGCAGATGCAGCGGAGAGGGACGAACTGGGAATAGGGAATGGCATTTTTGCATGTAGCAGGGTGGGAAGAGGGATAGTCGAGGTAATTATGAGAGTCAGTGGGCTTTTAGAAGACGTCAATGGACAGTCTGTCTCCAGAGATGGAGACCGAGAGATCGAGAAAGGGGAGAGAAGTGTCCGATTTAGACCAAGTGAATTTGAGTGCTGGTGAAGTTTGAGGTAAAGTCGATGAAATTGACGAGCTCAGCATGGATGCAGGAAGCAGCACCAATGTAGTCATCAATGTACCAAAGGAAAAGTTGAGGAGCAGTACCAGTACAGGTTTGGAGCACAGACTGTTCCACATAAACAACAAAGAGGCAGGCATAGCTGGGGCCCATGTGAGTGCCCATAGCTACCCCCTTGGTCTGAAGAAAGTGGGAAGAGTCAAAGGGGAAGTTATGAAGTGTGAGTAAAATTCTAATTCATAAGCTTGAATGGTTTATTCAATAAACCCATAAGGTTCATTCATAAAATGGAACCATGACTGAAATCTCATACAGATGAAAGAGGTCTCAATAAGTTATTTTGATGGAGATTTAATGAGTGTCATTCATCCCATTAGCAACATTTATTTTTTCAAAAATGCTCGCGACATAATAGCAGAAACAGAATGAACTTTATTACTACTGCCATGAAATGTGTCACTTTGTGGCAGTAGTACAGTGCAAAACATCGAGATTTCTATCAGTTAAATAAATTAATATAACATAAGAGGGATAGTGAGGTAAAATTCATGGGTTATGGACCATTCAGAAATCTGATGGCAGAGTGGAGGTAGCTGTTCCCAACATGTTGAGTGCTGATCTTCAGGCTCCTGTACTTCCTCCCCAACAGTAGTAATCGGAAGATGCCATATCTTTGATGTAACTATCCTTAATGTTACATGCTGCTTTCTTAAGGCACCACCTACTGAAGATGTCCTTTATGGTGGGGGGTGGGGGGCAAAGATGATGCCCCTATTTTCTATATTACTACATTCAACAATTTAGGAACAGCTTTTTCCCCCTCTGACATCAGACTTCTGAAAGGTCCATCTACACAGCAAAACAGCCTTTGTCATTTGTTTTTATGCACTATTTATATATTTTGTAACTTAGATCTTTTTAAATCTTTGCATTCTACGGCTGATGCAAAACAACAAATTTCATGTCGAAGAAGTCATTGATAACAAACTTCAATCTGATACTGTACTTCAAGGAGGCCCTGAAGGAATCATAAAACAAAAGCTGTTGTTACTTTAATTAGGAAATATTTTTTGCTGTGCCAATGTATTTGATTTTATTGTTTACTCCATCAGCCCACCCCCATTTTCCTCCGTTCATATGGACACATATTATTCTTCAATAATGCTAATCTATTAATTTTCTATTTATCTTGGCAATTAATTCACCTCGTGGTTATTTTTGTTTTCAGTTGCCTTAAGTGTCAAATGAAACTGAAACACACAAGGATCACCTGCTCTAGTTTTGTGATGTAAGTGCACCTCTCCCTGATATACAATGGAAAGGTTACTTTCATCGTAACTTGATAAGCAAAGAAGACCGGTAGACAATAATATATAGGAGCAGAATTACGCCATTTGGTCCATGAAGTCTGCTTCGTCTTTTCATCATGGCTAATCCATTTTTTCTCTCAGCTCCAACTTCCTCGCTTCTCTTCGTTTCCCTTCATGCAATTACCAATCAAGTATCTATCAACCTCTGCCTTAAATATTTGTAAAGATTTGGCATCCATAGTGGCAATGAGTTCCAAAATACACAATTCTCTGGCTGAAGAAATTCCTCTTCATTTCTGTTCTAAAGGGACACATCTCTATTCTGAGCCTGTGTCCTCTGGTCCGAGACTCTCTTACCATAGGAAACATCCTCTCCACAACCACTCTATCAAGACCTTTCACCATTTGATAGGTTTCAATGAGGTTACCCCTCATTCTTCTGTATTCTCATGAATACAGGCCCAGAACCATCCAAAGCTCAAAATAGATCAGATTAAATGAAAATAGAAGATAGATTTGACAGGTTACTTTTATATATCCACAGAACTGTGATGGTGGTATTGGAGTATGAATATAGTTCATAATTGAACTTCATTTAGAGAATTGTATTCAACCTGTTTTAAGCCCACAGGGGTATTGGTAGGAAGGGATGTCACGTACCCTGTGACGAGAATAATGAACCAGCAGAGATGGAAAACACTTTGGAGTCCAGTATTGCTATTAACTAATAATATTTATTAGTAACTACACAATGCAATAATATAAATGTAGATAAATCAAACAGGTTAGCAATGATTATATATATAAGTATATCAGTAAGTGTGGAAATATATGAAAAACTCAGCTTCTTTCAGTCTAGGGGTAAAAAGATATAGTTTTACGATGATGAATAAAGTTCAATTCAGTTCAGTTTGTAGTATTTAGTTGAGTAGTGATGGAGAGCGAGAGGGGGAGATTTTGAGTCTTCAGGTGAGCTGACACCGTTGATCTTCTCGTTGTCCATCGAAGTCCTTTAAAGTCAACTGACTGTGACTTTAACAAAGGGGACTGGTTTTCTGCAGTGGAGTTATCCCCCAGGTGAGGGTGGACACATGGACAACTCCCCACCAGTCAACCCTTTTCCTCTTTCCACTGCAAGAGCGATGGATCGATCCGCCTGATCGATCCTCCAAAACCCACTTTTCCTGCGGGCACAGCAGTGCTCATTCAGTGTCCAGAACATGTCAGAGGTCTGTATCATCTGACCTCCTATTTATCTCACCGTACTGGGTACCACCTGTCATTCAAATAATCCCTCCTTCCTCCCTCTGTGAAAGAAATGCAAGCAGGCAAAAATCCTTGAAGAAAGTGTCAACAACCTGCCGAAAATCATAGCATCAATTGTCCATTTAATAACACCGCCTTCGGTCACCATAACAACTTACGAGCTGCTCGGTGCTGTCTCCAACTCCAGCAGAAATCCAACAGTTAACCAGTGCCTTAAAGTGACAGTCCAACCGTTAGTCTTCATCTCTCTCTCTCTTTTACAAACAAGTCGGTATTAAATAACTCTCTCTCTCTCTTTTCAAAACAACAGTTCATAGGGGTAATTTAGGATCCCATCACAAGGGATGACAGAATGATTGGGGTGATTGTGGAATGTCAACCTCATTGTAGCTTATGGAATCTGTCTAAAGCACTTTCATAATAAGGAATTAAAGAAAAGAATATCTTCAACAAATGCAACTTGTCAACTTGTCACGGTTCCAACCGTTAATTCCTCATATTCTCCTAATTCCTTTTTCCCCGTGTTCTCCCATGCTCCTTGATTGCGGCACCTGATTCTCATCTAAAACCTGCAGCATAAAAACCCCAGCCATGCATCCACTCATCTCCAGATCATTGTTTTAGCCAGTGTGGTAATTCACGTTCTCAGCCACTTAGGATTGTATATTCTAAGTTTTACTTCCATACCGAGGTTTACCTGTGTAACTCTGTTTCTCAGTGTCAAGATAAGTATTGCCTGCCGTTTGCCTTTCTATTTGCCGTTTAGCTCAGCAGCGCTCCGTGTCAAGAGAAGGGTTGCCTGCCGCCTGCCTTTCTGTTTGCCATTCAACTCTAACAACGCTTCGTGCAAGGTTCCAGCCATGCTCACGCTCTCATCTGCATCCTAACTCTATCTCCGTGCCAGTGTCCTGCATTTGGGTTCGCCCCGTTCCTTTCAACGGAACAATCTGGCCACCATGGACCCAGCGGACACAAACACCCTTTAACAAGCCCTCGCCGGTTATGGAGCATGACCAACTCCTCCAGGAGGTCGTGGAGAACCTCTGTTCCTTGTCTGCTCACGTCACACAGATCGGTAACCGGGTGGACCGTGTCTCCACTCATATCACTCAACCCACTCCTGGAACCTAGCCTAGCTGGCCCAAACAGCCTGTAGCAGCAACCCCTCACATGTCACCAACACCCCCGCCCAGAGAGTCTCACATCCCTGAGCCGAAGCACAACGCTGGAGATTTGGGGAAGTGCCAGGCCTTCCTCATTCAATGCTCCCTGGTGTTTGAGCAGCAGTCATCAACTCACTCCACAGATAAGTCAAAGATTGCTTATATCGTGGGGTTGCTGCGGGGAAGTGCATTAGCGTGGGCCACAGCAGTCTGGGACAACCTGTCTGCTCTTCTTTCGCCACTTTTATTGCAGAAATGAGAAAGATCTTTGACCACCCCGTCCGTGGTAAAGGCGCCGCCAAGCGTCTACTCATTCTCCGCCAGAGCTCCCGCAGTGTTGTCGAATATTCCATGGAGTTCCAGATGATAGCGGCCAACTCAAGGTGGAACGATGAGTCACTCCAGGGGGTTTTTTGGAAGGGACTCAGCAATCTGGTAAAGGATGAGTTTGCGGTAAGAGAAGACACCGACAGCCTGGATTCCCTGATCTCCCTGGCCATCAGATTGGAGAATTGCCTCTGAGATTGCCACAGAGAAAGAACTGGTCGTCCACCACCTTTGGCCACTTCTCGGCACTCATTACTGCCTCCCACCAGAACAAGCCTCTCTCCCCCTTCTGCACCCCGAGTAGCTCCCAGCCCTGCCGTTTCCACCGCCCTGGGAGAGGAACCCATACAGCTGGGACGGAACCGCCTTTCTCCCGCTGAACGACTCCAGAGAATGAGAGCGGGCGAGTGTCTATATTGTGGCCAGTCCAGCCACTCCCTTGCCACCTGTCCCCTTTTGCCAGGCAAGAGGGACCCTGGTGAGCCAGACAACATGCCCTTCCGTACCCCAACCCCAGACACAGCTTCAAGCCACTCTGTGTTACAACCAACAGTCCTTGCCTCTGCCAGCACTAGTGAACTCCGGCGCATTGGGAAACTTCTTGGTTGAAAACTTAGCCTTCCAAGCCGGAATTCCTTGTGAGCCATTGTGTACCCCCTTGGATGCCCAGGCACTGGACATTAGACTCCTGGCCCGAGTCACGTACTGCATGGAACACCTGCTTCTCCTTCTCTCTGGAAACCATCGGGAACAGGTACAATTCAATCTAATTTCCTCTCCTCAAGCCCCTATAGTTCTTGGCCACCCCGGTTAAGCTATCATAACCCCCAGATCGACTGGCCTGCTGGGAAGGTAGTCAGCTGGAGTTCATTCTGCACTTCCTCTTGTCTGCAATCAGCTCCAGTGGAGGTCACCGCGACGTCATCCACCTCTGAGACCCCCGACTTGTCCAAGATTCCCGTGGAGTATCATGATCTGGGAGAAGTGTTTAGCAAGCAACAGGCCCTTTCTCTGCCTCCACATCGCCCTTACGATTGCGCAATTCACCTTCTCCCCAGAGCCGCACTACGCACCAGTCAGCTGTACAACCTGTCCCGACCAGAAAGAGAAGCTATGGAGACGTATATAAATGACTCCCTCGCGGCTGGCATTATCCGACTCTCATCTTCCCCTGTAGGCACTGGTTTCTTCTTTGTGGCGAAGAAAGACGGCTCATTGTGCCTATGCATTGACTACCATGGTCTGAACAACATCACCATAAAGAATAGTATCCCCTGCCCCTTATCAACTCTGCAATCGAGTCCCATCACATAGCCACAGTTTTCTCCAAATTGGACTTGTGGAATGTCTATCACCTGGTCAGGATAAGGGAGAGAGACGAATGGAAAACAGCTTTTAACAACCCCCTCGGTCATTTTGAATACCTGGTGATGCCTTTCGGCCTGACCAACGCTCCCACGATGTTCCAGGCTCTGGTCAACGACGTCCTTAGGGACTTTATTAACTGTTTTGTTTTTGTTTATTTGGACGACATCCTAATCTTCTCCTGTAATCTTCAGGAGCACACCCACCATGTCCATTAGGTTCTTCAGAGGCTTTTGGAGAACAAGCTCTTTGTAAAGGCAGAGAAGTGCGAGTTCCATGCCCGTTCCGTCAGTTTCCTGGGGTACATCATTGAGAGTAGGCAGGTGAGGGTGGATCCCGAAAAGATCTGGGCAGTGGCAGAGTGGCCAAAGCCCATGACTCTCAAACAACTCCAGTGATTTCTAGTGTTTACCAACTTCTACCGTCGCTTCATTAGGGACTACAGCCGGGTGGCAGCGCCCCCTTACTCAGCTCACCTCTCCTGCGACCCCCTTCCACTGGACCCCCGAAGCAGACTCAGCCTTCTCAGAGCTGAAGATGCATTTCACCTCCGCTCCCATCCTGGTCCAACCTGACCCCTCTCGTCAAATTTTTGTGAAAGTCGACGCCTCCGACTCTGGAATGGGAGCGGTCCTCTCTCAACACTCCATCCCAGACCAAAAGCTCCATCCCTGTGCCTTCATCTCTTGCCGTCTGTCCCCCGCCGAACAGAACAATGATGTTGGGAACTGTGAGTTGCTGGCCATCAAACTCGCCTTGGAGGAGTGGAGGCACTGGCTGGAGGGAGCAGAACACCCATTCATTGTCTGGACAGACCATAAGATCCTGGCATACATCCAGACAGCTAAACGCCTTAGCTCCCACCAAGCCTATTGGGGTCTGCTTTTTGCCCATTTCAATTTCAACCTCACCTGTCGTCCTGGTTCCAAGAACGGGAAGCCAGATGCTCTCCCTTGAAAATACATCTCTGAGGAGGACCCTTCCAACCACGATACCATCCTTCCACCATCTTGTGTTGTGGTTACCCTCACCTGGGAGATCATATCCATTGGTTAAAGAGACCCAACGAACTCAATCTGACCCAGGTGATGGACCCCCACCCCCCAGTCATCTCTTCGTGCCTGGCTCTGTCTGTTCTCAGGTTCTTCAGTGGGGGCCTACTTCCTGGTTCGCCTGCCATCCTGGAATCGATCAAACTCTGTCCCTTCTGAAGTGACATTTCTGGTGGCCCACCATAGATGCTGACACTCGCTCCTTCGTCTCTGCCTGTACTGTGTGTGCCCACGAAAAAGCCTCCCATCAACCACCTGCTGGGCTGCTTCATCCCCTCCCTGTCCCTGGCCACCCTTGGTCCCATAAAGCTCTTGATTTCATCACTGGACTACCCTCTTCACATGGGAACACAACAGTATTCACCATTCTGTACCGTTTCTCCAAAGGCATGCACTTCATAGCCCTTCCCAAATTCCCTACAGCGCGTGAAACAGGCGACCTCCTTTTCCTACATGTCTTCCACCTGCATGGAATTCCCTCTGACATTGTTTCTGACCGGAGCACCCAGTTCATCTCCCAAGTCTGGAAATCCTTCTGTCAAGCCCTCAGAGCTTCAGTAAGTCTGTCTTCCGGTTTCCGTCCACAGACTAAAGGTCAAATGGAGCGAGCAAATTAGGATTTGGAAGCAACGCTGCGCTGCATTTCCACCAGCAACCAGTCATCCTGGAGCACCCATCTCACTTGGGTTGAGTATGCCCTGGTCAGCGGCGCCACTGGAATGTCTTCTTTCGAATGTTCCCTAGGCTATCAACCACCCCCTCCCCACCCCGGTTTCCTGCCCACAGAGATGACATCGCTGTGCCTTCAGTTCAGGCCCATCTCCGCCGGTGCTGCAAGTTCTGGAAGGATGCATATTCGGCCCTGCTCCGCTCCGCTAACCGCAACCGAAATATCGTCGATCTATGTTTTACTTCCATACCGATGTTCACCTGTGTAACTCTGTCTCTCTGTGTCAAGATAAGTATTGTCTGCCGTTTGCCTTTCTAATTGTCATTCAGCTCAGCAACGCTCCTTATCAAGATAAGGGTTGCCTGCCACTTGCCTTTCTGTTTGCTGTTCAGCTCCGCAACGTTTCATGTCAGTTTCCAGACACGCTCACACCCTCGTATGCATCCTAACTCTATCTCCGTGCCAGTGTCCTGCGTTTGGGTTCACCCCGTTCCTTGCAACACAACTATCATTTGTTTGATATACTACTATGATTATTAACATAATAATCAATATTTTCTCATGCCTTCAATATGGAAAAGATGGATAATTCTATTAGGAGATGAATTATAATAGTTAGGTACAGTGTTTCTGGTATAATCCTCAATATTGTGACCAGCTTCAGAATTCTGCCTCTCCCTTGTCAGAGCAACCCTTTAGAGCAATACATCTCTGGCTTTTTGTAGTGCTGTTTCACATGAAATTTATGGATCAATACACTAAGTAATTTATAATAATTTTAATGAACTAATTGTGAACTGTCAAGAAATAATTGTTTAATATACTGTAAAGTTGCATAACTGAAGAAATATAATTTCCTGCAAGCTTTAAGAAACTAATCTGAGATTGAACCTGGTTAGTTAATTTCTCAAGGATAGTAATTTCTGGATTTGGATTACTACCTGTGCCAAGCAACAGTGAGGATGATATGCCAGATAATTGTGTAGCTGAAAATTTGGTGCAGGGGGCAGAGCTTCAGCTTTTTTGGATCATTGGGATCTTTTCTGGAACCAATATTCCCATGGGCAGGTTTGTAAGATCTAATTTGACAGGGGTATGGGAACAGGAGTGAAAAGATTCAGGGTAGGACAGATGGTTAAAAAAAAGCAAAGATAGTGTGAGGTCAAACTGCTGGGAAGCAGGCAGGTGAGAGGACAAAATTGCAGCCTGCAAGGTGAGTATCAGTGCATTAAATATGCAGAATCAGAAAGGGTAGCAAATATAGCACTCAAAGTGTTGGATCTCAATGCATGGAGTATAAGAAATTACATGGATAATCTTGTTGCATTTTTACAGATTGTCGGGTATGATGT
Organism: Mobula hypostoma; assembly: GCF_963921235.1. Classification (NCBI taxonomy): domain Eukaryota; kingdom Metazoa; phylum Chordata; class Chondrichthyes; order Myliobatiformes; family Myliobatidae; genus Mobula; species Mobula hypostoma. The sequence goes on along the minus strand of NC_086101.1, from coordinate 43,348,473 downwards.
TGTGGTTATCAATTAATTGTGGTTGAAGGATAGTTGTAGTTGGGAGCTGAAGGTCCAAGGTTACACATTGTATTGAAGAGATAGGAAGATAGGCAAAGAGAGTAACAGGGCACTGTTGGAAAAGAATGGCATCAAATCATTAGAAAAATGTCACATAGGATCGGAAGATGTTGAAACCTTGTCCAGTGACTTAAGAAATGGTAAGGGTAAAAGGACCCTGATGGCAGTTATATACAGATATCCAAGCAGGAGCTGGAAGGTGCACTACTGGTTACAATGGGAAATAAAAAAAGGCGTGTCAACAGGGCAATGTTATAATAGTCATGGGAGATTTTAACATGCAGGTAGATTGGGAAAATGAGGTTGATAATAGATCTCACGAGAGTGAATGTGTTGAATGCCATGAGATGGCTTTTTAGAGCAGTTTGTTATTGAGCCTATTAGGGGATGAGCTAGACTGAATTGGGTGTTACCGGAGGCGATTAGGGAGTTTAAGGTAAAATAGCCCTTAGAGGGCAGTGATCACAATATGACTGAGTGTAACATAGAAACATAGAAAACCTACAGCACAATACAGGCCCTTCTGCCCACAATGCTGTGCTGAACATGTACTTCCTTTAGAAATTACCTAGGGTTACCCATAGCCCTCTATTTTTCTAAGCTCCATGTACCTATCAAGGAGTCTCTTAAAAGACTCTATCAAGGAGTCTCTTAAAAGACCCTATCATATCTGCCTCCACCACCGTTGCCAGCAGCCCATTCCACGCAATTGCCATTCTCTGTGTAAAAAACTTACCCCTGATATCTCTTCTGTACCTACTTCCAAGCACCTTAAAACTGTGCACTCTCGTGTTAGCCATTTCACCCATGGAAAAAAGCCTCTGACTATCCACATGATCAATGCCTCTCATTATCTATACATCTCATTTGCCAAGGGAAATCTTGCATGCAATTGTGGTTGTTGTGTACATCCTTCCCTCTGCCAACCCGACGTCGGCGTGTAACATCGTTTACACCGTCATAGCCAGATTACAAAATCAGTACCCGAGTGCCGTCATTACCATCTCAGGTGACTTCAACCATGTGAGCTGTACAACCAGAGGGGAGAGGACTCTGGATTTGATGTACGCTAACGTTAAGGATGCATACAGCTCCTCTCCCCTCCCCCCACTGGGAAGGTCAGATCACAACCTGGTGCATCTAAAACCCTGCTACGTGCCTCTGGTGAAGAGTAAACCTGCAACCTCAAGGACAGTGAGGAAATGGTTGGAGGGGGCTTATGTGGCACTCCAGGGTTGTTTTGAGGTGACAGACTGGCAGGCACTCTGTGAGCCACATGGAGAGGATATTGATGGGCTCACAGAGCACATCACTGATTACATCAACTTCTGTGTGGACTGCAATGTTCCAACAAGAGCTGTCCTTTGTTATTCAAATTACAAGCCATGGGTGACAAAGGACATTAAGGACATCCTGAACGCTAAAAAGAGGGTGTTTAGAGATGGAAATAGGGAGAAGCTGAGGGCAATACAGAGGGACCTGAAAGCCAGGATCAGGGAGGCTAAAGACAGATACAGGAAGAAGCTTGAGTGGAAACTCCAGCAGAACAACATGAGAGAGATCTGGAGGGGGATGAGCACCATCACTGGTTTCCGGCAAACTAGCAACAGAGGAGCTAAAGGCAGTGTGGACAGGGCCAATGAACTTAACCTGTTCTTTAACAGATTTGACATTGTGGCCCCTGCCCGTCCCCCACATGAGCCATCTGTTGTCGGCCCCCAGCTAACACATATTCCACTCTTCCCTCCTATCCCTCTTCACAGTCCCCCACCCTGCTCTTATGACTATACCCCTTCCCCACATGAAACCACCACAGTGGGCTTCACAGCCGAATAGGTGAGAAGACAGCTGAATCGTCTCAACCCAAGCAAGGCTGCAGGACCAGATGGTGTCAGTATCAGGTGCTCAAAGCCTGTGCCCCTCAGCTATGTGGGGTACTTTGCCATGTATTCAACCTGAGTCTGAGGCTCCGGAGGGTTCCTGTGCTGTGGAAGACGTCCTGCCTCGTCCCTGTGCTGAAGACGCCGCGCCCCAGCGGCCTCAATGACTACAGGCCGGTGGCATTGACCTCCCACATCATGAAGACCCTGGAGAGACTTGCTCTGGAGCTGCTCCGGCCTATGGTCAGGCCACACTTAGATCCCCTCCAGTTCACCTACCAGCCCCGACTAGGAGTTGAGGATGCCATCGTCTACCTGCTGAACCGTGTCTAAGCCCACCTGGACAAGCCAGCGAGCACTGTGAGGGTCATGTTTTTTGACTTCTCCACTGCGTTCAATACCATCCGCCCTGCTCTGCTGGGGAGAAGCTGACAGCGATGCAGGTGGATGCTTTCCTGGTGTCATGGATTCTTGATTACCTGACTGGCAGACCACAATACGTGTGCTTGCAACACTGTGTGTCCGACAGAGTGATCAGCAGCACTGGGGCTCCACAGGGGACTGTCTTGTCTCCCTTTCTCTTCACCATTTACACCTCGGACTTCAACTACTGCACAGAGTCTTGTCATCTTCAGAAGTATTTGGATAACTCTGCCATAGTTGGATGCATCAGCAAGGGAGATGAGGCTGAGTACAGGGCTACAGTAGGAAATTTTGTCACATGGTGTGAGCAGAATTATGGGCAGCTTAATGTGAAAAAGACTAAGGAGCTGGTGGTAGACCTGAAGAGAGTTAAGGTACCGGTGACCCCTGTTTCCATCCAGGGAGTCAGTGTGGACATGGTGGAGGATTACAAATACCTGGGGATACAAATTGAGAATAAACTGGACCGGTCAAAGAACACTGAGGCTGTCTACAAGAAGGGTCAGCACCATCTCTATTTCCTGAGGAGACTGAGGTCCTTTAACATCTGCCGGACGATGCTGAGGATGTTCTACGAGTCTGTGGTGGCCAGTGCTATCATGTTTGCTGCTGTGTGCTGGGGCAGCAGGCTGAGGGTAGCAGACACCAACGGAATCAACAAACCTATTCGTAAGGCCAGTGATGTTGTGGGGATGGAACGGGACTCTCTCACGGTGGTGTCTGAAAAGAGGATGCTGTCTAAGTTGCATGCCATCTTGGTCAATGTCTCCCATCCACTACATAATGTACTGGTTGGGCACAGGAGTACATTCAGCCAGAGACTCATTCCACCAAGATGCAGCACAGAGCGTCATAGGAAGTCATTCCTGCTTGTGGCCATCAAAGTTTACAACTCCTCCCTTGGAGGATCAGACACCCTGAGCCAATAGGCTGGTCCTGGACTTATTTCATAATTTACCGGCATAATTTACATATTACTATTTATTATTTATGGTGCAACTGTAACGAAAACCAATTTCCCCCGGGATCAATAAAGTATGACTATGACTAATACTCATCAGGTCACCTATCATCCTTCTTGGTAACTTAAAACTTGATAGGGAGAAAGTAAAGTCAGATGTTGCACTATTTCAGTGCAGTAGAGGAAATTACACTGGTATGAGAGAGGAGTTGACCAAAGTAAATTGGAAGGAGATGCTGGCAGGTACGACAGAAGAGCAGCAATGGCTTGAGTTTCAGGTAAAAATGAGGAAAGTGCAGAATAGAAATAATCCAAAACCAAAGAAACACTCAAATGGCAAAATAGTACTACCGTGGCTGACAAAGGAAGTCAAAGCGAGTATAAAAGCAAAAGAAAAGGCAGATAATAAAGCAACAATTAGCATGAAGATGAAAGATTGGGAAGCTTTTAAAAACCTACAGAAAGCAACTTAAAGAAATTAGGAGGGAAAAGATGAAATATGAAAGCAAGATGGCAAATAATATCAAGGTGGATAGAAAAAGCTTTTTCAAGTACATAAAAAATAAGAGAGAGAGAATATAGGACTTCTAGAAAATGAGGCCAGAGAAATAATAACAGGGGGCAAGGAGATGGCAGATGAACTAAGTATTTTGTATTAGTCTTCACTGTGAAAGATACTAACAGAGTGCCAGGTGTTGAAGGGTGAGAGGAAAGAGAGTGACAGTGGTTACTATTACAAGGGAGAAGGTGTTCTAATAGCTGAAAGACCTAAATCTTTCAACAATCATTGAACTCTGACATGGTTCTGGAGGACTGTAAAATTGCAAATGTCACTCCAATCTTTAAGAAGGGAGGGAGGCACCAGAAAGGAAATTATAAACCAGTTAGCCTGACCTCAGTGTTTGGGAAGATGTTGGAGTCAATTGTTAAGGATGAAGTTATGGAGTACTTGATAACACAGGACAAGATAGGACAAAGTCAACATGCTTTCCTTAAGGGAAAAATTGTGCCTTACAAACCTGTTGGAATTCTTTGAGGAGATTACAAGTTGGATAGATAAAGGGGATGCAGTGAATATTGTATATTTGGACTTTCAGAAGGTCTTTGACAAGGCGTCACACATGAGGATGCTCACCAAGTTAAGAGCCCATAGTATTACAGGAATGTTACAGGCATGGTTAGAGCATTGGGTGATTGCTAGAAGGCAGCGAATGGGAATAAAAGGATAATTTTCTGGTGGTGTTCCACAGGGATCGATATTGGGACCTGTTCTTTTTATCCTGTATATTAATGATTTAGGTGATGAAATAGATGGCTTTGTTGGCAAGTTTGCAGATAATATGAAGATTGTTAGAGGGGCAGGAAGTATTGAGAAAACAGCAAGGCTGCAGAATGATTTACAGATTAGGAAAATAGGAAAGAAAGTGGCAATTGAAATACAATGTTGGAAAATGCATAGCCATGCACTTTGGTAGAAAAAATAAAGGAGCAGACTATTTTCTAAACAGGCAGAGAATCCAAAAACCTGAGATTCAAAGGGACTTGGGAGTCCTTGTGCAGAGCACACTAAACGCTAACTTGCAGGTCGAGACAGTGGTGAGGAAGGCAAATGCTATGTTAGCATTCCTTTCTAGATATCTAGAACACAAGAGCAGGGATGGGATGCTGAGGCTTTATAAGGCACAGGTGAGGCCTCACCTTGAGTTTGGGTTTCTTATCTAAGAAAAGTTCTGCTGGCATTGGAGAGAGTTCAGAGAAGGTTCATAAGGATGATTCTGGGAATAAAGGGCTATCATATGAGGAATGTTTGATGGCTCTGTGTCTGTACTCACTGGAATTTAGAAGGATGAAGAGGGATCTAATTGAAACCTTTCAAATGCTGAAGGACCTCGACAGAGAAAGTGTGGAAAAGATGTTTCCCATGATGGAGGAGTCTCGAACAAGAGGACGTAGCCTCAGGTTAGAGGGGTGGCCATTTAAAACAGAGATGCGGAGAAATTTCTTGAGGCAGAGCATGGAGAATTTATGGAATTTTTTACCTCGGGCAGTTGTGGAGGCCAGGCCATTGGCTGGATTTAAGGCAGAGATTAATAGGTTCTAGACTAACCATGATATCAAAGGTTACAGGGAGAAGGACAGGGAGTGAGGCTGAGGAGGAGAAAAAATAAGATCAGCCATGAGTGAATGGTGAAGCAGACTCAATGGGTTAGATGGCCTAATTCGGCTCGTATGACTTTCGGTCTATGGTCCATTGTCTTAATTTGGCCCAAAGCTATGTTTACCCTTCTTTCATATGTTACTATGCATTTCAAGCATTTTCTCTTTAAATTGTTCAGGTAGAATCAGAAGCTGGCAGATTGCCGGCAACTAATCATCGGATATCCACACTGGTCAAATCTGAGTGAGGATGAAGGGCTTCTTTACAAGAAAGAGCTGAAATTGTACAGAACGTTTTACTGGATAATTGGGCTTGAATAATATTGAAAGCCAGATCTGAGTTGATGATAGGTCTTAATGAAGTTTTGAGGCCATTGTTGGATGGAGAAGAATGTAAGTATGCGTCTCAGTGCTACACTACTGCTGAACCAATGTAGAAATCCTGTTAGAAAATTCTGATTCTAGTTTTCTTTTTTCAGGGAAACACACAGCAGTCTTCATCCAGGAGTCAGCAATGACAAAGCTGAGCAGCTTCAAGTTCCTAGGTATCAACATCTCAGATGATCTATCCTTGGCTCATCAAATTGATGTAATTATGAAGAAAACATGCCAGCAGTTATATTTCATTAGAAGTTTGAAGAGATTTAGCATGCCACTGAAGACTCTAGCTAATTTCTACTTATCTTCTGTGTAGAGCATTATGATCATCCTCATCATCATCTGATATGGAAGTGCCAATGTAGAGGATCAGAAAAAGCTGCATTTGATTGTAGACTCAGCCGGCTCCATCATGGGCACAAGCCTCCTCGGCATCGAGGACATATTCAAGAGGAGTTGCCTCAAGAAAGTGGCATTCATCATGAAGGATCCTCATCATCCAGGACCTGCCCTCTTGCCCTGGTCTCATTACTTCCAATGGGGAGGAAGTACAGGAGTCTGAAAATGGACTTTCAACAGCTTCTTCCCCTCTGCCATCAGATTTCTGAACAGTCCATGAATCCATTACCTCACTGCTTTGATCCCTTTTTGCACTATTTATTTATTTTAAAAATATATTCTTATTGTAACCTATCATGATTCTTAATACCACTGTACTGCTGCTACAAAACAAAAAAAAATACTGTATCTCAATGATAATAAACCTGATTCAGATTCTGATTCTGATTCAGTGGCATCCTCTGCTTATCCTATCTGTGCCCTCAAATATAGAATACACTAAACTAGCTTGAGGTTCTTTTCTAACACAGCTCAGCTATGGAATATAAATCATGGACTTCATAGAATTTGAGAGATATCCTTAACTTTGCAAATATAGATTTCACTTTGCAAATGATTTTCAGACAAAATTATATGGTAGATCTCGTGAAAGCATTAGGTTACATGATATAGTTTTCAGCTAAAAATGGCAAGGATAATATTATTCAAAATGTCAACAGAGTTCAATCTCTCCTCATCAACCAATCATATAAGATAATTATATGTGTTAATGACCAGAGATGTAAAGGTATGAAGACAGATTCTGCTCCCAAGACCTATGTATTAAGAAAATTTTGACAACTATTCTGAAAATGGTAATGAAATTATGGCCAGTAGTTTATTAATTTTAACGCTTTGACAATGTTATCAGTACATTAATTAATAGCCATTAGAAGCAATCTTTGAAGGTCTATTTTTGCACTCTGTACCATAAAACTTCAATAATCTGCAGTCCGTTTATTCAAAATTCCAATAGTTGGATGTCAGGCTTACAAAGCATTGCTTTTCCATTGGAAAATTTCAGTTAATGCCATGTACCAGATACAAACTAAGGAATTAATGGAGCTTGAAGTGTGTAGTAGTATTAATAGAAACAATATACATTAATATTGGAGATCTACCAGTCAGGCAGTACAAGATGTCTCAAGAAGATAGCACCATCAATTGAGTCACAATATCCATGCCATGCCCTCTTCCCGATGCTGCCATAAAGCAGGAGGTACAGGAGCCTGAAGACCCACACCTGAAGGTTCAACAGCAGCTTCCTCCCACTGAATTCAGATTCTTGAACCGACCTGAAAAGCCCTAACATTACCTTAGAGTAGACTTAGTTCTCACTCTCTCAAGTTGTGCTAATGTCCTTATGTTTATTTTGTTGAGTTGTGTATAATTTTCATTAATTTAGTTGATGTCGACTTATGTTTACTCCAAGAGGACCAGAAATATGTCATGGTTTGGAGATTTGTGTTCCTCATTGACCTGGAGAGCTATGTTGGCTGGAATCAGGGCTTTATGCTTTGGCTTTTGATACAGCCACCCATGTCAGATAGGTCGAAGGGTACTGGCCAGACTAGGTGTGGTCTATTGGTCTCAAGGTTCGGGGGTTCAGTTCAGCACTAACAACTTTGATGGGTCAAGCATAACTATTATGGAAACAGCAATGAGGAACCTTTCTACAGCTGAGTGTGATGCTGTTCCTGAGTCTTCCCCTGGGATTTGCATGACTGAAAGGAGTGAAAACTGGGCGAAAGCTACTGGAATGATGAAGAATCCCTGAACACTGCTAGAGATGGAGGACCTTCATTGCTGCCCTAAGCACCAGCAGTGTAATGGGCAGTAAGAAGTAACTTATGTTTGTCATACCCGTAATGCGCTCAAAGAATAGAAGAATTAATACCCGCGAAATGCCTTTGTGGGCCAGGCATTCCTCATGATCCCAATGTAATATCCACTTTTCCGATGTGGGGTCGTCCACATCCAAAATGTTTCGTCTATGGAGTTGTCATTGCTATGCAACCAAAATCATTTGTTCTTATTGTAGTGTTCTCGTGCAGTGTGTTGAAACTCTGACTAAACACCAAGTTAAACCGGAGCCAATGAAGACAGAGTCGTAGTGAGGTTAACCATTTACTGTGCACTCTTCCACATTAACATCGTATGGTGAAAACTGTTGATAAAAAGATACAAACATATACAGCGTCTGTTTCATTCTGGAGACCACGCACGCTCTCTTCTTTTAGTGAGTGTCTCCAGCCGCCCCGAGTAGCGAGCGAGGGGCGTCACGTCAAACCGCCATCGGGCTCGAGCCGACCCCGCGTTGGAAATTGAAAAGCTGGCACACGCGCCGCCCCAACCGCAGCTTCCTTAACAGAAACTGCGTTAATATTTTTACTTCAAATACATTCTTATGAACTTACGGCGTTGCTTCTATAATGTTCCTTTGCGGGTAGAAATGCAGCTCTTCACGATCATGCTGCACGCACGATACCCACCTTCACACCTTCTCCGAACCGCAGGTTACACATAAGACGCAGCGAAACCGGAGGTGACGTCATCACATGCAGCGATATACCATAGACAAGGGATTCACCTTTGTTATACTGTAACTTAATTATCAACCTTTAACTTTAACTAGAAAATAGTTACAAACAAATCATTTAAAGCATAAACCCAACAAAGTCAAATGAATACCTTAAGGGCAGCACACTCCCCGACTGACCTTTGTAAGGTCACTATAAACGTGGTACAGAACTTTAGTCTCTAGATCAGTCTTTAGGTAAAAGTAGAACGACCTCTGTAACTGGTCTCAAGTAAGTTTTCACATCACCCTGGTCAGTAGTTTTTAACTCAACCTTCCTGACACGTCCATCCCTTCCAGGGAACGTGGCAATGATTATGGCCATTGGCCAGCAATTGCGGGCGATCTGCTTGTCCTGAGCAGGACTAGATCTTGAACTTGAAGGTTCCTGCGAGGTGCTGTCCACTTCTGTCTGTGTTGCAACAAAGGTAGGTATTCATGGCTCCAATGGGTCCAAAACTGATTTGCAATAGCCTGAACATATCTCCATTACTTCGTGCACAAGTCCCTTCCGAGAAGTCTCCAGGTGGAGGGGGAACTCCTATCTTCTGCGTAAGAAGCATTACTGGTGAGAGTATGTTAATCAACCTTCAACGCAAATTAGATCATTCTCTAAGATTGGGCTGAGTTTCCTCGAAGGGCTGTTCTTGGGTATAGGTTTATTAGTTTGGAGGGCTGAGAGCTCTTTTGCGAAGGCTGCCCTTTGAGTTACTTTAAGGATGACATCCTTTGCCTGGGCCAATTCGTCCGAAGTGTGAGGTGACCCACATTTTTGCCATCCTTTGCATTTGCTATTTTGGGGTGAGTGTTTGTTTGCGGTCAGCACGGAGAACGTGAATGTGTCAGTTGTGATCTCCCGAAGGAGACCCAAACTCCTTTGTGTGGGTATGGTTTCTCCACCTAGATCTAGGTCCTTGACTGCTGGAGCACAGTCATCGGGTGGGAAGGCCTCCATGACTGCCTGCTCTTTGTTGTTTGGCAAGCGCTGGCATGGTTCTCTGAATGGTAGTGGGGTGACCCAGTTGTTCGCTTCGTCTCTAAAGACCTTTGTGTCCATTATTTTTAAGGGGATGGTGTTTTCCACAGATGGAGCAAGTTTATTATCGTGCTTAGTTTGTGCGAAGACTGACTGTCCCAGTGTCTTCTCAGTTACTTTACTATGCTCGTGCCTTTGTTGTGCTTCCTTGACATACGGGCAACACTTGTGGAGGGCTGAGAAATTGAATGGCGGCCCAGATCCAGATGTTGGGTGAAGGGGGCGTCGTGTTGTCCATTGACCTGCTGCCTGACTTTGTGCACCCTAAGAACGTCTCTTCCGAGTAGCAGGAGTATTTCTGCTTCCGTAACCAGTTCTGGGATGTGCTTGGCAATGTGGTGGAGATGGGGCTGGTGTAGCACTGTGCTTGGCGTTGGAATCTCGGATCGGTTATTTAAGATCTCATTGCACTCTAAGAGTGGAGGGAGACTGATGACGACTTTACCATCCAGCGACTCGAGCTGGAATCCTTCTGCCTTCCTGCCATATGTTTCTGCGATGCCAGAGCAAGTTCTGAGATAGTATGGGAATGGGTTACCCTTTATGCTGAACAACTCAAAAAACTCTGGTCTCACTAGCGAGCGGTTGCTCTGGTTGTCCAGAATTACATAGGCCTTGATGGCCTTGTCTTTGCCTCCCTTAGGGTATAGCTTAGTGAGGCAGATCTTTGAGCACGAACGGCTCGACTGACCTGGATTGCAAACCTGTGCAGCTCGTGATGCTCTCCTCCCCACCATCCTCTTGTGGGAGTGGAGGACCCTTGGCAATTTACAGTGACGAGCCAGGATGCATGGCTCCACCGTGATTAGTGCTGTTACAGTCTGAGCACTTTACGGGGGAACGTACACTCTTTAGCGAGGTGGGAGGTAGAGGAACAGCACTTAAAACATATTCTTTTTTCCTTGAGAAGGGCCTTTCTTTCGTCAAAGGGTTTGTTTTGGAACATTCTGCATTTTTTGAGGGGGTGGGGTTTGTTGTGCAATGGACAATTCTTGCTAGGGTCATCGTTGATTGCAGAGACTGGTTTTATGCACTGAGATAGGTTGATTGATGACAAAATTGTTTAAAATGGGTTTGACTGGGTTGGTGTGAGTTGTGGAGCTGCCATGATTCATGAAGCTAGGGTCGATTCGCCTCTTCGCCTCCTTGCACACAAACCTACTAAAATACTCAAAGGGAGGAAATCGACCACCGTTCTCTTCCTTTTACTCTGAGCCAATAGACACCCACTTTTTCTGCAGCCCAAAGGGAAGTTTGTCTACAATAGGTCCAACTCCACGTGAGGTATCCAGATACGACAGGCCAGTTAAATAGCCGTCTTCCTTAGCACCTTGAATCTCCACGAGTAAATCTCCAAGTTCTCGTAATTTAGTGTGGTCCTTGGTTGACACCCTAGGAAAATTGTCCAGCCGTTGAAATAGTGCCCTCTCAATAATTTCAGGGGCCGCATAGCAGTCCCAAAGTCTCTCCCATGCTTTGTGTAAGGCTAGCTTGGGGTTGTTGACGTACACTGAGCGTATGCGTTTCACCTGTTCACTTGATTCCTTTCCCAGCCACTTAGTCATAAGGTCCAACTCTTGGGTTGCTGTGAGCTGGACTCCACCAGTGGCACTGGTGAATGAGTTGTACCACGCATGGTAATTTTCAGGCTTATCGTCAAACTGGTACAGTCCTGAATTGACAAGGTCTCGTTGCGCTAAATACTGTGCCAAGGGTTCTGCTGCAGGTGGCGTGCTTGCTGGGGAAATATGTTGAGGAACATATGACTGAGTGTGTACGTTCATGATGTGACTTGATGTTCTGACTTCATTCTTTGTCTCTGATCTCGCCAGACCTGGTAAGTTTGGTGTTGGGAAGTATTCATAGCCAGCCCTTTCATACTTGAGTTTGTGGCAAGGTTGCAATTGTGAGTTGTCTTCCCCAGGTGGACGCGATGCGATGAAGCTTCCCTGTGATTTCACATGAGATGGGACGCGAACAGGCAAGTATGAAGAGGGAGAATGAATCCACAGGTCAATTTGAGATTGGACGCATTCGCTGGTGCGTTCCAATTTGGCCCTTTCTGACATAGATTTTCCTGCTTCGTCTAGAACGTGCATTTCTTCAGCGTTTTCCAACGCTTGTACTTCCACTGCGGCCGCATCAGCTTCTCGTTGTAGCGTCAGCACTTCTAACTCTGCATCTATCCTTGCCTTTTCCTTCTGGTTTTCCACTTCCCTGGCAGCTTTTTCCATTTTCAGTTTTGCTTCTTGGTTAGCATATGATGCTCGCACCTTGGCGGCTTCTGCTTTAGCCTTTGTGAGGGCAGCCACACTTGTCAACGCCCTACTGCTCTTAGCGTTAAGTACAAGCAACTTGATGCTTGATCGCGAAGCCATTGTACCACTTGTCGAAACATCTAATGATTCCGCCTTTTCACTGTAGTGTTCTCGTGCAGTGTGTTGAAACTCTGACTAAACATCAAGTTAAACCGGAGCCAATGAAGACAGAATCATATTAAGGTAAACCATTTACTGTTCACTCTTCCACATTAACATTGTATGGTGAAAACCGTTGATAAAAAAATACAAACATATACAGCGTCTGTTTCATTCTGGAGACCACGTGCGCTCTCTTCTTTTAGTGAGTGTCTCCAGCTGCCCCGAGTAGCGAGTGAGGGGCGTCACGTCAAACCGCCATCGGGCTCGAGCCGACCCTATGTTGGAAATTGAAAAGCCGGCACGCGTGCCACCCGAACCGTTGCTTCCTTAACAGAAACCGCGTTAAAATTTTTACTTCAAATACACTCTTATAAACTTACGGCGTTGCTTCTATAATGTTCCTTTGCAGGTAGAAATGGAGCTCTTCACGATCATGCTGCACGCATGATACCCACCTTCACACCTTCTCCGAACCGCAGGTTCACATATGACGCGGCGAAACCGGAGGTGACGTCATCACATGCCGCGATATACCATAGACAATGAATTTACCTTCATTATACTGTAACTTAATTATCAACCTTTAACATTAACTAGAAAGTAGTTACAAACAAATCATTTAAAGTGTAGACCCAACAAAGTCAAATAAATGCCTTAAGGGCAACACACTTATTCTTTTCTTATTAGATCAGTCAATGATGTTCCAACTTTGTTAGTTCAAACTCATCTGACTGACTTGTGTTAGCTTCTCATTGGATGTGACCTGAGGCTACAAGCAGTTTTGCTGTATGGATCTTGCCTCCAACCTGGTGCCCTAGCTAATTTCTTCCATTCATTGAAGCTCAGTCTAACTAGGTCAGCCAAATCCTAGGCCCAGACAATCAGATCACCGACTGTTCTTTCTCTAAGCCTGCCATTTTACAAAATAAACAGCTTTTTATCAGAAAATGATCTCAAGTTTAGCAGATCATCAGCAGAAACACATTGTGTCCATGTTCAAATCTTTTTATTAATGTATCCTTAGCAAGAACCAATACACCAGACATTTCCTGTAGGACAGCCTCACAAAATGGCCAAATCCATTCCCACATAGCAAGAACAAAAACCCTGGTTTTGTCTGTTCACACTGTTCTTGCCTCATTCCTGGTCACTGATCTGTAGATTGTAGTTAATTCTAGTGGCACTGTTTCTCGCCCACGGACGAGATTCAGAACCAGACTCGAGCATGGATATGGGATCTCAAATAACCATGGCTGGAGATTATACTTTATACTTTATACTTTATTGTTGCCAAACAATTGGTACTAGAACGTACCATCATCAAAGCAATATTTGATTCTGCGCTTCACACTCCCTGGATTACAAATATTAAATATTATAAATATTAAAAATAGTTAAAATTAGTAAATATTAAAAATTTAAATTATAAATCATAAATAGAAAATAGAAAAATGGGAAGTAAGGTAGTGCAAAAAAACCGAGAGGCAGGTCCGGATAATTGGAGGGTACGGCCCAGATCCGGGTCGGGATCCGTTCAGCAGTCTTATCACAGTTGGAAAGAAGCTGTTCCCAAATCTGGCCGCACAAGTCTTCAAGCGCCTGAACCTTCTCCCGGAGGGAAGAGGGACGTAAAGTGTGTTGGCTGGGTGGGTCGTGTCCTTGATTATCCTGGTAGCACTGCTCCAACAGCGTGCTGTGTAAAGTGAGTCCAAGGACGGAAGATTGGTTTGTGTGATGTGCTGCACCGTGTTCACGATCTTCTGCAGCTTCTTTCGGTCTTGGACAGGACAACTTCCATACCAGGTTGTGATGCACCCTAGAAGAATGCTTGCTACGGTGCATCTATAAAAATTATTGAGGGTTTTAAGGGACAGGCCAAATTTCTTTAGTTTTCTCAGAAAAAATGGAGCCAATATCAGGCTAAAAGCAGAGAGATTCAAGTTGTGGATATGAGGATATAACCATGCCTGAGCACTGAGTATATGGTGAATGAACCATAGAATCCTAGAGTGTAGAGAAATCCTATTTTGTACATAATTTCTTTTTTTGTGAAGAACAAACTATTTTCACTCCTCTCTTATTCACACTCAGCAGTTTAATTTTCATTTTTAAGTTGAATAATATCTCATGTGATGGAGGAGATTCATTCTTGGAAACTGAAACTTCAGAACAGGAGGCAACTGTACAGAGCAAATTTGCAACTTGAATGAGAAAGGAAGCTCCAGGAGAGACTTAAATCTGACGATATTTCATAAAATCAGGCTTTGTTACATGAGATCTCACTATAGCTATTCAATGCTCTTTGGAATGTTTCATACTAATTGCATCAGTTTGTCAGACATTGAACTTTACCTGCATTACTGTTTGCTTGTGCATAAAAATACCCTCATTAGCTAAGGTGATGTTGGTAGCATTTCCATATTTCCATACAATAAAGGATGAGGTCATTTCAATCCATCATGGCTATGCTTCCCCAGCTATTTTTTCTAAAACATATTCTTCCCATGACCCCGTCAATTCCATCCAGATTCTACCACCCACCAACTTGCGAGGTACAATTTACAGTAGCCATTTAATCTAGCGATCTGTATGTCTGTGGGATGTGGGAAGAAACCAAACACTCAGGAGAAACAGTGCAATCACAGGGAGAGTATGAAAACTCAGCACAAACAGCAGCAGAGGATAGAACCCATGGTATTGGAATCATAAAGCAGTGGCTTTAATAGCAGGACTGTAGGTAAATTGCTGGGTCACGACCTTGTCATAGTCAAAGAGTCATAGAATTGGCCTAAACATTGCCCTCATCTTTCATATTATGCCTGGAGGAGCATATTGTTACTATAAGTGCCATCTCAACTGTATTAGTGTGGAAAAAATTAAAGAAAATCGACTGCTCTCACCCATACCTCAGCTCAACCTCCCCTCACTGAAGAATAACAAGCCAAAGTGTCAATTCTTCCACTCAACACTGGCCACTCTTACAATGTCCACATTAAAGTGATTGTTTCATCATATCTTAACTTTTCTTTTAGTTAGTTGATAGGCCTCAGCAATTTATAATCTAATTTTTAAATCTGCTGTTTGTCCTCCATGTTAACCTTGTTTAAATAAACTGCTGGGGTCAAGAGTAATATGGCTATCTTATTTTGCCAATTCTGTACTCGTGAGAAGCTCCATTAGAAACTTTCTTCTTAGACTTAATCTCATCAACTCAGAGACCAATAAGCTAATAAATCTAAAACTAAATCCGAAAATACTGGGAAAAATATCGCTGCAAGTCAGCAGCATCAAGCAGCCAATGTTTCAAGTTTGCAACGCTCCATCAGAACATTTGTTTATAAACGTGTGTCTTCATTGCAGAGTCTTGAAGAAGGAATCTTAGGAATTATAAGAAAATTGGGAATATCTGTAATATAGTTGACTTATGCATCAAATAAATTGGAGTTGATGGAAAAGAGGCCAATATTGGAAATGGCTTAAATGTCACTGAGAAGAAACAGGCCTCTACTAAGAAGAGCAGGGAAGTGTTCAGATAACAGGACATCAGTGACTGAAACAGAGATAAACAAGTGGAGACTAGAATACATCTTGAGCGCAGGACAACTGATGGTATGATAAGCTGAGTCACCGCAAAGAACAAGGCCATAAATCAGAGCACTTAGTTGCAGGGAGAATGGGGGAAACTGCCGTATGGCGAAGGAAGCAAAGTCCCATTTTGTCAGACAATTTGAGGCAATCCCTGCAGAGATAAAATAAAGATTAAATACTGCTAAGAAAAGTGGGTTTCTGATTAAATTGTCAACTCTGCATGTAACTATTGCAACACTGATACTCTGAATTATTGCAAATCCTTTGATCAGTGGTTGATCTCTGAGCTTTCACTTGAACTGACACTGTAACAGACCTGAATAAGCCAACTTGCTTGAGAAACTCACAGCTGCTGTGCAAGGGCAAGACACTTTCCTGAGCATAGTCCTGACATAAGCCACTATTAAGAGGGCAAGTGAGCTCAATTTTGGTTGTAGGTTAAACACACAAAACCCTCCAACAACTCTGAGCATTCATTTGATCTCTCACTGCTTCGAGATTCAAGATTGTTTATTATCATTTATCAATATATAAGTGCTGGAGTGGGGGGTATAGTTGACTATATGAGCAGGGACCATCAGATTGCCCAGCTATCCTCAGGTTTAGTTTGAGTTGTGATTGTCCAGACCTGAGTTGGGCTTGGTCAGATTTTAACACCTATACAGACATCAAAGTTCAAAGTAAAGTTTATCATCAGAGTACATACATGTCACCAGATACAACTCTGAGATTCTTTTTCCTGTGGACATACATAGCAAATCTATAGAACTGGAACTGTAAGCAGGAACAATGAACAACAAACTGTACAAATGCAAATATAAATAAATAGCAATAAATAACAAGAGCATGAAATAACAAGGTAAAGAATCCTTAAAGTGAGAAAGTTGGCTGTGGGAACACCAGAATTAGAATGAGAGTAGTTATCCCCTCTTGTTCAAGAGACTGATGGTTGAGGGGTAGTACTTATTCCTGAAGCTGGTGGTGTGAGTCCTAAACCACTTGTAGCTTCTACCTGATGATGATAGCAGTGAGAAAAGAGCATGGTTAGAGCATGGCCTGTGTGAGGATCTTTGATAGTAGATGCTGCTGCCCCCCGGCAACATTTCATATAGATGTGCTCAATGGTTGGGTGGGGTTTACCCATGACGTACTGGGCTGAATTCATTACCTTTTGTAGGATTTTCTGCTCAAAGATATTGATGTTCCTATACCAGACCATAATGCAGCCAGTCAGTACACTTCCCACCACACAGCTATAGAAATTTGTCAAAGCTTTTGATGACATATTGAATTTCCACAAACTCCGGATGAACTAGAGGCGCCGTCGTGCTTTCTTTGTAATTATATTTATATGATGTGTCCAGGAAAGTTCTTCTGAGATAGTGACACCCAGAGTTTTCAAGTTACTGATCCTATCCTCCTCTGATCCTCCGATGATTACTGGCTCATGAATTTCTGGTTTCCCTCCTGTGATGTCTGCAATCAGTTCCTTGGTCTTCTTGACATTGAGTGAGAGGTTGTTGTTATTACACCACTCTGCCAAATGCTCAAATTCCCTCATGTATGCTGATTCCTCACCACCCTTTATATGTCCCATAACAGCGGTGTCGTCAGCAAACTTGTATATGGTGTTGGAGCTGTTCTTAGCCGCACAGTCATAGCTGTAAAGCGGGTAGAGCAGGGGGCTAAGCACCCATCTCTGTGGTGCATCATCAAAGACTTTGAAAATAAAGTTCAGGAAAATTCACATTCATTTAAATGTTCCTAAATATGATCCGGAGCTGTATTGTCCTAATGGATACCTACGCTAATCTAATCTATTCACAGATGTCCAATAAAGTGGTGTCCTATACCTCAGCCTACAAGCTGTTGCCAACACGATGTAACAGGTGACAACTGCACTTGAAGCAAGGGTCCCTAGACAACACTTTTTTAAAAAGATTTCTGCACAATATATGTATAATTTGTTTATTTTATGATTTTTTGTGAATGCGTTTTCAATGCTATGTATCTATGATACTGCTGTAAGTACGTTTTCCATTGCTTCTGTGCACACATGACCTTGGGCAAATGACAATCAATTGGACTTGCCTTGACCTGAAAATATCAGAATTTTATTTAAATTCTCCGAAGATCTGCTGTTTTGTTTTGCTTGTTCAGACTCCATGGCATGAAATTTGCGACATTTGGAACAAGGCTCATGATAAAAATGATGCAATCCAATAATAAATATAATCAATATTTACGTGTAATGGTTTTCGATGGGAATGGAGTCTATTTACACTTTATTAATGCTTGAATTTTTTTATATAGCTGAAAGATCCATTTGAAACTTCTTAATGCTCAGCTGCACTACTGAGTAGGTGGTCAATTGCGAAAAGGATTGGCTGACAAGCAATTTGCTGAAGTAATTTTTCTTTCTTAAGTTCCTGACTTTTAGAAATGTGCAAATCCAACAATTCTGAATGTTGCTGTGACTGCCCCCCACAACCCCATCACCCAGGATTACACCAGGAATTTGTACATTGCTTGGTGTCGTGTTTCAAGTAAGCAGTTCTCATCTTCTAAAAGCGGGATTATGCTATTGCTTCATTCCCCTAATGATGTTCACTAGCTATAGTCGTTTCCACATGCTGGCTAAAAGTTCTCCATCTTTCACACTATTAGCGTTTGATTTAATTTATTGAAAAGTAACCTTGAAGCCTTTTAAGTAAGCTGAGATAAGCAAAAAGGAATTCTGTCTTTTAAACTTCACTCATTTATGGCTCTCTCAGCATAACTGAACTCCTTCCATAAACATGCTAATGAAGTAATAAAGCTGTATAACTTAGATAAGTGTTTCTGAATTCCAACGCCTTTCCGTCAGGGGAAGTAATTAGCATCAGTGCATCATTAAATAACCAGTTGGTTATTAACTCTTTATCTGCACCAGGTAACAACATACGTCCTCATCACTTCAAAGGAAGCAAAGCAAATATTTTGTATTTTATGTTGCATTGAAGTCTTGAACCCAAGAATTAAGTAAGTCCACAACAGCAGAGGAGATAAACAGAGGCAAAATCTTTCTAAAGTTTTCGAAAGTTGTAGGATCTACAGCTTTCTCTGTGGAGAGAGTTAGATAGCATAGTAATCCCAATGCTGCATATAAAGATAGAAGGAATTCCATTTGCTTGCTGTAACCTTGTGGCAGTGATATGGACGCACACAGTCTGTTAACTTTGTGTGTAAAATTATGAGGGACAAAGATAGGACGAATCAGAATCAGAATTAGGTTTAAAATCATCAGTATATGCCATGAAATATGTTGTCTTTGCAGCAGCAGTACAATGCAAATGTAATAATAGAAAAAAACTGTAAATAAATATATATATTAAAAAGTTAAATCATATAAGTAGTGCAAAAATGATTTATAAAATAGTAGTGAGGCAGTGTTCATGAATTTAATGTCTTATTTAAAATTGGATGGCAGAGAGGAAGAAGCTGTTCCTGAATCATTGAGTGTGTGCCTTCAGGCTTCTGTACCTCCTTCCTGATGGTAGCAATGAGAAGAGGGCATGTCCTGGGTGGTGGTGGTTCTTAATGATGCATGAAGCCTTTCTGAGGAACCACCCTTTGAAGATGTCCTGAATACCGTGGAGGCTAGTGTCCATGATAGAGATGACTAATTTTACAACTCTGCAGTTAAAATAAGCCCAGTCTCATTTTCCCCATGTTGAGGAATCAAGATCTAGAGAACATAGGATTAAGGTGGGGGGGGGGAAGATTTAATAGAAACTTGAGGGTCAACATTTTCACCCAGAGACTGATTTGTATATGTAATGAACTGCCAGAGGAAATGGTTGAGGCAAGTGCATTAGTATTTAAAAGTCCTTGGATGTGGCAGGAAGGAGGGGAGGGTAGGGGGAAGGGAACGTCGACTCAGACCATGAGAGGCCTGCGTCAGGCATTTTCATGCCTTACAAGGCACAGATTGGAAGCCTGTGTGGGTCACCACTCCTCGCACAGACACTAGAGCAATATGTGGTTAAGTGCCTTGCTCAAGGACACAAACACGCTGCCACAGATGAGGCTCGAACTAGCAACCTTCAGATCACTAGACAAACGCCATAACCACTTGGCCACGTGCTTGGATGACTACATGGATAAGACAGGTCCAGTGGGACATGGGCCAAAGGTGGCCAAATGGGACTAGCTGAAATGGGAGCCTTCGGTTGGCATCAACCAGTTGGGCCAAAGTGCCTGTTTCCATTCAGTATGACCAATGGCTTTGGTTAAATTGGAATTGCTTGTCAATGTGTTAGGAGCAAATGGAGTGGAAAAGAACAGCTCACTAACTAGTCCCTATCATTTCTTCAATTTGGTCCTAAACACCATCTAATTCAACCGGATTGTGGATAAATTTTTCTAATGTGTTGAAGTAAAGAAGTTAACCAGCCTGTTTTTCACCACAGGAGGCCATGACAGAGCCAGAAGTGATGTCAGGCGAACATGCTGCAGAAGGCGCTCTGGCATCAGCACCTTTACAAAGGCATGGAGGGGAAGCTCTTCCTGGGCCGCGGGAGCTGTACCAAGGAGATCTGCTGTAAGCGCCCCCAAGATTTCTCCCATACGGCGCTGTCTGCTGCACAGTGCTTTCCTCATTGCTTCCGCCAATGGACTCTGCTCAAAACGCCACTCCAGCACTACTACAAGAGCCCCGTAGTCACACTGCTCCACCAGAGTTAGGTTGAAGAGGACCCACAGGACATCTCTGTCCAGTGCCAGGGCAAAGTGTGCTGCCATCTCAGTGGGGCTCCACCAATTGTGTCATGTGGCAGGTTTGACTTGCACCAGATAAGGCTCCAGGCAGCTGGTACCGTTGTATCTGGGGGAGCTTCAGGGTGGACCTTGTGGCACAAATCGTCAAAGTCCTTTGGTCTTCCTGTTGCTCCGAGGGCATCTGCCATGGTGCCCATCCTCCCATGGCTACAGTGTCTTGGGTTCCCCAGCGTGGGTTGCGATGTCTCCCGGGTTGGAGAGCTTTGGTATGCTCGCTCTGTCAGGGTTCCCTGGGAAGGCACAATGCTTGGTTCCCAAATCCTCCCTCCAGGTCTTGTTTCATGAATCAGCCTGTGGGTACAGAGAAGGCACACTGCTCAATCCCTTGTCTTATTCTCTGGGTCTTAAGGCACTTTATTCAACGTCATGACTCTTCAATCTTGTCATCAATCTCGCATCTCCCTCATGATACCAATGTGGCGAGCATTTGGTCCATAATGACAGATGAGGAAACTCCTTAAACTCAATAACCATTTTATTGTGGTAAACACAAAACAGAGCAGGCACCATGAACCAGAGAGTGAACCCAACCACTCTGATACAGATGGAGGAGGTGACTATCACACACCCCAGCTACAGTTAGGGTGACCCATAAATACACAAATGCATAACTGTATAACTCATGCTAATATTAACAATAACTGGAACTTTGCATCATAATCCCACAAAAGCATTTTAACGCAAGAACAATAAATAGTGCTAGTCATTAGAAATATGGGGTGGGCTGTTGACAACCATGCCCCTCAGAGGGTCACAATATGTTATTTAATATCACAAATATAATTAAAACTATCTACTCTGTTATGGCAGACCCGGTTGTCGTTTTGCACATAGTAGTGCATTTTCAAAGCATGCAGCATGCAAGTTTTTCTATGTCCATAGATACATGAGCAGGCTACATTCTAATTGGATAGGAGATTCATATTGGATGCCTTCTTCTCAACCGTGCAAAATTAAATTGAATTGAATTGAATTGACCTTATTACTTACATCCTTCATATACATGAGGAGTAAAAATCTTTACGTTATGTCTCTGTCCAAATGTGCAATGTGCAATTTATAATAAATTGTATGTATAACAGGACAGTCAATAGAACATAGAAATACAGTTGTGCCAGCATGAATTAATCAGATTGATGGCTATGGAAGAAGCTGTCCCGGAGCCTGTTGGTCCAGGTTGTTATGCTGCGGTACTGTTTCCTGGATGGAAGCAGCTGGAACAGTTTGTGGTTGGGGTGACTCGGGTCCCCAATGAATCTTCAGGCCCTTTTTACACACCTGTCTTTGTAAATGTCCTGAATAGTGGGAAGTTCACATCTACAGATATTCTGGGCTGTCCACACCACTCTCTGCAGAATCCTGAGATTAAGAGAGGTATAGTTCCTACACCCGAAGTGATGCAGCCAGTCAGGATGCTCTCAGTTGTGCCTCTATAGAAAATTCTTAGCCTTTGGGGTTCTCATACCAAACTTTTGAACCATCTGAGGTAAAAGAGGCGCTGTTGTGCCTTTTTCACCACACAGCCGGTATGTACAGACCACGAGAGATCCTTGGTAATGTTAATGCCAAGGAACTTAAAGCTATTCACCCTCTCATCCTCAGATCCATTGATGTCGATAAGGGTTAGCCTGTCTCCATTCCTCCTGTAGTCAACAACCAGCTCCTTTGTTTTTGCCACATTGACGGAGAAGTTGTTTTCTTGACACCACTGTGTGAGGGTGATTACTTCTTGTTGGCTGCCTCATTATTACTTGAGATTAGACCAATCCATGTAGTGTCATCAGCAAATTTAATTAGCAGACTGGAGTTGTGGTGGCGACACAGTCATGGGTACACAGAGTGTAAAGGAAGGGACTTAGTACACAACCCTGAGGGGCACCTGTGTTGAGGGTCAGAGGGGCAGAGTTGAGGGAGCCCACTCTTATCATTTGCCAGCGATCTGACAGGAAGCCCAGGATCCAGCTGCACAAGGTAGTGTGAAGGCTGAGGTCTCGGAGCTTCTTGTTGACCCTGGAGGGAATTGTGGTGTTGAATGCTGAACTGTAGTCCAAGAACAGCATTCTCACATAAGGATCCTTCTTCTCCAGATGGGTAAAGACAGTGTGTAGAGCTGTGGCTATTGTGTCATCTGTTGATCGGTTGTGCTGGTAAGTGAATTGTAGGGGTCCAGTGTGGGTGGTAGCAAACTGCAGATGTAGTCTGTGACCAGCCTCTCAACCCATTTGCTTATTGTTGAGGTGAGTGTGACAGGATGCCAGTCGTTCAGACTTGTTACCTTGGTCTTTTTAGATACCGGAACAACGGTGGATGTCTTAAAGACTATCTTAAAGACTATAAGATCATAAACTATAGGAGCAGAATTAAAACATTGGGTTCAGTGTATCTATTAAATCATTGATGATCCTTTATCAACTCCATTTTCTTGTCTTCTGCCAATAACCCTTAATACCCTTACCAATCCAAAACCTGCCAACTTCTACTTTTCATACATCCAATGACTTATCTTCTGCAAACCTCTGTAGCAAGAAAGTCCAGAAATTCATCAGCCCCCGTGTCATGAACCCTTTAGATTAGTGGTAAAATGTCAAAGGCCCCAAATCTCAGTGCTGTTCTTCACCTGAATAATATTGATTTACCTAATTGTGAATTGTTTTACCTGTTAATTGTTCGCTGAATATTTCTTGTGCAGTTTATTTGTAACTGTGGCTGTCTTGTGCACCCTTGCACTATTTAAGTTACACACACTGAGCATTCGTTGCTCAGCTTGGAAGTAACTTTTCTAGAGTGACGTTCATTCTGAATGACCATTAATTTTCCTGTGAATAAACTGTCATCGGTGTTTTATACTTGAATCTCCAGTTACTCCGTGTGTGAGTTCACTAGCTGGAGTTCATTGCCACAGTGAGACTGAGCCTTCATGCACTCAGTGGAATGTGAACAGCTGCGTACGGCATTGGACTGTCAAAGAGAAGATGTTGGGAGACATGAACATAGGCTCCAGGAGATATCAGCCCCACTGAAGAAGTTCTCTGAGTCTTAAAGGTGAGATTTACGGTTTTCTGAGATGGCTTCCAGTTCTGAGCACTCGCCTGTGCATCCTAACATAGATTTCCTTAACTCCTGTGAAGGATCTCTAAACCTACTGGCCCCTGAATGGTTCAATGGAAACCCTGAGTCTTACCAGATATTTTTGATGCAATGCTCTTTAGCATTTAAGTTACAGCCTTCCAAGTTCTTTTCAGATCAAAGTAAGGTGGCGTACAGCATTCGACTCTTTTAGGACCGTAAGGATATTTTATCAGCCAGAGACCCAAATGAATAACTGGAGATTCTCACAGACCTGGCAATCCGGGTTGATAATCTGAGAGAAGGTGAAAAAGTCATGATGAATTTTCCAAAAGAACTTTCAAGATCTCCACCCAGACTTCCACTGATTCCTCCTCCTGATTAGCCAATGAAAACAGATAGAACCAGACTCTCTCCGACTCTTTGGGAGAGACAAAGAAGAGAGAAGTGCTGTGTTCATTGCAGAGAGGCTGGCCACTGTCGCTCTACTTGCCATGAATTACCGGGAAACTCCCACAACCTTCCAGGAAGGAGAGGACAGGGCTAGATTCTATTGCACGTGAATTGTCTCCAATGGCCCTTGGTAATTCTAACTTGCTGGATGTAAAGTACTTAGGAAGAAGAAGAGCACCATGCTTCCATCTTGTCGGGACTATGATTGTGCTATCGATTTGCTGCCTGGCTCTTGTCCTCCTTGGGGAGGACTTTACTCGTCAGACCATGAGGAAAAAAACTATGGAGGGGTACAGTCTGAAGGCACTGGCAGCCAGATGTTTTTCAACCATCCACTTCCTCCACTGGTGCTAGTTTCTTTTTTGTATCTGAGAATGATGGTGGCTACACATCATGTATAAATTATAGGGATCTAAATAACTTCGCCATGAAGAACCGATAACCCCTTTCACTCATAAAAACTGCTTTTGATCTTGATCTTCAGAATATGAATACCAGCTGATACCCTTCAACTTGGGGAATGTTCCGGAGGTATTCCAGATTTTTATTACGACAAGCTCCAGAAAAGCTCAATCATTTTGTTTTTGTTTATTTGGATGACATACTCAGACCCTCCAAGAACATGTCCAACACTTCCAAAGAGTTCTCCAATGTTTATTAGAGAATCATCTCTTCGTCAAACTTGAAAAGAGTGAATTCTATGTCTCGAAAATAACTTTTCTTAGTTTTATAATCTCTAAAGGCAATCTACAGATGGAACAGTCGAGACTTCAGCCACATGGAATTGGCCATAGCCAGACTCTTTGAAACTGCTCCAACGCTTTTTGTTTTTTTTCCAGTTTTTATCAATGATTTATTCATAATTTCAGTTCAGTGGCAGCACCACTCACCATTTTAACTGCCTGGTTTAGAGAGTATGCATTATGTTCAGAGATTAAGGGAGCTAGGGCTTTACTCTTTGGAGAGAAGGAGGATGAGAGAAGACATGATAGAGATATACAAGATATTAAGAGGAATAGATAGAGTGAACAGCCAGCGTCTCTTCCCCTGGGCACCACTGCTCAGTAGAAGAGGACATGGCTTTAAGGTAAGGGGTGGGAAGTTCAGGGGGGATATTAGAGGAAGTTTCTTTTTACTCAGAGAGTGGTTGGTGCGTGGAATGCACTGCCTGAGTCAGTGGTGGAGGCAGATACACTAGTGAAATTTAAGAGACTACTAGACAGGTATATGGAGGAATTTAAGGTGGAGGGTTATATGGGAGGCAGGGTTTAAGGGTCGGCACAACCTTACAGGCTGAAGAGCCTGTTCTGGGCTGTACTATTCTATGTTCTATGTTCAGTTTAACTAAAGCATATGCTGGGCCTTTCCACTAGTCCCCAGAGGCCAACACAGCTTTTGGTCAGTTGAAACAAATATTACTGTCAGCACCAATTCTTGTACCACAAGACCCAGATTTAACCATTGTTATTGAGGTTGATGCCTCAGATATTGAAATGGGAGCCATGTTATCTCAATGGCCACTTTGGATCATAAACTACACCCTTGTGCTCCTTTCACCTGCACACTGAGCACATCTACCCTACTTCTCACGTGTAAAATTGTAATGTAGAAACATAGAAAACCTACAGCACAATACAGACCCTTCGGCCCTCAATGCTGTGCTGAACTTACTTTAGAAATTACCCTGGGTTACCCATAGCTCTCTATTTTTCTAAGCTCCATGTACCAAATCTTAAACCTGTACTTTCTAGCCCCTTTGCTCTTATCTCCCAGTCCAGGACTCCTTCGATCCCCGTATTATTGATGGACAACCGGTGTGTACAGTTCAGCAACTTTGGTAGATTGGGAAGGATAGAGTCTAGGGAAGAAGTGCTGTGGGTTTCTTCTTGGGACATTTTGGGCTGTGTATTGATAATGGGCTTTCACTACTGCCATGCTGATTGGTGTGGGCTGTCAGGATCCAGCCATAGGCTGAAGGGTTCTGTCATGAACCCTTTGGTTCAGCGGGAGGCCCCCGAGGGCATCAGACCTCAGTGTTCTACTTCACCTGAATATCGGTAATCTAACTAATTGTGGCTTGTTTTACTGTTAATTGCTCCCTGAAGCTTTTTTTTTGAGCTGTTTATTTGTAACTGCGGCTTTCTCATGTGACTATTTTAGTTATCCATACTGAGCACTTGTCACTCAGTCTGGAACTAGTCGTTCCATGCTGACTTTCATTCCAAGTGACCCATGTACCTTCAGTGAGGCTTACATGAATAAACTCTCGTTGGTGTTTGATCCTCAAGTCTTCAGTTATTCCACGCCTGGGTTCACTAGTCAGAGTTCATCGTGATGCCTGAAATTCCATCTGTTCTCAATTGTAAAGGGACATCTCTTATTCTGAGGTTCTAGCTCAGAATCTTAGATTCTCCTGTTAATGATCATAGATTCTCCTATTAATGCAAATGTCTTCTCCATGTCCACTCTACTCAAGCCTTAAGGATTAATTTTATAAATAGTTCATGTATAATTTTATAAGCTTCTCTCTCTTTGAGTGTACAGTGTCTCAATAATTGTATTGAAAATTATGTGCATTATTTGTAAATAGGTATAATGTAGGGTACTGCTGGCAGTCAAAGGACTTGGATAGATGACAAGGAATTATGCATTCAACTACAGTATGGTGCTGGTAACAGAAAATTCAAATCAATAAATAATTCTGGAATTGAAAAGCTACCACTGGATGGGAGGATGAAATGCCAATTTTCAGCAATAGTTATCATGTTCACTTGTATTCTTTTGAGAAGCAAATATGATGTTCTTATCCATCTGCTGATTATGCATCTTCAAACCCACTGGATGGATTATGTCTGAGTCAGAACCACCCTTCAAATTGGTACAACAGGCAAAGCAGTAAATGAAGTAGGCAGTAATTTTTCATGCGATGGAATGGTTTCGTACTGACTGTTAAAAATATTGCTTGCTTGATTAGCTGATAGTATGGGCTATCACTTTTAGACCCTTTCTATGCGTGCAGAGTCTTATTCCCAAAGCACACTGTGATGGTACTGGAGTTGCTGACCCAAAGTTCTAAATTCAAAAACCTGAAGCCTTATCCAATATACAGTAGATAGCCCTCAGTATCTCACTAAAGGGAATGCTATACTGTAATTACTCAATCTTCAAAGACTAATTTACTTCCCTGTTTATCCTCCGCAATGAGTTTAGCTGCCAATACTCACTATTTGAGTGATGGATTCTCTCTTATTACAAGAAGAATATACCTACAGCTAACAAAGTAGTTTAAACACAGTTCATTTATTCAAAAATTCAAAACACATTTGTTATCAAAAATGTATAAGTTATACATCTTGAGATTTGTTGCTTACAAGCAGCCACAGAGCAAGAAACCCAGATAACCCTATTTAAAAAAAAGGAAGACCAAAAACTACTGCACAGAGAAAAAGAGAAAAAAAAATGATAGAAGAAACCCAACAGCATTCAAAACCAGACTGAGTCCCAGATCCGTTCATTGAGCAGCCAAAGTAGGCCCAAGCCTCGGTCCCAGATCATCACTCTAGCAGGCAAAAACACAGAGCAGTCGGATCAGTTCACATCCTTTGTGGGGCAGTGAAAGGAAAGAATGAGTGAAGAGAGGAAGGGCGAATGAGTGAAACCATCCCAACCCTCGCCTCCATTCCTGACACTTGGGTTTCAGAATTATCTGAGCCGGTGTTTAATTGTCCAAACTCTGGGTGGTGCCTTGCTCTAGGACCAGGACACCGGCACCACAGTAAACTTGGGCCACCCAGCCCAAAGCCATTCTTGATCTCACCAAATTGGCTCGACACTTGGAGTGTCGCATCCAAGTTAGCTGGATAGGCATCGAGATTCTTTCACATCGGTGACACACATTTAAATCCATTCAACATTCTTAAACCACTTTTAACGCTCAGTGGATTTATATCTCATAAAAGATTTCCAAATTAAAAAAGCATTTCTAAAACACAAAGGATTTTCAAAACACAGGTACAGTTTCTAAAAGGTAGAAAGGCACATCCATGAGCAGCAGATGAACCATTCATCAATTGCAGAAATTGAGGACAGACAAACAGATTCTAAGTCACCCCATGCATTTTGATGTTCTTTAGCCATTCCAAAAATACCTAGACTGCTCTCCAAGTATGTTCTATTTCTTTGCACCTTAGCTGACTTCTCATACATATGATATTCTTTGAACACAAGTGGACTAAAAACTTCTGGAGATGGAGATCCCAGGTACCCACAATTAATGCTGTGAATCTGACACCCAGAGTTCATTAATCTTCCACCTTATCAATAATTATTTTTCTAGTCCCCCTCTTGTGGTATTCAAGCTTTCTTGTCAGGTTCTTTGCTTTCTCTTGAATTACTTAGAACTCTCTCAATTCCTTAAGAAAAGTTGTCTCAGGTGTGGGCAATGGTTGCGCTGAGTTAGTGATCAGTGATGAATTGGGTGATCAGTGGTGTATTTAGATGAAAATTGTGTATTAAGAAATAAGAAGTAACATTCATAACAAACATGGGTACTTTAGGATGCCAGAAATAAGCTGATATAATCTGTTTCCACACCAGCATTGGTGCAGTGGCTTTGTTTGTCTTATTGGAGGTGGTCTTGTGACTGATCCTTTATTATAGTTCAGATATTAATTTCAATTTACAAGAATTGATTACAGTCTAACATGGTTAATTTTGCATAGGTGGAATGCCTATTCTAATGAATGAGTCAATAATAATTCATAAATATTCTTCCACATGGACAGATGTGGAAGTAATTTATCTCTCTGTGTTTTCTATCTGGTAGTCACCAGTTGGGAGGATTTCTTTCTACAACATTCCTAACATGATTAGAGTCAGTACATATCAAGACTGGTTCTGCTCTGTTTACTTGTTCCACACATAAAACTAGGTTTATAGCCTCTGCAAATTGAGTTGTATGATTCCCTAAAGGATACAGTTGCAACTCATGAGGTTCAAATTCAGTTTCCAAGACATATTTTCCTTTTATAATCAAGAGAAGGGATTATAATTGAGTGTATCCATCTTTCTGGATTTTCTGTACTGATCCATCACTGAACCATAATTAAGAATAGTGCTCGAAAGGATGACATGATACATTGTGCTGTGGAGAACATGGTTCTGCATCTTCCCTGGCAGGTAATGAATGTTAGACATAGCTCTCAGGAATGTATTCCCATTTTAAAGTGTCATCTTGTAAAAGTGTTTGACATTTCTAAACCTGGTTATGGTAGCTCTCTGTTCATTTGCTGTTAATTTGATATCATTTTTCAAATCCACAAACTCTGTTTGTATAATAATTGACTTGATCTTTGTAGAGGTCTGAATGTAATAAGTGTATAGAATACTATAGTAAGACATCGTTCCAAGGTGGTAAATTTCTGTTCTGTTGGGGTGGAATGTTATGAGGTAAAGTGTATGGGTGCATATGTTTCCTCTCTCTCATTATAGAAGATGGCTACTGCGGTTTTTGGAGAAACAAGTATTTGTAGAACAAGTGATTTGTTCAGTCTCTTGTCCGAAGGTTGGTTACTTGCTGAACTGCATTCATCAACTTCTCTAATGACTCATAATCTTCTGGGGTAAAAACAAAAGTTTTAAAAAAAATTTTTCAATGTACATCTGTTGTATAATGGTTTTGACAATTGAGCATAGTTGAGCATAACACTATGCTTAGTTGTCAAAAACCTTGCGGTGCCAAGGTAGTGTAATGATTAGCACACCACTATTGCAGCTTGGGGCGTCGGAGTTTGAAGTTTAATTCACCTGCAAGGAATCTGTATGTCCTCCCCTGGAATGTGTGGATTTTCTCAAGCTGTTCCAGTTTCTTCTCACAGCCCAAAGACTATAAGACCATAAGATATAAGACAGAGGTGCAGAATTAGGCTATGCAACCCTTTAAATCTGCTCTACCATTCTATTTTGGCTGATTTATTATCAGTCTCAACTCCATTCTCCTGCCTTCTCCCTGTAAATTTTGGTGTCACAATTAATCAAAAAATTATCAACTTCCACTTTAAATGCACATGATGACTTGCTACCAAAGCCATCCATGGCCATGAATTCCACAGATTCACAATCCTCTGGTAAAGAAATTAGATGGTAAGATATAGGAGCAGAATTAGGCCAGCTGGCCCATCGAGTCTGCTCCAACATTCAATCATGGCTGATCCTTTTCGTTATCTCTTCCTTATTTCCACTGAAAATGGACATCTCTCTATTCTGAAGTTATGGCCGCTGGTCCTTGATTCACCCACTATAGGAAACATTATCTTCACGTCCACTCCACCTGGGCCTTTCAATATTCAATAGTTTTCAATGAGATCTCCCCTCATTCTTCTGAACTCCAGCAAATACAGGCTCAAGGCCATCAAATACTCTCATACATTAACCCCTTCATTCCTGGAATCATTCTCATGCACCTTCTCTAGGTCCTGTCTAATGTCAGTGTATCTTTTCTTAGATATGGGGCCCAAAACTGCTCACAATATTCCAAGTGTGGTCTGATGCCTAATGCCTAATAAAATTTCAGCATTATATCCATGCTCCTATATTCTTGTTTCTTGAAATGAGTGTTAATATTGCATTTGCCTTCCTTATCACTGACTCAATCTGTAAGTTAACATTTAGGGAACCTTACAAAAGGTGACAAGTCCCTTTGCACTTCTCATCTTTTTGAACTTTTTCCCCGTTTAGAAAATACTCTACGGGATTTCTAAAGCATGATTTTCCCTTAAGGAAACCATGCTGACTTTGTCCTATTTTATCATGTGCCTCCAAGTACACTGGATCCACATCCTTAACAATCAACTCCATCATCTTCCCAACCTCTGAAGCCAGCCTAACTGGCTTATAATTGTCTTTCTTCTGCCTCCCTACCTTCTTGAAGAGTGGCATAACATTTGCAGTTTTCCAGACTTCCAGAAACATTACAGAATCTCATGATTCTTGAAAGACCATTACTAATACCTCCACAATCTCTTCAGCCATCTCTTTCAGAATTCTGGGGTGTACACAATCTAGTCCATGTAACTTAGCTAACTTCTGACATGTCAGTTTCCCAAATACAGTCTTCCTAGTGATTGTAACTTCACTCACTTCTGCCCTGACACTCTTGAGCATTCAACATACAGTTAATATCTTCCACAGTGAAGAATGATGCAACATACTTATTCAGTTCATCTGGCACTTCCTTGATCCTGTTATTACCCCTCTCCTGTCACTTTCTTGCAGTCAAATATTTACTCTTTCCTCTCTTTTACTCTTTATATATCTGAAAAAAGTTTGGTGCCTTCTTTGATATTGTTGGCCAGATTACCTTCATATTTCATCTTTCCCCCATTATGCCTTTTTTAAGCAACACACACAAAATGCTGGTGGAACGCAGCAGGCCAGGCAGCATCTATAGGAAGAAGTTACAGTAAACGTTTCGGGCTGAGACATCCTGACGAAGGGTCTCGGCCCGAAACGTCGACTGTGCTTCTTCCTATAGATGCTGCCTGGCCTGTTGCGTTCCACCAGCATTTTGTGTGTGTTGCTTAAATTTCTAGTATCTGCAGATTTCCTCGTGTTACGCCTTTTTTAGTTGCTTTCTGTTGGTTTTTTAAAATTTCAGAATCCTCTGATTTCCCACTATTTTTTTCTCTATTTATATGTCCTCTTTTTAGTTTTTGTGTTGGCGTTAACTTCCCTTGTCAGCCACTGTGGTGTCATGTTGCCTTCAGAATACTTTTTCTTTGGGATGTATCCATTCAGCATCTTCCGAATTGCTTCCAGAAACGCTAGCCATTGCCTGTTCATTCAGCATCGCTACTAGTGGCCCCTTTCAATGAACTTTGGCAAGCTCCTGTCTGATGCCTCTGTAATTCCCTTTACTCCACTGTAGTATTGATAAAATCTGTTTCACTACACAACATCTAATCCAGAATTGCCTTTCTCCTAGTGGGTTTAACCACAAGCTGCTCTAAAAAAAAGCCATCTCATCAGGCATTCTACAAGTTCCCTCTCTTCAGATCCAGCACCGACACATTGTTCCCAATCTACCTGCATGTTGAAATCTGCAATGACTATTTTAATATTACCCTTATTACGTCTGTTTTTTTTATCTCCCCTTGTAATTTATATCCTACCTCCTGGCCTCTATTCAGAAGGCAACATATTACTCCTATCAGGGACTTTTTATTCTCAGTTTCTTAACGCCACCCACAAAGATTCTACATCTTCTGATCCTATGTCACCTCTTCCTAAGGAGTTAATTTCAATTTTTACCAACAGGACCACCCCTTCCCTTCTGCCTACCTGCCTGTCCTTTCAATACAACATGTTCCCTTGGATGTTAAGATCCCAACTATGATCTTCTGTCAGCCACAACTCAGAGATGCCAACACGTCAAATCTGCCAATTTCTAACTGCGCTACAAGATCATCAACCTTATTTTCTGAAATGCATGCATTCAAACATAAAACCTTCAGTCCTATATTTACCACCCTTTTCAATTTTGCTCCCATGTTACACTTCAACTCATCCTACTGTCTGCGATTTTGACCAATCATCTGCCTGTCCTTCCTCACAGTCTCACCACACAATGCAACAATTTATATACCAACTGCCCCATCCTCAGCCCTATCACTCTGGTTCTCATCACCCTGCAAATAGAGTTTAGACCCTCCCTAACATCTCTAAAAAACCTGCCCCCAAGGATATTGGTCCCCTTTGGGCTCAGTTGTAATCAATCCTTTTTATAAAGTCAATACCTTCCCTAGAAGAGATCCTAATGATCCAGAAATTTGAAACTCTGCACCACTTCCTCAGCCACTCATTCATTTGTAACATCATCTATTCCTGCTCTAACTAGCACATGGCACTGGAAGTAATCCAGAGATTACAAGCGTGGGGATCCTGCTCTTCAATCTCCTCCCTACCTCCCTATACTCACAACTCAGGATCTCATCCTCCTTCCTACCTATGTCATTAGTGCCAATGTGCACTGCAACCTCAACCCCTTTGAGAACCTTCTGCAGCTGCTCTGAAACATGCTGACCCTAGCACCTGGGAGGTAACACACCTTCCTTGCATTTTTTTCGTGCCTGCAATACCGCCTGTCCATCCCCCAGTTATCGAGTCTCCTACCATTATCTCTCTGCCTGATATTACCCTTCCCTTCTGAGCCTCAGAGCCGGTCACACTCCTGGCCGCTGCTGCTGTGCTCTGATAGGTCAGCCTCTCCAGCGGTATCCAAAAAGGCCGCTGAGGGGAATGGTCACAGGACAACTCTGCACTGACTGCTTACCCCTTTACTTCATCCTGATGGTAACACTTAGAGTGCATCTGAAGCTTGCCCGCTGGGTGTGACCACATCAGTAAAAGTCTCAACTTTGAGTTGTCAGACTCTAGGATGGTCCTGAGTGCATTGACTCCAGCTCTAGTTCCTTAAGTAGTTACTCAGGAGCTACAGTTGGATGCATTTCCTGCAGGTTTAATAATCAGGGATACCATCAGGTACCCTAAAATCCCACATCTCACAGGAGGAGAATTCCACTGTCTAAACTGACTATATTTGTTATATGTCTAACTTCTCAAGCTTAATTTCTAGCCTCTGCCTGTTTGCACCCAAGCCTATTCATCCAATTTCTGACCACTGTAACACTATCAACTCCAACAATGCTCGCTCTGCTTACACCCCACTTTTTATTGACCCTCGCTGAGTGCCTAAAAGATTGTTATGATTGCAGTCTGCTGAAAATTTCCAGAAGGCCCCAAGCTCATTTTAAACCTGGCAGTAAAGTCAACGAGAAACTGTCTCCAAATCACTCCCCGATCTTCTGCTGGCCATACAGGTCCTGACAGGCTCCGACCATGGACCGATACTAGTTAGTAGGTTAATTGGTCATTGTAAATTGTCCTGTGAGTAGGCTAGGGTTAAACTGGGGGTTGCTGAGTGGCATGGCTCGAAGGGACAGAAGAGCCTATTCTGAAGAGTATCGCAATCAATCAGTCAATCAGTCAATAAATAAATAAATAAGCAATCAAGCTCTAGCATAATTCAATAGGCCTCAGGTTGATTGTAGGGTTCTTAGGGTCTTTGGATATATTATTCAAGCCAATTTTGCTTAAATTTAGGGATTAAACCATATCCCTGATGGGTAATTGTCATGCCGAGGAAATTAATTTCTATACAGCAGAGATGGTACTTTTTAATATTGATTACATAGCCTCTGTCTGTTACTATTTTAATGATTGTCTCAATCTGTGTTAAACGCTCGTCTAGTGTGCAGCTAAGCAGTATACGGCATCAACACACGCACAAGTGTCTGGTATTCCTGTAGAGTCTGAATGACTCCTGCAGAAAGTATTAGTGGGCTATACTGAAAGCCTTGTGGAAGTCTGGTCCACTCATATTGTGAGCCATTGGGTGCTGTAAACACTGTGTAATGTCTGTCACTTTCAAGAATTGGAAGTAACCAGAAGCCATTGGCCAGGTTTATGCAATATTTATACTTTTTATGTATCAATTCTTGCAGCATTTGTTGTAATGACTGGTGCTGGATAAAATTAGGTTTTGTGTGTTTATGTAGGATGATGTAGTCTATGACCAATTGCCATCATCCATCAGGCTTTCCTATGCCTAACATGGGCGAGTTAATCGAGAATGTTTTTTTTATCAAAGCACCTTGTTTAAAGAGGAAATCTACAGTTTTCTATAAAGATTGCTTTCCGCTATGATTGGGAATATGCCACTATTTCTGGCATGGGAGCAGTCTGCATCCTAACTTAGTTGGTTCAATATCAACCATCCCGCAGTGGTTAGCGAGGATGTTGTAGGTAGTCATAATGTTTGTGCAAAATATGTTTCAATTTTATCCTGTATATAGTCTAGCAGTTTCTGAATATGTACGTCTCATTCATCTAGTGATACTGCATTGGATTTTGGTTTGATTATAGTATAAATCCAACAGGAGACTTTCAGCATTCCTATTAGAAGCACTAGTTTGATACATTCTGGGACAAGTGAGTGTAAAAACCTTACAATTACTTCTATTGTTTATTTAATTCCATATATCCTTATGAGAACTTTAGAAGGTGGGCACTCTACTTTGTTTCCATATATGTCTACAATTTTAATTTTCCCTATTGTTACGAACTGTAACGTTTTCGAAATGAACCAGCAGCAAGAGATTTCACACTGAGTCATGTTTTAATGTCAAAGCCACTATCTTTATTAAAATCTACTCATGATATAGTAACTTAACAAGATAAACAAAAGTTAACAGTGTTATGTGGATATATGTGTGTAAATAAAGCTCCCAATCGATTGACCTTGGGGGAACAAGGCTTAGAGTCTTGAAATGGTAACATAGGAAAGTTCGGTCATCCACATGATAAACGATGTAATCCATGCTGTAATGTAGAGAAAAGGTAAGTACGAAGTATTCCACGGGTTCCACGTCAGGTAAACAAAGCAACAATCGTCGAAGATCTTGTCCATAGAATCCGTCCACATACGAATTATCACCAAAAGTGACCTGTCACAGGAATATCGTCTTCAAGTGGTACCACACAACATACCCAGGCAAGGGTTAACACAAGTGGTCTCACAGGATATCTCCAAAATCCACTCCTATGGATTATTCGAAGTGACAGTCATACATTCGTTGTGTCCAGTATCGTCGATTAACCCCATCTTTTGGGTAATGCAAAAGCTTTAGACTTCACTCATTCTGGAGCAAACTTGCCCCAGCAGTTCGTAGTTCCAAGTCTTTCAAAGACTGTGAGAGTTTCCAAGTCTTTCAAAGACTGTGAGAGTAAACTGTTCCCTCTCTCTCTCTCTCTCTCTCTCTCTCTCTCTCTCTCTCTCTCTGTCTTTGTGTGTTTAAATTCACAGCAGGCTGCCACAGCCTATGACTGACGTCATAGTCCCACCTCACTCAGGCGCTCTTAAAGTGACACTCACAGTATGACCGCAAGCTCATAATACTATCAGCTCCCCTAATTTATCAGATTGAAAAATATCAGAAGGTAGCATTGTATCAAAATGGTAGTGTCGCCTGGAAAAGGATGCAAGGCTCCTTACTGAGGTTTGTACCGAGCAGCTGCATAATGAATAATTCTCTGGTATATAGGCTGTTCCAAGGGACACATATTGATACAGACATCAAGTGCTGCTGAAAATTCATCAACTCAGTGAAAGATGGACTATGATCCAGTGCAAATAAGGAAATGGTGCCACCTAACAATGGTGCCAACATACACATTGTGTGGGGAAATACAACAATCTAAAAGACTAAGGAGATTTAGTCTTTCACCAAATACTGTTAAAAAAAAACTTGTTAACAGATGCACTGTTCACGTTATCCTGACTTGGTCAGGATATCATCATGGCTTAGTACAACAACTCCAATACACAGGGATGCAAAAGGTTTCAGAGAGTTGTGGACAAAGCCTGTTCCATCATTGGCACCATTAACAAGAGTGACTTCAACCTTCAAGGATCCCCACCATCCATGCTGTCTTCTCACTGCTATGAAGATAGAATAACCAACATCAATATGGTAGACGAAGCAAAAACAACAAGCATTGAAGCCTATGTCATCAAGAACCAACTAAGATGGAGCGGTCACATTGTTTGGATGAAAGACGAACGTCTGCCGAAACAAATCTTCTACTCCCAGCTTAAAGAAGGTAAGCGTAAAAGAGGCGGACAACAGAAGAGATCCAAAGACGTCTTAAAAGCCAACATGAAGAAGTGTAATATCGACATCAACAATTGGGAAACTAATGCCAAGGACAGGAAACTCTGGCAAACCATCATCCAAGAAGGAACAGCAACTTTCAAAGCTAACAGATGTGCAGAATTAGAAGAAAAGAGAAGAAAATGGAAAGAGAAGCAGCAACAACCAAAGCCCGATCTGCCATCGGAACTATCTGTCCTGAATGTGGAAGAACCTTCAAAGCCAAGATTGGACTCATAAGCCACTTCGGAGCCCATAAGCAGATCAACAGAACGAAGACTATCATCTTCGACCTCAAGGGATAGCCACAACGACCATCTGGCAGAAGGTACGGAAGCCTGAAGTCTCACACCATGAGGTTCAGGCACAATTATTTTCCTACAGCTATCTGTTTCTTAAGCCAGCCTGAACAAACCTAACTCAACCTCATCTAAGGAAAATCACAGGCAACCTCTTACATGAAAGTGGACTTGGTTCTGACTGTACTAGACTCTTGTTTATGCACAGTCTGTTTTTTTTTCATTGTATGGTATAAAATTATGCATAATTTATCTACTGTATGTTATCTGAACTTTTGTGTCTCTGCTGTTGCTGTAAGCAAGTTTGCCATCAAATATATGTATGCCTTGACATGTGTATGCATATGACAATGAACTCCACTTGACTTAACTGGATTTGACTGAAGTCTTTCACACTGAGACAGCCATGCCCTATTTAAAGAACTCACGAAGAGTTGAGGAGTATAATGATCAACAAGGCCACTCGAGGGAGGCCTTGTATATAGTATGTGTTAATGATGAAGCTACAAAAGCATTACCTTGATAACACTGTGATGTAAATAAAGCAATGCTCTGTTATATATTTCTTATTGTTACTAGCTATGAACAAAGTATAATTTTGAAAGGAAATGAAGCCCCATGCTTGTTCATAAAAAGCCTCAGATTTTTCAAGTGTATATCTCATTGCAATTAAAACTTTCAAACAGTAAAATATGGTGCACAATCACCTAAAGTTCCTACTTTCATAGAAATATAGAAACACAGAAAACCTACAGCGCAACACAAGCCCTTTGGCCCGCAATGCTGTGTCAATTCATGTACTTACTTTAGAAATTACCTAGGGTTACCCACAGCCCTCCATTTTTCTAAGCTCCACGTACCTATCCAGGAGTCTCTATCGTATCTCCCTCCACCATTGTTGCCGACAGCCCATTCCATGCACTCACCACTCTCTGCATAAAAAACTTACCCCTGACATCTCCTCTGTACCTGCTTCCAAGCACCTTAAAATTGTGCCCTCTGGTGTTAACGATTTCAACCTGGGGAAAAGTCTCTGACTATCCACACGATCAATGCCTCTCATCATCCTATACACCTCTATCAGGTCACTTCTCATCCTCTGCTGCTTCAAGGATAAAAGGCCAAAGCAAAATGCACTCAAAATTTTGCCAATATTTGAATTTTGCAAGGTTTCAGCTGGAGCATATTTGAGTTTCTCTGGATGCAATTTTTTTTCATGATTTCTTGCAATTGGTCAAAAATTGGGAAAGATTCTTTTAACTACACATAAAAGGTATGCTCTTATATATTTAAATACACTTTCCTAGTGCATCTGGATTAATAAATTTGAAAATGGGATTATCACTAAAAATAGTTCTTTCTGGTCCTGATGTCTGATCAAACAATCTTTGAGTAAACCGACTTTAATTAACTGAGAATGATTTTAAATGTCTGTGTTGAACTGGTTAGTTATTTCCTTGGTGCAGTCCAATCAGTTTTTCAGTAATTGAAAGCAGCAGTCTGATGGAACAAATGTAAAACATGCTGTCTGGGAAAATATGTGCATTAGAAAGTCTCTCCAGACTGGCAGCGTCAGCTCAATATTGTAATGTGGAGCTGGGCACATGGCCAATTTTGAAGGCACCCGATATGAGTTATTGAAACTTGTACCAGTTTGAAGGTATCCAAACAGATCTGATGCAATCATTTATGTAATAAGTTAATAGCATGAAGCACAAAATAATGCAACCATTGTGTCCTATGTTCGTCATCCAATCAGGTCATAAACTCCTTCCATCCTTTGAGGCTGAGGATACATTGTTGCCACAATCTACTTGTGGGTTCCAAGGTGACTTCAAGGTGAATGCAGAAAGCACAGAAAACTGGGAAGAGAAATTAACTGAAGCAGCTTTTGGTTATTATGAATAAAATGTCCCCAATGACTGTCTAGATGAGGGATCTCAGCCCAAAACATCTACTATATATATCCCTCCGTAGATGCTGCCTGACTTACTGGGTCCTACAGCATTTGGCACGTGTACCAATGGCTTCCTTCTCTGAATCTTGTTCCTCTGATTTGATTACTAACAACCTTAACTGTGTGTCATTTTATCCATGAAGATTTTGCCACTGGAAAATGTTTGTCATTTCTTTAAACACGAAGTATATTGATTCTTAAATCGCTCCTTGACATTCTCTGCCCTGACAAAAATAACATTTTAACAATACAAAATTTTCAAGGAATGGAATCCTCATGTTCATCATTCTAATAATTTCTCCTATCAACTTACACTATTTTATCAATTCCTATTATAATGCAGAGAAATCTGTGTACAGAGTAAACATACAAACCCCTCCAATATAGCTCTCATTGCCTGTTCAGTGGATGTCTTTGTAGTTACAAATTCAGGTCAGGTAAACCATTCTTTGTTCAAGTCATAAGGCGCAGAAGGAATCATCAACAAAACAGAAGACCACCATACCAATTAAAATTAAGATGGTGAAATTTATTAAAGGCATGAATTATTCATTGTATACTGCAGTAAGCAGGAAGACTTTAGTACATTATAATATTTTTACATTACAATTTGTAAAAAAAAATTCTGCTCACAAGGTTAATTGTCATACTTTTTTAAAATAATTGCATTCACAGCAAAGCAGATGCATTTCAGATAGCAGTATAAAGGAAAGATTTCACATTTTCAGCAATGCTTACAGGTAGGACATCAAGAGCAGTTATAGCTTGGATTTCCACCTTGCGGCTTGGATTTTGTTGGGAGTATGAAATCGTCAGATCCAGGTGCAGATGTCATGTTTATTTTGTTAAAGGCACTTATTCTGTTAACAAGATGTAATTATTCATAAAATCACAACCTCTCTCTGTGCTCTTCTGTAAATTCTTCTGTAAGATTACAATTAGCTTGTAATCCAGATACCCCTCTGATAGTGCATCATCTTTTAAAGTTGAAGATGAAGTAAATATCTCATTCAGAAGATTAGTCATGAAAGAAGTTGATGAAGAATTAATGGAAACTATTTCCAAGAATAAACAGAGTCAGAACAAAAAGAGGACTAATTCTAGTGAGAAGTGATCAAAGTGATCATATACTGCTCAATGATACTGATTAGTGTCATGCCAGTTAGTTCAAGAACCAAATAGTTGAAGGGAAGTAGTTGCTCTAGAACTTAGTGGTGTAGGACTTCAGGCTGCTGCACCTCTTGCCTGATGGTAGGATGGTGGGAATCTTTGATGATGGATGTGTTGCCTTCCTGAGATAGCGCATCCTGCAAATACGGGGATGGGTATGGTGGTGATGTACTGCACTGAGTCCAGGTAAAGTAAGCAGAAGGTGAAGTGAAGACCTCAATTAGAAGATCTGAAGGAAGCAGCTGAAGAAGTAGTCTGACAGTAAGTACTCCGGGTGGAGGAGCAACACTTCATATTCCATCTGGGTAGCCTGCAACCTGATGGCATAAATATTGATTTCTCCTTCTGGTAAAAAAAAGCTTCTCTCCTCCTCCCCTCTTCTTCTGTTCCCTACTCTGACCTCTTACCTCTTCTCTCCTGCCTATCACCTCCCCCTGAGTCCCCTCCTCCTTCTCTTTTTCCTATGGTCTAGTCTCTTCTTCTATCAAATTCCTTCCTCCACAACCCTTTGCATCCCCCTCCACCGCCCCCCCCACCTTTGTCTGGCATCACTTATTACCTTCTAACTATTCTCCTTCCTCTTCCCCCACTTTTTTTTTATACTGACATCCTTCCCCTTCCATTTCAGTCCCAAAGAAGCATCTCAGCCTGAAACACTTTCTGTTAATTCATTTCCAGAGATGCTGCCTGACCTGCTGAGTTCTTCCAACATTTTTTGTGTGTTGCTTTGGAAATCCAGCATTTGCAGAATTTCTCCTGTTTGTGACAGTAGGAAGAAACATGTGATAATATGTGGATACAATTAAGGTGTATTCTGGAATTATTGTATCTAGCAAATATTACTTTCAACAACAACCAATCTTCAGACCTGAA
This sequence comes from Mobula hypostoma, assembly GCF_963921235.1. Taxonomy (NCBI): domain Eukaryota; kingdom Metazoa; phylum Chordata; class Chondrichthyes; order Myliobatiformes; family Myliobatidae; genus Mobula; species Mobula hypostoma. The sequence goes on along the minus strand of NC_086101.1, from coordinate 43,307,211 downwards.
TGTGGATTGAGTTTAAAATGCAGAACAATGGTGTTCTTGGAGCTGCAAACTGGGGTAGATTGCAAACCAACACTCCATTTAACCTGAGATGCCTACCCAGTTGGTGGGGATTAGCATTAATTTTGGGTGTCTGGAGCGTGGGTGTGAAGAAGGATGTGTTTGAAAACTATATGTAATTCAAAGGAAGCATTGTAGCTACATTGTGACTATAGAATTGTCTTGCTGTTACCTTTGATTGTTAACATATAAAAATATTATGTTAGATTAAGTCAGGCAGGCCTCTTCTTCCAAGAGTGTCCCCTGTATCATTTCTGCTTGTTTTGCTGATTAAAGACTTCTATATACACCAGCTTCAGTGTTTCTCTGGTGACTTTGTTCACAGTTATCACAGCTAATTCTTCCCTGAAAACTAGGAATAAGAAACTATGAGAAGGTGATGTTAGGGAGTATTCTGAATTTATGTGAATGCAGCAGATATTAATTCAAACAAGGGCCAGGCTTCAGTTCTTAATTTAAATGTCAGCAAGTTCAGAAAGTGTACAATTAGCCTTCAGTTTTTTTGTGCAATTTGCAAGTAGTAAATTGAAGTTAAAAGCTCAAGCTGCTTCACAGGCTAAAAATTGCATATGCAAGAGCCAAACATGAAAACAATGCGTCTGTGTAAATTGGCTTACATCAAACCAGGGCTGAGTTATTTGCAGCATTGTGCCTTGAGTGCAAGCTGGTAGACCAGACCGATGTTGTCATTCAGTATATCAAACATGGTCACAAGAAAAGGGAATCAATGGCTTTTGTGTACTCAGAGACAGCCCCGACAACATTAATGTTGGGTGTCTGGCTCTCTGGTGTTAAAACTTTTTCGGATATTTATGTTAAGTTGTTTCTCCCATAGATGTTTGGACTCTCGCAGGTGTCATATCAGTTACAATTTGCTTCCACGATGCATCTCAAAGGAACCATTTGTTAACCCAAGGAATTGAAGTAAATAATATCATCATAACTTATGAAATTGCATTGAATCACCTACTGCTACATTTTGGTCTTAAGAGTACAAAAATGTGATGTACCTTTAGGTTTTGGAGTCTCTATCGAGTCTGTCTCTATAATGATACTTGCTTTTTGTGCTGAATAAAGACTTCCATGTTACCAACTTCACTGTTTCTCTGGTGACTTCTATCACAGTCACAACAGGTGATATATTGCCTCTTGTGAGAGAGTTGGAATTGGAATTGGTTTGGGAGTCTTTTTTTGAAAATTAATATTCTTTTATTCAAGACTAAGATTAGGTATTTTTCTTTCTCTCATGGTTTTTGGAATTCTTTTCCTCAATGAACATTGGAAGAAAAAACATTGAATTTTGTTATGTTAGAGTTAGATAGATTGTTAGTCAGCAAATAGGTGACTACAGATGTTGAAATTACAGACAGAACAGCCATGATGTCACTGAATGATGTAGCAGGCTTGAGAAACTGAATATCCTGCCCCTGCCCAAATGTGTATGTTCATACACATCAATTGGTCTTGCTATATTATTGCTAAGTATTGTACTATGAGGTTTGATCACAACATGTCTGATGAAGCATAGAGTTAATTGGATTAGACAGATCTCACAAACTCAGATATTCTTGATTATTTATAGGCATCCATTGGTCTCGTGAGACCATGGATTTGCACCTTGGAAGGTTTCCAGGGTGCAGGCCTGGGCAAGGTTGTATGGAAGACCGGCAGTTGCCCATGCTGCAAGTCTCCCCTCTCCACGCCACCAATGTTGTCCAAGGGAAGGGCATGAGGGTCGATACAGCTTGGAACTGGTGTCGTCGTGGTTAAGTGCCTTGCTCAAGGACACAACACGTTTCAGCTGAGGCTCGAACTAGCGAACTTCGGATCACTAGACCGACGCCTTAACCACTTGGCCACGTGTCAACACTTGATTAAACTCCAATATATTTAGTGTAAATGGCTTTTAAGCAAGTCATTGCCTGAATAAAATAATATAATCTAAATAAGATAAAAAATATTGTATCACCAAGAATTTAAGAAATACAACAGAGAGTCTGTCATGTGAATGTTTGAGAATGCAGAAACCAAAGAGTGTGAAGGAGTCTCTTGAATTGAAACAAGAAGTAAGTAATGTCCTGCCGAGTTTATATGCTGACGATGCTACATTGAGAAGTAAGCTATGAATCTTAAAGGTCGTTGGAGAGTGTAAATCCACTACCTTGAGTACAGAGAGATGGTGGATATAAGGCATATTGGAGAATTATTAAATAATGTATTTGTGAAACAGAAATAATCTTCTGTTGTGTTGAGATCTCTGGATACCCACCCCTGTGACACAATATGTGCTCCAGAGTGGAATTTGGGACAGTCCCCCATGAGAAGCCTAGCTCAAAAAATACATTGGCACAGCTCATCCCACAGTAAAGGCCTTCTCAGCAGAAGCAGCCAGAGTAAAATACACTTGCATTCTTCCAAAGTCTTGTGAACACAACCTTATTGACCCAATCTCTCCTCAGGAACATTTCTGTGATCCCAGGAATCAGTCTGGTGAAACCTTGTCACACTCCATCAATGCCAAGTGTATACATTCTTTGATTTCGAAGACCAGAAGTGGATATCTTTCTCTATATTTGATCACACCAACCATAGTGTAATAGCAGCAAGACACCTGTGCTGTCAAAACTTCTTGTAATAAAGATCAACACAACATTTGCCTTTCTAAGTACTTACTGCACCTGTATGCTTGCTTTTTGGGTCAGATCCAACCACAAGAACATGAAGTTCAGTTGATTAAATCAGTCCTCAGACTGATGATTAAGAATCTGCCAGGTTATTTTTTTTTAAATTCCTACTGCTTCATCAATTTCCTTTAGGGAAGCAAATATGTGGCCTTAACGTAATAGCTTTGGAAAGAGATGAAGCAGTTAAGCTGTTGGTGCGATCAAGGTCATTGGATGAATCCACGTCCACAAATTTGTGTTACATGAGAAAATTAAAAATACTAATGTTAAGGAGTATTATTTTTCACTTAAGTGACTAAAAACATATTCACATTAAAAACAAATCCATTGAAACTAATTTAAGTAAATAAGAAAGATTAAGAGTGATAATGCAATTAAGAATACTAAATAAAATACATCATTCACAGGTGTTGTTGGTCTCTCTATCTTAATGATACTTGAATTAAGTGTTTTTTTTAGAAGCCATCAGTTTGATCCAGGAAACATGTGTCGGCCACAACAGGTAACAATGACACATTTCCCTCCGGAAAGGAAATAAGGGGAGCAGTTGGTATTTTATTATCAGTGACCTAGCAGATTATTCAGCATTGCTAATGCTAAAGGCTGATTTAATTAGCTGAAGTTAAGCACTGCTGTAGTTGTGATTTGAAGTGACAAAGTGCACTCCAGTACCACAAGCACTTTGGAGGGTAAAAGTAGATTGGTCTTTTTTGCAAGAAGTCTGAAGCAAAGAAGAAAGGAAATCTTACACAGGACATTAGGAAGACCATATCTGGGACATTGTGTGTAGGTTTGTTCTCTGTTATGAATGAAGCAAACAGTATATTTCAGAACCAGAATCAGTTTTAAAATCTCAGTCTTATATGATGTGAAATGTGTTGTTCTTTAGCACTGGTAAAATTGCTGTATATTACTGACCCTGAACGGTGAGCAGGAGCAAGAGAAGAGAACTTCATTTTCACTGGGTTTTCACTGAAGATTGAAAAGGCAGCACTTGGCGGTAGTTTTTTTTAACATGACTAAGCCCAATCAGTGAGCAGGATTCATTAGAAAAGGTGAATAAGACATCATCAAACAGAGTGGCTATTGTTGAGAGTGGCCAAGTGTTAGAATGGGCAGGCTTTGGTTCATCAGGCTTCAGCAAGATCAGACTTGGTTGAGGTTGGTATCTTGTAAATTTCTTTTTCTTCTTTATTCTTCCTTCCTTGTCTGTTTGGACATAGTGCAGTGAGAATTGCTCCAGGGGCAGGTTTTGTTCTGTGTGTGTGGCGTGGGAATTCTGCAAAACTTCCAGCCTCCTAGATAACCACATCTGCATCAGGTCCACCGAGCTGCAACTCTAAAGAGAATGTGCTAATGAACTGTTGCTGCAGCTCGATGACCTTCAGCCCATATGGGAGATTGAGGAAATATTAGATAAGAACTACAGAGATGTAATCACCCCAAGTTTACAGGAGGCATGTAATTGAGTGACTGTCAGGAGAAGGAACTGTAATGGGCAGCCAGAGCAGAGTACCCCTATGGCCGTTCCCCTCAATAATATATTAGGATACTGTTGAGCGGGACGACCTACCGGTGGGGGTGGATGCACAATGACTGAGTTTGGTGCTGTGGCATAGAAGAGAATAGTGGTGAAGGGGACTGCAATGTTGATAGGAGATTCCATAGTTGGAAGAATAGAAACAAGATTCTGTGGGCGCAATAGGGAAGGATATCCCTTCTCCCATCTTTAGCACTCCTCCTCTTCCTCGACACCCCACTCTGATTACTGACCTCTACCTTGCTGAGGCCCAGCAACATCTCTCAGACACTTTCTCTTACTTATCCCTCAAACAGAATCCCACTAATGAACAGCGGGCCGTTGTTTCCCACACCAGCACTGATCTTATTAGATGCGGGCATCTCCCGTCCACCCCCACCCCACACCTTCTATTTCTGCTTCCAACCCAAGATCCACAAACGCGTTTGTCTATTTAGACCCATTTCTTCTGCTTGTTCCAACGCCACTGAACTCATATCAGCATACCTAAGTTGCCTAACTCTACTCCTATAACTTAAGGTCTTAAATAAATAGCATAAAAAGGAAAAAAAAATGAGGTGCCGTTCAGGAGTTCATGGATTGTTCAAAAGTCGGATGACAGATGAGAGAAGTTGTTTCTGAATGATTGAATCTGGATCTTCAGGCTCCAGGATCTTCTCCCTGTTGGCAGCAAAGAGAAACGGGCATGTCCAGGATATTGAGGGTCCCTAATGATGGATCCTGCCTTCTTGAGGTACTGTCTTTTAAAAATGCCCTTGAGCTGAGGAGGGTTGTGTCTGTGATGGAGCTGGATGAGTCTACAACACTCTGTAGCCCCCTTCTGTCCTGTGCATCGGAGCCCTCATACCACACCGTGATGCCACCAGAACTGGAATCAGGCATATTATCACTGGCATGTCTCATGAAATTTGTTAACAGCAGCAGCAGTTCAATGCAATATATAATATAGAAGAACAAAAATGTAAAAATAAATAAATTATAGTATACGTATATTGAATAGATTAAAAATCATGCTAAAACAGAAATAATATATATTTTTAAAAATGAGGTAGTGTTTGAGGGTTCAATGTCTATTTAGGAATCGGAAGAAGCTGTTCGTGAATCGCTGAGTGTGTGCCTTCAGGCTTCTGTACCTTCTACCCGATGCAACAGTGAGAAAAGGGCATGCCCTGGGTGCTGGGGCTGCTGGCTTTATAATGGACGCTTCCTTTCTGAGACACCGCTATTTGAAGGTGTCCTAGGTACTTTGTAGGCTAGTACTTAAGATGGAGCTGACTAAATTTATAGACCTCTGCAGCTTCTTTCAGTCCTGTGCAGCAACAACCCCCCTCCCCCAATACCAGACAGTGATAAAGCCTTTCATGAATTCTGTCCACAGTACATCTGTCCAAGTTTTTGAGTGTTTCTCTTGACATGCCAAATCTCTTCAAACTCCTAATGAAATATAGTCACTGTCTTGCCTTCTTTATAGCTGCATCGATATGTTGGAACTAGGTTAGATTGTCAGAGATCTTGACAACAGGAACTTGAATCTACTCACTCTCTCCACTTCTGATCCCTCTGTGAGGATTGGTATATGTTCCTTCATCTTACCCTTCCTGAAGTCCACAATCAACCTTTCATCTTACTGATGTTGAGTGTAAGGTTGTTAATGCGACACCACTCCACTCGTTGGTATATCTTGCTCCTGTACGCCCCCTTCATCTCCTGAGATTCTACCAACAATGGTTGTATCATCAGCAAATTTATAGATGGTATTTGAGCTATGCCCAGCCATGCAGTCATGGGTATAGAGAGAGTAGAGCAGTGGGCTAAGCACACACCCCTGAGGTGAACCAGTGTTGATCATCGGCAAGGACGATATGTTATCACCAATCTGCTCAGATTGTGATCTTCCAGTTAGGAAGTTGAGGATCCAATTGCAGAGGGAGGTACAGAGGCCCAGGTTCTGTAACTTATCCGTCAGGATTGTGGGAATGATGCTGTTAAATGTTGAGCAAAATCCTGACATAGGTGTTTGTCTTGTCCAGGTGGTCTAAGGCCGTGTGAAGAGCCATTGAGATTGCACCTGCCATTGTTTTATTGTGGCAATAGGCAAATTGCATTGGGTCCAGGTCCTTGCTGAGGCAGGAGTTCAGTCTAGTCATGATCAACCTCTCAAAGCATTTCATCGCTGTAGATATGAGTGCTAATGGGCCATAGTCATTAAGGCAGCTCACATTATTCTTCCTAATGAGTATCCTCTCCACCACACGTCTATAAAAATTTGCATCAAAGAACTTGTTGTTGGAATGTACTGAAGGTTGACGAGGCTGATTCCTTGGATAACAGAATTGTCATCTGAGAAGAGTCTCAGTATTCACTTGAGTTTCAAAATATAACAAGAATCTCAGGAACAGGATAAAAATTTATACAAATTCTGAAAGAGCTTCATAAACTCTGGGATTACTCGTGGGATGAATGTTTCACCTGGTAGCAGAGGGAGGTCTAGAAGTAGGGTTCACAATCTCAGTATAAGGGAAAGACATTTAAGACCATAATAAGGACCAATGTGTTCACTCAAACATGGTGAACCTGTGGATGTGTCATGACATGCTGTATCATGGGCTAGTATGGCAACTCCAGTGCATAGAATTGCAAGAGGATGCAAAGAGCAACCTGATCTATTACCTTGAGAGAATCTGAAGAAAACACTGCCTTAGAAAGGCAGCATCCATCATTAAAGATCCCATTATACCTTATACTTTTTGTCGCCAAACAATTGATACTAGAACGTACAATCTTCACAGCGATATTTGATTCTGCACTTCCCGCTCCCTGGAGTACAAATCGATAGTAAATATTAAAAATTTAAATTATAAATCATAAATAGAAAATAGAAAATGGAAAGTAAGGTAGTGCAAAAAAACTGAGAGGCAGGTCCGGATATTTGGAGGTACGGCCCGGATCCGTTCAGCAGTCTTATCACAGTTGGAAAGAAGCTGTTCCCAAATCTGGCCATACGAGTTTTCAAGCTCCTGAGCCTTCTCCCAGAGGGAAGAGGGACGAAAAGTGTGTTGGCTGGGTAGATTGTGTCCTTGATTATCCTGGCAGCACTGCTCTGACATTGTGCGGTGTAAAGTGAGTCCAAGGACAGAAGATTGGTTTGTGTGATGTGCTGCGCCGTGTTCATGATCTTCCGCAGCTTCTTCTGGTCCTGGACAGGACAACTTACATACCAGGTTGATGCACCCCTAGAAGAATGCTTTCTAAGGTGCATCTATAAAAACTAGTGAGGGTTTTAGGGGACAGGCCAAATTTCTTTAGTTTTCTCAGGAAGTAAAGGCGCTGGTGGGCCTTCTTGGCAGTGGACTCTGCTTGGTTAGTCCAAGTCAGGTCATTTGTGATATTGACCCCGAGGGACTTAAAGCTTTTGACCTGTTCCACCACCAATGTAAATGGGGTCGTGCAGTCCGCTACTCCTTCTGAAGTCAACAACCAATTCCTTCGTCTTGCTGACGTTGAGGGATATGTTATTGTCTTCACACAATGCCACCAGGTTCTTAATTTCCTCTCTGTACCCAAACTCATCATTACCCGAGATACGGCCTACAGTTGTGGTATCATCAGCAAATTTATATATTGAGTTTGATGGAAACTTGGCTGCACAATCATGGGTGTACAGTGAGTACAGCAGGGGGCTGAGTACACAGCCTTGTGGGGCACCGGTGCTCAGAGTGATTGTAGAGGAGAGCTTGTCCCCTATTTTAACAGCCTGGGTCCTGTCTGTGAAGAAGATGAAGATCCAGCTGCAGATCTGAGTGCTAAGGCCCAGGTTCTGGAGCTTAGGATTCAGTTTATTTGGCATGATGGTATTAAAGGCAGAGCTGTAGTCAATGAAAAGGAGCCTTATGTATGTGTCTTTATTCTCCAGGTGTTCTAAGGAGGAAGGTAGGGCCAGAGAGATGGCATCTACCGTTGACCTGTTGCTCCGGTAGGCGAATTGCAAAGCGTCGAGGTTGACCGGTAGGCTGTGGTTGATGTGTGCCATAACCAATCGCTCAAAGCACTTCATAGTAATTGATGTCAAAGCCACAGGTCGATAGTCATTCAGGCATGCCGCCTTGCTCTTCTTCGGCACCGGGATTATCACTGCCTTCTTAAAACACGAGGGGATCTTAGACTGAAGCAAGGAGCAGTTGAAGATGTCAGCAAACACTCCAGCTAGCTCGCTTGCACAGGCCCGGAGAACCCCTCCAGGGACACCATCTGGGCCATTGCCTTCCTTGGATTTACCTTCAGGAAGGCCCTTCTAACATCCTCCTCGGTGACGATGAATCTCGATGCCATCAGGTCCGTTTCATCTGGAGGGAGCGGGACGCTCCTCTTCTGTTCGAATCTTGCGTAGAATATGTTAAGTTCATCAGGAAGAGAAGCGCCACAGTTAGTGATATTCTCAGCCTTTTCTTTGCACCCATTGACCTCATTTAGACCCTGCCATAGTCTACCGGAACCCCTCTGGTTAGCCTAAGCTTCCAACTTGGCTCGATATTGCCTCTTGGTGCCCTTAATGGTTTTCCAGAGTTCACGCCTGGATTCCGTGTAGCGACTGGTATCCTCGGACCTAAAATCTGGGCCATGCCATCTTCTTGCAGCTACCACTGAGCAGGAGGTACAGAAGCCCGAGACCTACAGTACAAGGTTCAGGAATAGATATTTTCTTACAACAGTCAGCTTCTTGAACTGTACAACTTGAATCCTACCTCAGTAACTCATGATCAACACCTCTTCAATGCATTGATCTATTTCTGATTGTGTTCTTTTTCTGTAAAGTCTTATCTTAGACAATTATTTTCACTGCATGGCCTAATTTTATGTGTAGTTTATATTCTGTGTGTTGTCTGATCCTACAAGTTGTGACGCTGCTGTAAGTAAGGTATTCATTGCAGCTGTACCTTGCCTTATATGTGCACTTAACAATAAACTTGAACTCTCTACAGACAAGACAAAGAAGAACTATTTAATAAACATTTCTAAGACTAATTGAGAAACAAGATAATGTAGATGCTGGAACTTGGAGCAACACAGAATTGCTGAAGGAACTCATCTGGTCAAGCAGCATCTAAGGAGGGAAATGGACAGTTATGTGTTGGGTTGAAACCATTCATGGAAACAGAGGAAACATAAAAAACCTACAGCACAATACAGGCCCTTCGGCCCACAAAGTTGTGCCGAACATGTCCCTACCTTAGAAATTACTAGGGTTACCCATAGCCCTCTATTTTTCTAAGCTCCGTGTACCTATCCAAAAGTCTCTCAAGAAACCCTATCGTATCCTCCTCCACCACCATTGCCAGCAGCACATTCCACGCTCTCACCACTCTCTGCGTAAAAAACTTACCCCTGACATCTCCTCTGTACCTACTCCCCAGCACCTTAAACCTGTGCCCTTTTGTGGCAGCCATTTCAGCCTTGGGAAAAAGCCTCATCTGGACTGAGATGAAGAATCTTCAATGAAAACATCAACTGTCCATTTCCCTCCATAGATGCTGCCTGACCTGGTGAGTCCCTCCAGTTTTTTCAATTTTGGACTCATTAAGACATCAAGATTAAGGTCAAGGTATCCACTACAATTATTTTAAATAAATAGGCAAGCTTAAAGGGCTAGATTTCATCTTAAATGACTTCTCTTTATATTTTTTTTTATAAATTTGGGTTTCTGCATCAGTATGCAAGCATCCAATCTAACTACCCATTGGGATAATCCCTACATATACATACACTTTTGTATTATGTACACATTTGGCCTTTCACTCCAATACAGATATGAAATTGTTCAGCCAAGTGTGCTAAAGATTCACTGGGATGTCACAGACTAAAAGGTAAAAAGGGAGACTTGAGAAATCCAAGCATTTTCTTTTACAGCTGCAAAGGCTCAGGGTGACCTACCAGAGATCAGAATGTTTTCAGTTGTTGACGAGATGGTCGTCAGCGGGCACAGATGTAAAATAATCACAATAGGGATCAGGAAGTTATAAAAATGCATTTGCTCAGAGGGAGGTTAGAATGTCGAATTCACTGCCAAAAACTATTGTTGAAGCAGTGTCCATGAATTCTGCAGAATGTAATTAGAGAGTTAGCTGAAGAAGCTGAATATTGAAGGGGAGGGAGAACTGGAGTCAGATTAGACAAAGTCTCTCAAGTGAAGAAAAGCATTCTTATTTCCCTGTTGAACTGAATGGCCACTTTTCTCCGCCAAGACTCAACAAATAGGAAATTGGCTTTGATTGCCAGTGACAATAGGGTCTCCATCATGGTTGCTATGGTAAGTGGCTTGGGCCAATGGGAACGCCAATCACAAAAGGGTTTTCTGCCTCTATTTTCTAAACATCCTCACTTCATTAGGGTTAAATAACTTCAGCATGGATTTAAACAAGAGTCCCACCATGCTCTCCTCTGCTTCTTTCAGTGGCTGGGTGTCCATTCCCCTTGTTCTGACATGCAAAGGAAACTATTGAAAAAGATCCTGAGGGGCAACATTTTCATGCAGAAAGTCATAAGTATATGGAACAAGAAGCTAAAAGAAATACTTGAAGCAGGTATTATAACAACATTTAATTCAGTTTAGGACAGGTAAACGTATAGGAAAGGTATAGATCAGATGTCCCAACCCCTCAGTTAATGGTAGGGATCCATGGCATAAAAAAAGTTGGGAACAACTGGTTTAGAGGGATATAGTCCAAATGCTGGCAAATGAAATTAGCTTGGGTGGACACCTTAGCTAGCATGTGCAAGTTTGATCAAATGTTTTGTTTCCATACTGTTTTACTCTCTGAGTTTATGATGGACAAGCCATTGGGATGACTTTGCTAAAGTAAAATAGCGCTGACATTGTAAGCAATAGGAAATAGAATGAAGGATGGGAGGAAATAAGAGAAGTTGGGAATGAGAAAAAGAAGGAGTTTGGATGGGAGAAGATTATGAAAGAGGAAACATAGAAGTGGGAGTGAGAGGAGGAGAAGTTGAGAGTAGGTAGGAAGATTACTCCAGAGCTTACTTCCAATTAACTATTGCTAGAATTGTATGTTTCTTGTTGGATTGCAGAATTAACTCCTCAGCTAAAATTAACCTCCTACTTCAGAAAGACCTGGACTTGCTGTAATTTTCCCACCCTGAATAGGTTGATAATGGATGCTCTCTCACTCACTGTCATACAATACTGTCATCCCCTCATCAGGAGAGGCTGCAGAGGGTTGTAGACTCAACCAGCTCCATCATTGGCATAAACCTCCCACCCCTCCCCCCGCTAAGGAGAGCTTTAAGAGGCGCTTACTCAAGACAGCAGCATCCATCAATAAGGAGGCTCATCGTTCGTCTGGGATATGTCCTCTTCTCATTACTACCAGCGAGCAGGAGATACAGGAGCCTGAGTGCTACACTCAATGATTGAGAAGCAGCTCCATCCCCTCTGCCATCAGATATTTGAATGGTCCTGGAACCCGTGACCACGACCTCAGTATTCCACTTTTTACACTTTTTATTTAGTCTGTAAGTTATAATGATTGTTTTGCTTTCCATGGTATTATAGCCACAAAACAACGACTTCTACGCCTTAACCTGAAACCTCTCAACAGATACTGCCCGACCCGATGAGATCCGCTCTAGCACTTTGTGTATTGCTCCAGATTTCCAGGGTCTGAAGTCTCTTATGTCTCCATAGACAGAACTGGAGATCAGCATTGGAGCTGGGTCACTGGTCTGTGAGGCACCACGGTTCCAGCCACTGTAGGAACATTCACCTGTGATAGTATACCTACTCACCTCATCACAGCTGGTGACTGCAGCCAGTTATGGAAACAAACAAGGTCAATTAAAATCAGGAATCATTCACAATTCCAGTCTTCCCATCATGTTACACTATGAATTCTGATTATGTTGGAAGAGGCATTCAATTCCTAGAAGAACAGTCTTATCATTCCCTCTTGCCATTTCTCTGTAAACCATAAATTACTTTAGTACTTTACTTAGGGGTTCATATGCATTCCCCAGAAAGAAAACACCAACAGAATCAGGCAGAAAGAGGTTATAATGAACATTATACAAATGGATGTATGGACTGTGATTGTGTGACAGGAACTTTGTTGAGAAGCGGCTGTCCTGCATGCCACTGTGCTGTGAACCTGGCACAAACATGAGTCCTCTCAGTTGCTCCTCTATGCCACTGCCAGAAGTTTAGCGGGCGTCTTATGTTGCGCTGATTGTACTTGGGTGAGGATTACAGCCGTTCTGCATTGAGATGTGTGTTCATGTCTGTAAATTGGACAGGACGGTGAGCGTGGGGCATTGTTGTGTCACCATGTTTTGACAGAAAACGCAGCTCATACCATCTCTCTTATTGCCCCCTGCTGGCCAATTGCTGGAGAGCGATCTCCAGGATGAGTACAAGTGCCCAGCTGAACAAAGAGTAGGAAGTCAGTAGATTCCACCACACTCTACAGGAAGCCATGAGATCCAGTTGGTCTGTCTGCTCTACTCAATGACTCTAGATTACAGACCAAAGGCAGGCAAATGAGACGAGCACCTTGGTTGGCATGGATGAGTTGGACCAAAGGGACTGTTTCCATGAAGTATTCTACGACTCCATGAGAAGGGATTTTCTTCTGAATTGTTTTACCTTGTACTTCCTCAAAATACTGTGTAATCATTTAATCTCTATGAGCAGTATGTAAGATAAGCTTTCACTAGATATTTACAATAAAACTAATTCCACTTCCAATTCTAATTCCTCTGGTTATGCCTCAGCAGAGTGTGCTTTTGATCAGAGAACATTGTGAGGTTCCCCAGTTGTTCAGACTGTAATGATATTCATGCTGTTCTTCAGTCTCACCTTAAGAAACTCAAACTTGCAAAACTTTGTGAATTATGAGATCCATCATCTCTGCAATATACCAGTCACTGTTGACCATGAAAATTCTAATCTCATGGACAATGCTGGGTATCTCTGGAGCTCACAATTACTCACTTTTTCAGAAGCAATCCGCCCTAGCCACAGTATTTCAGCTGTAGGAAAACCCAAATACAGGATCTCAGGTAACAAGACCTCATTCCCCTTTGGACATTGACCCCCTGTCCATGCTCAGTGACAACACTTGAGCATCACTGCAATGAGGCCCTGGGTTCACCACAAACCATGTGGAGAACATCTGGAGATTTCTCTACAGAAATGTTTCCATGTTAACAAGCTCAAAGACCAGTGAGTACTATCAAGCTTGTCACCAGGAAAATCTCTGGTTTAGGTGGAGCCATATAAATGTGAGACAACAACCTCCATCACATCTAATTAGAGGTGAAGAGGGAGACCATGGAAATGGCGTAGTCTCTACACAGGGAGCTGATGCTGTTAGTCCTCATCGACAGCCAGACCTACCACGTGATCTTTTCCCCCACATTTCAGCATTGAAAGAAACACTGCATAACTCCAGTGCTTATGGGCAGACTCTTCACACTGAGGTGTGGGTGATACACTGCTGGGGGAGCACTGATAAAGGGAAAAAGTTAACACCAGGTTCCCTACCCGAGCAGATCTCCTTACAGAACAGGGATATGTACCGGTGAGTGTTCTGACTGAAGATCTGAGAGGTCATGACGAATGGTGCACCACCATGTACCACAAGCATACCACACTTAGAACTCATGCCCATCCAATTCCCTTTCGATAAAGACCCCTACCAGCTAGGCCATGCCATCTTCTCGACTCTACCATGAATCAGGAGCTACAGAAACCTAGAGTCACTAGCCTAGAAAACAGTGTTTTCCCTCCAACCATTTTCTTCTTGAACAAACCAGGTCAGCCTTAATGACTACTTCAGTATAGCAACACTATGACCACTTTGAGCACTTTTCATTACAATGGACTTCATCTTTGGTTGCTCTAATTTTGTTTTTCTTGTAGGTTTTGCACGTAATTTATGTATAATTTAAGCTTTACTTGTGGATGTTGTGTACCCGATGCTAAGTGCCTGCCATGCTGCTGCAGGTAAGCTTTTGTGCACACGATAATCTTCTGAACTTTGCCTTTGACTTTGAAAGCTTTGATTGTTTCTGGCTGACTTACAGCTTCAGGCTGTGAGTTCTGGGCCTCAACTATCCGCCGCTTTTACAGCCCTTTCTCTGCATCTCATCATATCCTTTCACTGAAAACTCACAGCTGTGTCCCTTGTTTTTTTGGATCATTCACTAATGGCAACAGCTTCCCTCTATTTAACCCCTATAACCCTATAACACCAGTGCGTTCTCCAAGGAGCTCATTCTGTCTTCAACAATTCAACCACAGAGAGTGATACATAAGGGGCCTTACCTTGTGAGATAATTCAGTTCTGAATGAGCAGGAATCCACTGTCCTCTATTTACTGGTGCTGCCATAGAGTTACTGTTTGCAGCAGAGTGTTTATTTTGTGGATGACCTGATATATTTATCATAAGACTGCAATTATTGTGCTAAATTAGACAAAGCCGCTCTGGATTGATACAGAATTGCTAACACTAATCTTCCAGCTGCTCCCCATGTGATAACTTATTTTGGATGCATTCAGCTGTCTGCATCTGATAATGAAATGACTTAATCGAACAGTGATCACACTAAAACTGCATGGTTTATACTTGGGTAAAGGTCACTGTTGTGAAATGTGAACTTGGTTTCTTTCACCACACATGCTACCTGAACAATTGTGGATTTCCAAAGTTATATGTTTTATATTAGATTTCCAGCATTCACAGTACTTTGCTTTTATTGTTTCTTTTTGAATCTCAACTGGTTTACTGCAGCCTGGAACTGAAAAGTGGAAAAAGAACAATTCTTTAATCCACACACCCCGTCCAAAACTGAGTCCCATATCGTTTACCTACACTGCACTCTTTTGGTAGCTTTTCCACTTTATTCTGCAATGTTATTGCTTTACCTTATTTTAGCTCAATGCACTGAGTAATGACTTGAACAGTTGTTGAACAGTATGCAAAGCAATGTGACGATAATAAACCAACACCAATCATTCATAGAGTATAAAATATGTCTGGTACTGTATTAACCACTGACTAAAGTCAAATTTCTATCCTGTTTTCTTTCCTTGTTTAGGGATTCAGAACCAGATTTATCATCACCAATTCATATGTCATAACATTTGTTGTTTTATGGCAGCAGTACCATGCAGAGATATAAGGCAACTGTAAGTTACCAAAATATATAAATAGTGCAAATAAAATATTCAAAGATTTAAAGTACATTTACTATCAAAGTATGTGTGCAATATACAACCCTAACATTCATCTTCCCACAGACAGCCATGAAACAGAGAATCTTGGATCCAGTTCATAGAAAAACATCATCCACACCCTCCGTCCCCTCCCACATCCACGCACACAAAAAAAATCATGCAAATGGAAATAGAAAACAAGCAAAAAAAATATAGAATATAAAACACAAAATTGAAAGAGTTCAGAAATATTCAGTTCAGCTCATCTCAGTTCAGTGCTGAGGTAGTGTTTCATGGGTTTCATGGATCATTCTGAAATCTGAGGGCAGAGAGGAAAAAGCTGTTTCTGAATTGTTTAATATAGGTCTTCAGGCTCCTGTATCTCCTTAATGGTAGCAATGAGAAATGCTTATGTCCCAGATGGTGAGAGTCTTTAATGATGGATGCCACCTTCTTGAGGCGCCACCTCTTGAAGATGTCTTTGACGGTGAGGATGGTCCTGCCCAAGATGGATCTGGCTGAGACTACAACCCTCAGTAGCCTCTTGCAATCCTGTGCTCAGGAAACATTTTACCAAGCTGCGATCCAACTAGACATTTGAATGATCCATTTAAATTTAAACAAAATCCGATGTTGAAAAATGTGATGATATTTGATATTTTGAGCCCACACTAATGGAGGGCCTCAACATTTTGATAGGCAGCAATACAAAACCAGAAGGTGGAGTGCTCTAGGAGTATAACACCAGAGAGACCTGGGGATACGTGTGCTTAGGAGACAGGAGAAACTGCAGATGCTAGAATCTTTAAAAAACAAACAATATGCTGGAGAAACTCAGCATGTCGAGCATATCTGTAGGGGGAATGGGATTGTTGCTGATTTAGGTTGAAACCGTGCATCAGGACTGACAGTGGAAAGTACAGACAAGGAGTAAAAAGAAGGAAAACAAAAGAAAAGATGTGCCATCTACCTCTTGCCTTATTCTCTTTGTCTGCCTCCATCCACCATTCACTCATCAACATCTCCTAACTCCAACTTCCCCACCCCTCCCCCACCTGTTGCAATCTTCCTGTCATCTTCCACCCCGCTTCAGGAAACCAATCATCCCAGGCTCTTGTTTTACCACTTCCCCCATTCTATTTATACCGGCCATCTTGCCTCTCTCCTTTCAGTCTTGATACAAACCCATTCCTTTCTCCCTACAGATGCTGCTTGACCTACTGACTTCCTTTAGCTGATGTATAATCCTGATTGAGAAGTTACAGAACCTGGGCCTCTGTACCTCCTTCTGCAATTGGATCCTCAATTTCCTAACCGGAAGACCACAATCTGTGCAGATTGGTGATAATATCTCCTCCTCGCTGATGATCAACACTGATGCACCTCAGGGGTGTGTATTTAGTGCACTGCTCTACTCCTTCTATACCCATGACTGTGTGGCTAGGCATAGCTTAAATACCATGTATAAATTTGCTAATAATACAACCATTGTTGGTAGAATCTCAGATGGAGACGAGAGGGTGTACAGGAGTGAGATGTGTCAACCAGTGGAGTAGAGTTGCCGCAACAACTTGGCACTCAACGGCAGTAAGACAAAAGAGCTAATTGTGGACTTCAGGAAGGGTAAGACGAAGGAACACATACCAATCCTCATAGAGGGATCAGAAGCGGAGAGAGTGAGCAGTTTCAAGTTCCTGGGCGTCAAGGTCTCTGAGGATCTAACCTAGTCCCAAAATATCAATGCAGTTATAAAGAAGGCAAGACAGTGACTATACTTCATTAGGAGTTTGAAGAGATTTGGCATGTCAACAAATACACTCAAAAACTTCTATAGATGTACCATGGACAGCATTCTGACAGGCTGCATCACTATCTGTTATGGGGTGGGGGAGGGGTGCTGACAGGGCTACTGCACAGGACCGAAAGAGGCTGCAAAGGTTGTAAGTTTAGTTAGCTCCATCTTGGTTACTAGCCTACGAAGTACCCAGGACATCTTCAAGGTGTGGTGTCTCAGAAAGGCAGCATCCATTATTAAGTACCTCGAGCACCCAGGGCATGCCCTTTTCTCACTGTTACCATCAGGTAGGAGGTACAGAAGCCTGAAGGCACACACTCAACAATTCAGGAACAGCTTCCTTCCCTTTGCCATTCAATTCTAAAATGCATATTGTACTCGTAAACACTACCTCACTTATTGAATATATTGTATATTATTTCTGTTTTTTGCACAGATTTAAATCTATTCAATATATATTTACTGTAATTTATTTTTTTTCCTCTTCTATATTATGTATTGCATTGAACTGCTACTGCTAAATTAACAAATTTCATGTCACATGCCAGTGATAATAAACCTGATTCTGCATATCAGAATTCTGATTCTGATCCTGATATGCATAATTTGCTGAAGGCAGACAGCATGTTGAGGAAGTGGTTATAAAAGGCATACTAGACTTCATAAGTAGGCACAAGAACAAGGAAGTCAAGATAAATCTTTATAAGTCAGTAGCTCTTCCACTGGTCTAATGTCCGGATTTTATAATGTTATGTGTACTTGAAACGAAATGCAGAAGAAGGAACATTCCAAGAATGAGGAAAAGACCAGAGAATTTGGGTTTTTTTTTAAACAGAGGAAGCTGTAACAAGATCTGTTAGACGATGTAGGTAGTGCTCAGGAGGTGATTGCAGCAGGACTTAGGCAAGTTGGAAGAATGGGCAAAAAAGTGTTGGGAAATGTATGATAATGCATTTTGGCAAAAGAAACGATAGTGCAGCTTATTATTTAAATGGGGAGAAAATTCAAACATCAGAGGTGCAGAGAGGCTTAGGAGTCCTCATGCAAGACCCTAGAAGGTTAATTTACAGGTTGAGTCTGTGGTATAGAAGGCAAATACAATGTTTGCATTTATTTCAAGGGGAATGGAACATAAAAGCAGGGAGATAATGCGGAGGCTTTATAAGACACTTTTCAGGCCGTACTTAGAGTATTGTTAACAGTTTTGGGACCCTTATCTCAGAAAGGCTGTGTTGTCAATGGACAGAGCCCAGAGAAGTTTTATGAGGATGATTCTGGGAATGAAAGTGTTAACATATGAGGAATGTTTGGCAGCTTTAAGCTCATGCTGACTGGAATTTAGAAGGATGCAGACAGATCACATTGAAACCTGTCGAATGTTGAAAGGACTAGTTAAGGTGGATGTGGAGAGGATTTTTCCTATAGTAGGCGTATCCTGAGCTAGAGAGGACAGACTCAAAATTGAGGGGCGACCTTTTAGAACAGAGATAAGGAGGAATTTTTTCAGCCAAATAACAGTGAATCTGTGGAAATCTCTGCCACAGACTGTGGTGGAGGCCAGGTCCATGGGTGTATTTAAAGCGGATGTTGATAGGTTCCTGAATGATCAGTGCATCAAATGATATGGCGAGAAGGCAGGTGAATGGGGTTGAGTGGAATTGGGATCAGCCATGATGGAATGGTGGAGCAGACTCAATGGGCTGAATGGCCGAATTCTGCTCCTATGGCATAAGAACATCATGATAGTTTAAGGGAAAAATTAATAAAAGTATGTAATGTTACATTTACAGAGAAAGTGCAATGCAGGAAGACAATGAGATGAAAGGCCATGATGAGGTAAATTATAAGGTCAGGAGATCATCTTTACCATACAAAGAGTCTGTTCAAGTGTCTTACAACGATGGCTTAAAAGCTGCCCATAAGCCTGGTGCTGTGTGTGTTTTCAATCTTTTGTATGTTCTACCCAAAGAAAGATGAGAGAAGGAACGGTGTCTGGGTTTGGAGTCATCTGTAATTAGGCTGGCTCCTTTCCCAGGGTACCGGGAGGTGTAGACAGAGTCCATGGAGGAAAGGCTGGAACACAGCGATACTTACACCAGGCTGCACTTAGAAACATAAAAAGCCTACAGCACAATACAGACCTTTCGGCCCACAAAGTTGTGCTGAACATGTCCCTACCTTAGAAATTACTAGGCTTACCTACAGCCCTCTATTTTTCTAAGCTCCATGTACCTATCCAAAAATCTCTTAAAAGATCCTATCATATCCACCTCCATCACCGTTGCCGGTAGCCCATTCCATGCACTGACCACTCTCTGATTAAAAAAACTTACTCTTGACATCTCCTCTGTACCTACACCCCAGCACCTTAAACCTGTGTCCTCTTGTGGCAACCATTTCAGCCCTAGGAAAAAGCCCTGGGAAAAAGCCTCTGACTTCAGTTATTACAGCTCAGTGTTCAACACCTTCAACACGTCAGTACTAATCAATAAACTTCAAAACCTGCATCTATATATTTGACATCCACATTGGGAGACCACAGTCAGTGCAGTTTAGAAATAACACCTCCTGCTCCCTGACAATCACCACAGGCACATGTCAAGTATGTGTGATTATCCTACTGCTCTACTCCTTTGCATTCTTGACAGCATGGCTTGCACAGCTCAAATGGTATCTACAAATTCACTGATGACACAACAGTTGTTGGCATAATCTCAAATGGTAATGAGAAGGTGAGCAAGAGGGAGTTTGATCAGCTGGTTGAGTGGTGTCACAACAACCTTACATTCAAAATCAGTAAAACAAGGAATTGATTGTGGACTTCAGGAAGAGGAAGGTGAGAGAACACACACTACTCCTTATTGAGGGGTCTGCAGTGGAAAAAGTGGGCAGATTCAAATTATTGGTTGACAACATCTCAGAGAATCTCTTGAGGGCCCAACATATTGAAGCCATCAGATTTCTGAATGGCCCATGAACCCAAGTACATTACCTCACTATTTTGTTCTCTTTTTGCACTATTTATTTTTATGTATTTCTTATTGCAACATACAAATGGTATGTGTTGCACTGTACTGCTGCCACTAAAAAGCAAACTTCACAACATATATCATCTATAATAAACCTGATTTTGATTCTGATTCTGACTTTTGCGATGATCTAAAATGTATCTGCAAGTCTTAGAGTCATGGAGCTCCGCAGCACAGAAAGAGGCCTTTCGGCCTAGTCTGCGCCAAACTGTTATTCTGCCTAGTCCCGTCAACCTACGCTTGGATGATAGTCTCTGCAATTTCTGCAGCCTTAGGCAGATCAGTTGCCATACCAAACTTTGATGCATCTGGTTAGGATTCTTTCTACGGTACATCAATAAAAACTGATGAGAGTTAATGGGAACGTGCACCATTTCATCAGCCTTCTGAGGAAATAGATGTTTTGATGTGCTTTCTTGGCATTAATATCTTTGTGGTTGGATTATGACAATCTATGGTGATGCTTACACGTAGCATAACTAGCTATCACAAAATAACATAAGGAAAAAAATCATATTTTACATACTGTTAGCATTCTGAAACTGTTGGGGCAGAGTGGAGGTGGATTCAATAGGTTTCGATATCAGTAGGTTTCAATAGGTACATTTAATGTCAGAGAAATGTTTACAATATACATCCTGAAATTCCTTTTCTTCGCAAGCATCCACGAAAACAGAGGAGTGTCCCAAAGTATGACTGACAGTTAAATGTAGGAACCACAAAGCATCCCCCCCAGCTCCCCTCTCCAATGCATAAGCAGCAGCAAAGCAACAACCCCACATCCCCCACCAGCAAAAAGCATTGGCACCCCACACTGAGCACTCAAGGGTGCAGCAAAGCATCGGTAAAGACACAGACTTGCAGTACCCCAAAGACTGCTCATTCACCCGGTAATTCAATGTACCACAGGCTCTCTCTCTCTCCCTAATAAGGGAAGAAGAGGTGTCCCTGTTTCTGTCATCTTCCAAAGAGACAGAAACTTACCTTGAAGTCTCTGCAGGGATATAATTTCCAATGCTGTTGGCAGATGATGCAGTATAAGACCCGCTGGATGCCCTGACACAGAGCAGGTATTAACTCAATAGGATGAATGGTATTTCTTCTTTTGCTATAAACATTCTCTAATTCTGTGAAATGAAATTAGTCAGAGCTTGCAGTAAGATCTCAATAGAGAGTTAACAGCATTTAAATAGGGTTTTAAAAATAGAGATCTAAATATTGGAGAAAAGATGTATTTATTTGAAAATTGCTGAATGTAGTATATTTTAACAGCATGCAATTAATCTTCTAATGTTAGTGTTACTTTTGACAGAAAAGTGGAAGTATTAGTAAAATTAAGCATTTTTTAACATAATGCTATTTCTAAAATTGTACAGAGTGTCTTGGTCCAAGGTTTTCAGAAACTCCTGAATCTTAGGAGATCCTAAAGGAAATAGTTTATCTAGTTACTAGAGGACCGACTTGTTCAAATAAGCTGAAGATGGATTTAAGATTAAATTCCATGTTAATCAGTCCCACCTCCTAAGCACGAGAGCATTATGAGCACATCGCTGATCAGCAATGTTACTTAATCCTTTTGTTTCAGTCGCAGCGACTTTTTAGTGTAAAGTCCACAGAAAAGACTGAAGGATCATTCCATTCAGAGAATTTACAGACCGTTATTCAGCACTGACAGAACCAAAGCATCCGTGTCAATAATGCCTTAGCAAAGATGTGCTCAGTGAAATACGAGATCAGATGCCTGCTGAGTGGGCAGTAATATCCATTCCCTTTTGATTCATAGTGCATAATCTACAGCCATGCACAAGGAGTTTATATGCTCACAGGCTCCTTCCAGGCCTGAGGGAGACATTAGGCTGGCATGACGTATTTCATGAAGTCTAGTTGCATTCAGAAGACAGTTAATGAAAGCATTCTCATTCATCCGTCCCCATGAAACCAAAATGGAATAAATAGTTACAGAGCATCATTTTATGTATTATCAGGATGTATACTGATTTATTTTCATGGTGGGTGCTCACCTGTAAAGATATGTAGACATACTGTGAAAAAGGGGTGTGATAATTGCAAGGGGCAGCACTTGCAAGTGCACTGTGTCTCGCTGCACACATTTCCTGCATCGGCTTGGAGTAATCACACTTCTCTTTCAGGTTGAGGACTGCAGAAAATTTATAGCGAATATGAAGGTTACTCAGCCCATTGCGCTTAGGTTAGTTGATAAAGAATTCACAGCCTGAATCCCTGGGTGAGAAATATCCCTTCTATCCTTTTCAATCCTTGTCCAAATTACTTTGAATCTTTCATCCCTCAAGCTGTATTTGACTCCACTACCAAAGGAAGAGAAGCAATTCCTTTCATTCTTTCTAAGAGCTTCATAATTTCATACATCTCAATTAAATCACAACTCAGCCTTCTCCAGTACAAATGAAACAAAATGGTCCATCCATGGCTTAAAATGTTTCAGTCCTGGTCGTTCTCTTGAAAGTGCGCTTACATCTATATAATGTCAGCTGTGGTGGAATCGTTGCATATATCCTCTGCTTGTATTGTTATAACTTAACCACGTTCTGCAAGTGGAGATCTGGATTTAAGGAGCAGGGCTGTCCAATCTTGATATTAATTTATTGATATTGGTTTATTATTGACACATGTAGCAAGATACAGTGAAAAGCTTCCGTCACAACTACAGACTCTGCTGCGGGGTTTATGCACCTCCCCAAGCAGCTGTGCTACAGATTCGGCAATTGTGCCCGTGAAAGTGCACATTCCAGATGATACACATCAAAGTTGCTGTTGAACGCAGCAGGCCAGGCAGCATCTCTAGGAAGAGGTACAGTCGATGTTTCGGGCTGAGACCCTTATTCCTGATGAAGGGTCTCGGTCCGAAATGTCGACTGTACCTCTTTCTAGAGATGTTGCCTGGCCTGCTGCGTTCACCAGCAACTTTGATATGTGTTGCTTGACTTTCCAGCATCTGCAGAATTCCTTGTGTTTACATTCCAGATGATGATTTTGTGAAGGCAGTATTTAACTCCCTTCTTTTCATTGTAGTCTTGTTGAGACTTGACCAAAAGCACAGCAACCTTACACTTCCTGCTTATCCACATCATTGTCCAGGAAAGAGGGCTACCACTTCAACTGGCACTGGAACGGAGCGGTAATCATTATGTATTTAGTCATTGCTTTCAGCTGCGGTGTTGGCATTTCACTTTCTGTTTGAGAGTTTCAGTTAATGGCCATGTTGGCCTAATGTTTATTGTTTCTCCTTTCCTTTAAATTCTGCATCAGTTCTCATTAAAGTCAGTGAACTGTTGCAACATACATCAAAGTTGCTGGTGAACGCAGCAGGCCAGGCAGCATCTATAGGAAGAGGCGCAGTCGACGTTTCAGGCCGAGACCCTTCGTCAGGACTAACTGAAGTGTCTCTCTCTTTCTCTCTCTCCACTCTTGGGCTATATCCAAAAGTTCTTACACATACTGTTTATACAGATCAAATAATTATATAGTGCATTGATCTAGCATAAATTAAATAACAATGGTGAATAAAGTGGAAAAACTACCAGAAGAATGCAGTGCAGATAAAGGATCAATCGTAACAAGATAGATTTTGAGGCCAAGGGTCCATCTTATATAAGAGGTCCATTCAAGAGTCTGATAATAGTGGTTTAGGAATATCCTTGAGCTTGGTAGCATGTGTTTTCTGGCTTTTGTATCTTCTGTCTGATGGGAGAAGAGAGAGGCAAGAATGTGCAAGGTGGTGTGGTATTGAATTATTCTGGCTGCTCTACTGATACAGCAAAAAGTATAGACAGTCCATAGAGAGGAGGCTGGCTCCAGTGATGTGTGAGCTGTGTCCACATGCGTGCAGTTGCCATACCAAACCATTATTCATCCAGATAGAATGCTTTCTATGACAGCGGTCCTCAACCTCCGGGATGCGGACTGATACATTGCAGCGAAGAATGCAGCGGTGGCCGGAATGCACCCAGCACACCTTTAACAAAAAAGCCAAAATAAACAAGCGAATTAATTAGGTACCGGGCGGCACCTAATTAATTAGCTTGTTTATTTCGACTTTTTTCTTAAAGATGTTCTGGGTGCGTCCCGGCCACCGCTGCACCCCTGCATGCTTCGCGGCAATGTATCAGTCCGCATCCCGGAGGTTGGGGACCACTGTTCTATGGCATGTCAAATTTATTTAGCCTTCTGAGGAAGTAGAAGTGTTGGTGAGCATTTTTGGCCGTAATGTCAACATGTTTGTACCAGGACAGGCCATAGAAGATGTTCTCGCCTAGGAACTTGAATCTCTCAAACTTCTCACCAGTTATATAGACAGGAACATGTGCATTGTCCCCCCCCCCATCCCCCCGACCCTCCTTTGTAAAGTCAGTGACCAGCTGCTTTGTTTTGTTCACATTGAGGGAAAGATTGTTGTCATTACACCAAGTCTATAAGTTCCCTATCACCTTCCTGCACACTGTCAGTCTTTGTCTGTTTATGTATAGTTTTTTTCTTAAGATTCTATTGTATTTCTTTTCTTGTATCTGCCTGCAAGAAAATAAATCTCAAGGTAGTATATGGTTACATATATAGTAGGTACTTTGATAATAAATTTACTTTGAACTTTGAAGTTTGGCACTTACAGTGGTGACTCCTACCATATACTATTGCTTGGTGTTGAAAGGCAGGCAGTGCAACAGTGATGCACATCAATTCTGCCCTTTGAGCTCAATGTTGCAGTGGAATCCCTTAGCTGTTGTACAAGAGCATGGTCTTCAGTTCTCGTAATTCAGCTACCACTGGGCAAGAGGCACAGAAGCCCAAAGTCCCAAACCATCAGGTTCGAGGACAGCTTCTTCCCTTCAACCATTCGGTTCCTGACCCAACCCGCACAATGCTAATTACTAGCTCAGCATTGTAACAATATAACCGCTTTGACCTACAATGAACTGCTTTTTAAAAAAAAATATTCCTCTGGTTCTAATTGTGTTATTTCTTGAAAGGTTCTTGTTTTATTTTGCTTTTGAATGTTGAGTCTTTAATGCTATATGCCCTTAAGTTGCTGCAGTTTTGATTTACATTGCATTGTGCATACATGATCGTGTTCATATGACATAAACTTGACCTGAAGAGATTCACTGATGTGTTAGGGTTTGGGGGTGGGGGGTGGGGGGTGGGTGGGGGAAGAATTAATGGGTGACTGTGACCTTCAGTGGATTGTTTTCTATTGCTTGAGCTGACCGTCTGAGGTAGTCAGCTCTTTTCTGTTCTTCCAGAGGGAGAACTGATACGTTCACAAGCTTTAAGACAGCAATTTAATTATAGACCCATCACTATCACCTAGACCAACATACAAAACTTCTTCTCTTTGCATTGTACACATAAGAAGTTTTGATAGTTTCTCTTCAGCTGAGGTCAGAGGTCAAGAATTTCTCTCAAATACCTCAGTAAGAAACAAGAATACTGTCTTCTCCTCGGCAGTCTTGACATTATTAAACCTGTGTTCTGACACCTTGCCAGGTTATTCCTTTTATTGGGAGAGTTCACAGTGAGTGACTCAGCATCTTTCTCCCCTGCTACTTTATAAGATTTCGGTCTGGACGGAATTGATTTTAACTGTGATGTTCCTTCAGCAACTCTTCCATGAGCAGTGATTTAGATGCTGGTACAAAATTCTCCATGGTGATCTCTTAGTGAATCATTGTACAGCAATTTATAGATGACAATGAATTGAATCTCACCTGATTTGGCAAGTTAAGTTAATTATTTAAAGAACCGTTTCACTCTGAGAGCTCGGCTTGAAAAAACTAATAAACTAACATGCAGCAATGTGAAAAATACCATGTCAGCATTTCAGAGGAAATATTTATTTCTTATAATGCAGAGATGTAATTAAAACCGAGTTGACATGATCTGGTTGTGAACTGGTCTCCCAAGAAGTATACTGCTATCATCTTTTATTTCCAGCACACAGACTGATGAGTATATGAGGATATTGCTGTCATTATGTTGGGGCTTTTCACAAAGGGCAACTTTGATGAATCAAACTGAAACTGATCCAAAGTGGAAGAGAAAAGAGAAAGGATGAAGGTGATCAACAAAGATTTGAAAGAGGAAATGAGGGAGCAAAACTAAAGGTGAAAAAGAGGAAGGTTGTCGAAGTGGTGTAGAGAAGGAGAAAATGGAGCCAGAAGTGGTAATCTAAACGCAAACAAGAGAAAATCTGCAGATGCTGGGAACCCAAGAAACACACACAAAATGCTGAAGGAACTCGGCAGGCCAGGCAGCATCTGTGGAAAAAGAGTACAGTCAATGTTTTGAGCTGAAACCCCTCAGCAGGACTGGAGAGAAAAAAAAAAGCTGAAGAGTAGATTTGAAAGATGGGAGGAGGGGAGAGAGAAACACGAAGTGATAAGAGAAACTTGAAGGAGGAGAGAAGAAGTAAAGAGCTGGGTTGTTGAGTGGTGAAAGAGACAGAAGGTCATGGAAGAAAGAAAAGAGGAGAGGAGCACCAGAAGGGGGCAATCAGCAGGCAAGGAGATAGGTTGAGAGAGGGAGAAGGGGATGGGAAATGGTGAAGGACTCGGGGTGGGGGCATTACTGGAAGTTTCAGAAATCGAACTTCATGCCTTCAGGTTGGAAGCCACCTAAATGGAATATAAGGTGTTGTTCCTCCAACCTAAGTGTGGCCTCATCATGAAGAGGTGTTATGCCTCTTCGTGATGAGGAAGGAGAATAGGGCAAAAATCAAAGTTTTTTTAGATTTTAGATTATGAGGACACGCAGTCCTCTTTTATTGTCATTTAGTAATACATGCATTAAGTTTATTGACAATACTCAGAGGATAAACGCAATGAAAATTAGCTTTTTGTAGCAGCGGAATAGTACATTACAAACATAAGCTAACATGAATTTAAAGCATCATGAATTACACATAACGTGCACAACAAAATAAACAAAGTAAACACAATGAATTTAGTGCAAATTGAAAGAGGGAAAAAAAACTTCAAACATTGTTTATTACTGCAGTCACCGTGGCTGCAGATTTCAGTTTTACAAGGTAGGAGCAGGAATATTTTATTGTTCTATTGAGAGCTGCCTGCAAAATGGTGCCAATTGCTGGCGCCATCATTTATGGAGACAATGGAAACAAAGATGGAAAGAGGATGGAGGTGCAGAGCAAGAGGAAAGGTGGACTGAAGACAAAAATAAATTCACAGTAAATTTAATAACAAAGCATATATACAGTATGTCACCATATACAATTTTGGCGGCTGTCACAAAAGAACAAAGAAATCAAATAGAATCAGTGATAATCTACACACAAGCAAAAACTGATAAACAACCAATGTATAAAAACAAAGGACAAACTGTGTAATAAATAAATAAATAATGCTGAGAACATGAACTGTAAATGAGTCCATATGTTGTGGAATCAGTTCCGTGTTGAAGGTATTCATGCAGGATCGGGAGGCTGATGTGTGAAGAGTATTATCTGTTCCTGAAGCTGGTGTTTGGGACCTAAGGCCTCTGGATATTCTTCTGAATAGCAGCAGCTTGAAGAGAACTTGGTGGCAAAGCAATCTATATACAGTTTTATATATATATATATATATCAGCTGATGTTTTGATGAAAACTAAAGGGATTGATTAAAGGGTATAAAATCATATGTGCCATCAGATGTGAGAGATAGGAAGCTAATTTTTGCAATGAATAGTGTTTAAATAGCTCCCAGCCTATTATTTCCATATTTGTGACATGTGAAATGGAATCAAGTTTTTAGAGCAGGAGTCTGTGCCGAGCAACCAAAGATTTTTGAAAGCCCCGAAAGCTATTTGAAGAGATCTTTAAACATAGTGTCAGGGTGAGGTGATATTTAATTACCAGAGCATGGTTCAAACCCACCAGGACAATAATACAAAACTACAAAGCTACAAAACTACTGGATGGCCATTAAGAACTCAAATGGTTTGCAACTGCCCTTTAGAATAGTAAATATATCATCTATACAGAGACAGGCTTACATGTGACTCTAGCCCCACTAATGATCTTAAATTTAACAAGACACTAAGTTATACCATAACTCCTACACTGGACTAGAGGAAAGTAATGAAACTTATGGAAATCATTAATAGATGATAAAATCTCTAGCTCCACAGATCCAATCTTACAATGTCTAAATGGTGAGAGCTGTTCTGGATAGTAGTCAAGAAGTTATTTGTCATAGTTGTACTCATAGAATCATGCCTTATAGCTAATGTGTCGCACTCTTCCATAACATCGCCTGTCCCATTTGCAAAGCAGACATAACAGATAGCCCTTTGCAATAGCAGGGGAAAGAAGTAGCTGTGGATGGCCTTAACATTAATTCTAGACTCTCGGCATCAGGCCAAACATGGACAAGGTAACACCAGTACTGTTTTCCTCCATCTTAAACTAAATTTGGAAGATGAATGGTAGTAAAAGAATATTCTTCATAGATCAATCATTGGCTGACACCTGAAGGATATAATGACAAATTGGGTCCATGTCAAATGAACCATCCCGTGGGATCACCTCACTTTATTTTCTCCTCAAAGTAAAAGCCGAAGTCACCAATGAGTTTATCATCATCTGTACAATACATGCATGCACAGTTGCAATGAAAATCTTATTTGCAGCAGCATCACAGACACATAATATCAGACTTGAAGCATTCACAAAAAGAAAAACACTAATTAAAATATTACCCACTTTACTTTTTTTACTAGAAAGAACACATTTAGAACAAAAACTACCTTTTAATTTAGTGCAAGATGATCAAAATGTCCATGGTGGTGCTAAACTCAGGGGATTAGGATTGTGCCAATTGGTTTAAGAACCAAAATGGTTGAAGGGAGGTAGCCGTATTGGAACCTGGTCGTGTGGCACCTCAGGCTTCTGTCCCTCATGCTTAATGGTAGTTTGAGAATACGGCGTGGCCCAGGTGGTGGGGATCTTTCATGTTGGATGCTGCCTTCTTGAGGCAGTAGATCCAGCAGGTACGACTGATAAGGGGAGGAATGTGTTATTGTTGAACTGGGCTGCTTCCACTACTCTTTTAAAACGCAAACAACAGGAATTCTGCAGGTGCTGGAAATTCAAGCAACACACATCAAAGTTGCTGGTGAACGCAGCAGGCCAGGCAGCATCTCTAGGAAGAGGTACAGTCGATGTTTCAGGCCGAGACCCTGCTGCGTTCACCAGCAACTTTGATGTGTGTTGCTCCACTCCTCTTTGCAGCTTCTTATATTCCAGCGCATTTAAATTGCTGTACCAGACCATGATGCAATCTCAACAATCAATTTTTATATCTATCCATTACAGAAAGGATAAATGTTACTACCATTCAACCCATGAGGAAAATTCTGCATTCACACTGAAACACCCTCCATCATGTTAAATAGGATGAACTCTGAGAATATCTGTCAGCTCAGACAGGCACAATGTGTGGTTGACCATCAGCAACATCAGAAACATACACCATAAGACCATAACACCATCAGACAGAGGAGCAGCAGTAGGCCATTCAGCCCATCAAGTCTGCTCCGCCATTCCATCATGGCTAACCCTGGATCCCACTCAATCCCATACACCTACATTCGCACCATATCCTTTGATGCCCTGACCAATCAGGATATGGTTAACTTCCACCTTAAATATACCCACAGACTCGGCCTCACTGCAATTTGTGGCAGAGCATTCCAAAGAGTTATGACTCTCTGGCTAAAAAAAAAATCCTCCTTACCTCTGCTCTAAAGGGTTGCCCCTCAATTTTGAGGCTGTCCCCTCTATTTCTGGTTACCACCACCACAGGAAACATCCTCTCCATATCCACCCTAACTAGTCCTTTCAACATTCAGTAAGTTTCAATGAGATCCCCCTACATTCTTCTAAATTCCAGTGAATACAGGCCTAATGCTCCTCATATGTTAACCCCTTCATTCCCAGAATCATCCTTGTGAATACTCACAACACGCTGGAGGAACTCAGCAGGTCAGGCAGCAACCGTGGAAACGATGAGTCAACGTTTCAGGCCAGAACCCTCGTCAGGACTGAAGAGGGAAAGGGCAGAGGCCCTATAAAGAAGGTGGGGCAGGGTGGGAAGAAGAAGGCTGGTAGGTCCAGTTGAAAAACCAGTAATTTGAAAGAAAAAAGGGGTGGGGGAGGGGAAGCAGGGAGGTGATAGGCAGGAAAGGTGAAGAAGGAATAGCGGAAAACACAATGGGTAGTAGAAGGAGGTGGAACCATGAGGGAGGTGATAGGCAGCTGGGGGAAGGGGCAGAGTGAAATAGGGATAGAGGAAGGGAGGGGGAGGGAATTACCGGAAGTTGGAGAATTCTATGTTCATACCAAGGGGCTGGAGACTATCTAGACGGTATATGAGGTGTTGCTCCTCCAACCTGAGTTTAGCCTCATCATGGCAGTAGGGGAGGCCATGTATGGATATATCTGAATGGGAATGGGAAGCAGAGTTGAAGTGGGTGGCTACCGGGAGATCCTGCCTGTTGTGGCGGACGCAGTGGAGGTGCTCGACGAAGCGGTCCCCCAATCTGTGTTGTGTTTCACCGATGTAGAGGAGGCCACACCGGGAGCACCGGATGCAATAGATGACCCCAACAGACTCAGAAGTGAAGTGTTGCCTCATCTGGAAGGACTGTTTGGGGCCCTGAATGGTAGCAAGAGAGGAGGTGTAGGGACAGGTGTAGCACTTACGCTTACAGGGATAAGTGCCGGGTAGGAGATCCGTGGGGCTGGATATGTGGATCAGGGAGTCGCGGAGGGACCGATCCCTGCAGAAAGTGGAGAGGGGTGGAGAAGGAAAGATGTGCTTAGTGGTGGGGTCCTGTTGAAGGTGGTGGAAGTTGCGGAGGATAATGTGCTGGATCTGGAGGTTGGTGGGGTGGTAGGTGAGGACAAGGGGAACTACAAGGGGTACCCCTCTCATTTTCCGCAGGGATCGGTCCCTCCACGACTCCCTTATCCACACATCCCTCCCCACGGATCTCCCACCCGGCACTTATCCCTGTAAGCATAAGTGCTACATCTGTCCCTACACCTCCTCTCTTGCCACTATTCAGGGCCCCAAACAGTCCTTCCAGGTGAGGCAACACTTCACTTGTGAGTCTGTTGGGGTCATCTATTGCATCCGGTGCTCCCGGTGCGGCCTCCTCTACATCGGTGAAACCCGACGCAGATTGGGGGACCGCTTCGTCGAGCACCCCCGCTCTGTCCACCACAACAGACAGGATTTCCCGGTAGCCACCCACATCAACTCTGCTTCCCATTCCCATTCAGATATGTCCATTCATGGCCTCCTCTACTGCTATGATGAGGCTAAACTCAGGTTGGAGGAGCAACACCTCATATACCGTCTAGGTAGTCTCCAGCCCCTTGATATGAACATAGTATTCTCCAACTTCCAGTAATTCCCTCCCCCTCCCTTCCCCTATCCCTATGTCACTTTGCCCCCTCCTCCAGCTACCTATCACCTCCCTCATGGTTCCATCTCCTTCTACTACCCATTGTGTTTTCCCCTATTCCTTCTTCACCTTTCCTGCCTATCATCTCCCTGCTTCCCCTCCCCCACCCCTTTGTCTTTCAAAGTGCTGGTTTTTCAACTGGACCTACCAGCCTTCTCCTTCCCACCCTCCCCCACCCTTTTATAGGGCCTCTGCCCCTTCCCTCTTCAGTCCTGACGAAGGGTTCCGGCCCGAAACATCGACTCATCGTTTCCACGGATGCTGCCCGACCTGCTGAGTTCCTCCAGCATGTTGTGAGTGTTGCTTTGATCCCAGCATCTGCAGGTTATTTTGTGTTTATCATCCTTGTGAATCTCCTCTGGTCCCTCTCCAATGGCAACATCTCCTTTCTGAGATATGGGGCCCATAACTGTTGACAGTACTTCAGATGCAGCCTGACTAGTGTCTATAAAGGCGCAGCATTATCTCCATAATATGAGAGGTATAGATTGAGTGGATAGCCAGCACCTGTTCCCAGGACAAAAATGGCCAGTACCAGAGGATGTAATTTTAATGTGAGTGGAGGAATGCTTAGGGGAAATGTCAGAAGTGTTTTTTTTAAACACGGAGTGCTAAGTGCCTGGAAAGCACTGCCAGTCATAGTCATAGTCATACTTTATTGATCCCGGGGGAAATTGGTTTTCGTTACAGTTGCACCATAAATAATAAATAGTAATAGAACCATAAATAGTTAAATAGTAATATGTAAATTATGAAATAAGTCCAGGACCAGCCTATCGGCACAAGGTGTCTGACCCTCCAAGGGAGGAGTTGTGGCAGAGTTTGATTCATTAGGGGCATTTTAAAAAACTCTTAGATTGGCACATGTATGAAAAAAAGTTGGAGTGTAATGGTCTGTGTAAGAGGGAAGAGTTAGATTTACCTGGAGTTCTTTATTGCTTGGCACAATATCATAGGCCAAAGTGTCTGTTCCATTTATGTTCCATATTCTATGCCCAGCACCTTCTTCTGCAGATCAACTGCTATTCCACCAGGAATGGAGAAGGGGGTGAGCAGCTATGGAAAAATCTCTATAGCCCTGTCTTGACTAAGAAGATTAATGGTGGATTCTAAAACAGTTAGCAGGAGAAGGAGCCTCCAGGATCATCCCCATCCTCAGCGATAGTATGTACCCAATATGTGCATACGAAAGGCAATGCTGAAACACTCTCACCATGTTCAGCAGACACGTAAGAACTGACGCTCAATGATACAGCAAGCAATTTACTCTCAGGTTGTACAGTACTGCAGTATAACTGTGTCTACTCTGATCAAGTGATAACTGTACTGATGTGGCAACCCCGGGTTACGATCTTTGTAGATGTGAGTTTGTTATCAGGATGAATAGTTCCATTAAACAAAATATTTCACCATTGTTGGCAGCTTTCTCTCAGAGTTGAAATGTTTAATACTGAAGTGCGTGCATTTAAGGTGAGAGTCTGTACTGCATTGCCAGAGGCAGTGGTGGAGGTAAATACAATACAGGCTTTGAGATAGGCACATGAATGTGGAGGGATTTGGTCATTGTGGAGGCAGAAACGTGTATTGAGGCATTAAATCACTCGTTTCATGAGGTCAGCATGTAAGGCCCGCTCCCGTGCTACACTGTGCTGTGTTCTGTGTTCTGCTGAGGCAGCTCTGAGAAAATTCAATGTGCTTAACAAATCTGTGCTCTTAATATACACCTCATGTTCCACAGAAGCAGTAATGCGTGCTATTTATGGAATGTACTACTACTGTTCACTTGGGCCATTCTGACAACACCTCCTCAACCTGAGACTCTTCCATTAAGAATGAAAAGGACAGCAGGTCGTTGGGGTCACCACCATTGTAGGTTCACCTCAAGTCACCATCATCCTGCCTTGGAAAGGCATTGCTGTTCTTTCTATTACTCCTAGGCCTAAATCCTGGAACACCCTCTGGCATCTTCACTAGGGACCTAAAAAGAAGTTTGTCACCACATTTTCCTAGGTATTTGGTGATGACATTAAAAGTTGGCCTTTCCAGTGAAGCCTACATTCTAAAACCCATTGTTTTAGGACCCTGATGACCTAGACAATATTTCAGGTATGGACTGATAAGTGAGAAGTAACATTTGACCCATTTTGACTGTGTAACCACACTTCATTAACTCTTGTCTAAATATAATTACTGACTTGGCTTTCCTAGAAACATATTCCAAAACTATTACCCTTGCAAGAAATAAGGTCTTAAAAGCTGCTTAAAATTAAATTTGTGAGCAATTAATTTATTATCATCTTGACCAAGTAACTTTCTTTAATAATATTCAGACTTTTGCTTAGCTACACCTTGAAAATTTAAACAAGTGACTGAAGTCCGTTTCTTGCGTTTGCTTCTGGTGATACTCTTGGGTATCCACAAAGGAGCTGTTCTGTGAGGGGAAACAGATTTGGATTAGTTTGGGACAATGGGAGCTCATCTCATCTTAAAATATGCAACATTCTTACAGAGATGTTCCAATAAGTTGTGGACAAGTTATTGCATTGAAATGAAGAGGCTAATATTTAGTTTTAAGTATAAATGGCTGTCCATGGAAGACTAAGATGAGGGAAATTGTTTTGCTTCAAGTTTGGAATATCTTTGCAATTCTTACCTCAGATTAACGTTGTTCCTTTATTATGTTCAAAGATTGATAGATCAACAACAAAGGAATCAGAACATTGAAGGATCAGCTGGGAAAGTTGCAGAAGTTCGTACTAACTTGATCTACAGAGGATGTGTGCTCAACTACTGCTTCTGTTTTTCTTATATCCCTGGCTGAATCTTGCTCAGAGTCCGTCTATCTGTTCCTTACAGTATGATGTCCAGGAGTGAACTCTTGACCTAATTGGTCCCTTACAAATCTCCAGCTTAATGTTTGTCACTATGCCCCACAGTTCTGCAGTGTGACACTTTTTACTCGCCCATCACTATTCCACCTGACGTAAGGTTATCTAATAAAAGCAGAATCACCTCTGGGCAGTGCTACTCTAATGTATTGTGAAACTTTAACTTTC
This sequence comes from Mobula hypostoma, assembly GCF_963921235.1. NCBI lineage: Eukaryota > Metazoa > Chordata > Chondrichthyes > Myliobatiformes > Myliobatidae > Mobula > Mobula hypostoma. The sequence goes on along the minus strand of NC_086101.1, from coordinate 43,272,320 downwards.
TGGCTTATAGCAAAAACAGTTAGATTAGAGGATCTCAGGGTAAATGCAATGGGTGAGCTTCATTTATCTAGTGGAAGGAGACTTACATACATAATTGGTCAGTCAACTGGCCACAATGTAGAAGTGAGTCTTTGATAGTGGTAGAATCTGCAGGGAGCTGATGGAAATCTGGCGATAATAAAATAGGATTAGTGTAGGTTGATGTGGGTAATTGATTGATGGCCAGTGTGGTCTCAATGGGTGGAGGCTCTCATACTCTAATTTAATTGGGAGAGGAGGAGAAGATGGCAGCGCGACGCAGCGCACGCAGCCTCTCCGAATGATATTGTATTTGTTAAAATAGGGGCCGTGCACAATCCTGATTTGATGGAGACAGACGTGAAGGAGCACGGAGGAACATCTGGAGAAACTTCTGAAATGCCTGCTTCGCTGCCGCTGCTACTGTGCGATCGAGAATCTCTGGAGGGGAAGGCCCCAAATCCTTGGTTTTGCCTATTGCCTGTTGCCGGGGCTGGGGTCGAAGCGCTCGGCAGAGACGGTGCTCGGTGCTCGGTGTCGGAGAGCTGGTCGGAGGCTCAAAGGTTTCGGACGGACTCGGAGTCGGATTGTGGTCGGGTGCTTCCAGGGTGCTGCATCGGCAAGTTCGCGGCACTGGAAGCTCTGTCTGCGTGAGATGATGGGACTTTCGAGAGACTTTGAGACTTTTTACCATGCTCATGGTCTGTTCTTCTATCAAATTACGGTATTGCTCGCACTGTTGTAACTATATGTTATAATTATGTGGTTTTTGTCAGTTTTTTTAGTCTTGGTTTGTCTTGTGTTTCTGTGATATCATTCTGGAGGAACAAAATGTATCATTTCTTAATGCATGCGTTACTAAATGACAATAAAAGAGACTGCGTATCCTCCTAATCTAATCTAATTGGCTTTGATGGTCCTGATCTGATATGTGAGGCATTGGTCCAGATTAAATTCTCATTTATTATCAAGCATTTATTAATGACTTATGAACAAATCTTCAGAATTATTTGTGATCCATACATAAAACTAAATTGATCGTTGACTCTCAGGCCCAAAGGAGGTAAGGCTTGGGTCAGTGGAGATGTCACGTTGCAGAGAAGTCATATCCTACTCCAAGATACATTGGATTTCATGACATAGATTGCAAGTGATACACAGAACACAGAACAGGACTGCATAGAAACAAGCACTTCAGTCCACAATGTCTGTGCTGAGCATGATTCCAATTAAACTAATCTCATCTGCCTGTACATGATCCATTTCTCTAGACTCTTTGCATACTCATGAACCTGTTTAACGGTCTCCTGAACTCTGCTACTGTATCTCTTCCCATTACCATCCCATTATAGGTGTCCACCTCCTTCTGTATAAAAAAACCTACTAGCATATCCCCTTTGAATGTTATTCCTCTCACTTTAAATGCATGCCCTCTAGTATTTGATATTTCTACACTCACCATTTTATAAACTTCTATCTGTTCTTTCCAAAGCCTATGGCACCCGAGAGAAAACAATCCACATGTGTCCAACCTCTCCTTATAGCAGCAATCCTATAATCAAGGCATCATCCTGGTGAAACCCTTTTGCACGTTTTCCAAAGCTTCCACATCCTTCCTCTAATGGGATGGCCAAAACTACACAGAATACTCCAAGTGCAGCCTAAGAGATAGGATCTATGGGCATTTAGAGAATTATGGTCTGATCAGGGACAATCAGCATGGCTTTGTGAAGGGCAGATCGTGTCTAACAAGCCTGATAGAGTTCTTTGAGGAGGTAATCAGGCATATAGATGAGGGTAGTGTAGTGGATGTGATCTACATGGATTTTAGTAAGATTCCACATGGTAGGCTTATTAAAAAAGTCAGAAGACATGGGATCCAGGGAAGTTTGGCCAGGTGGATTCAGAATTGGCTCGCCTGCAGAAAGCAGAGAGTCGTGGCGGAGGAAGTACAGTCGGATTGGAGGGTTGTGATTAGTGGTGTCCCACAAGGATCTGTTCTGGAACCTCGGCTTTTTGTGATTTTTATTAACGACCTGGATGTGAGGGTAGAAGGGTGGGTTGGCAAGTTTGCAGACGACACAAAGGTTGGTGGATTATGGATAGTGCGGAGGATTGTCGAAGATTGCAGAGAGGCATTGATAGGATGTAGAAGTGGCAGATGGAGTTCAACACGGAGAAGTGTGAGGTGGTACACTTTGGAAGGAAAAATTCCAAGGCAGAGTACAAAGTAAATGGCAGGATACTTGGTAGTGTGGAAGAGCAGAGGGATCTAGGAGTACTTGTCCATAGATCCCTGAAAATTGCCTCACAGGTAGATAGGGTAGTTAAGAAAGCTTATGGGGTGTTAGCTTTCATAAGTCAGGGGATAGAGTTTAAGAGTCGCGGGGTAATGATGCAACTCTATAAAACTCTAGTTAGGCCACACTTGGAGTACTGTGTCCAGTTCTGGTCGCCTCACTATAGGAAGGATGTGGAAGCATTGGAAAGGGTACAGAGGAGATTTACCAAGATGCTGCCTGGTTTAGAGAGTATGCATTATGATCAGAGATTAAGGGAGCTAGGGCTTTACTCTTTGGAGAGAAGGAGGATGAGAGGAGACATGATAGAGGTATACAAGATATTAAGAGGAATAGATAGAGTGGATAGCCAGCGCCTCTTCCCCAGGGCACCACTGCTCAGTACAAGAGGACATGGCTTTAAGTTAAGGGGTGGGAAGTTTAAGGGGGATATTAGAGGAAGGGGCTGATCCCCTGAAATGATCCCCCTGGCACTGCAAGCAATTTAGCTGCCCTCCCAGCCAGAGAAGATACACTGAAAGCTTTCCCCAATCTCCTGACACAGGTATGGAAAGCCCCCCAGGCACTGCACTTTACTTCCAGTATAACCAGATGCATTTTCCCCCGCTTTCAGATAACTGGCAGCTGTCACTGCAGGGTAATTGAACCTGACAGTCCTAACACCATCAACAGCCGGCCTACTCAAACTTTCAACCAATTCCTGTCGCTCTCCCTCAGCCGAGCACTGCCACTCATCTAACAACTGAGAGATCCGCTCCGCCCACGTCTCGTACGCCTTCACCCCTCTAGGGGTGGACAATATCCCAAAAGCAAGGCAAAGCCTAACATAGCTGGAACGTTTATTTGTAGACACTACCTCCAACTCGTCAGCGCAAGTCTGAATTCGGACAAATACCCCACCCAACACGCATGCAGTAATAACCAGCAATCCCACAGAGACACACATTACTAACCGCAATCCCACAGAGAGACAGCAGCACTGATTTAAACAGGGCAATCACACAGAAGACGACTGAATCCAATCTTGGACAAAGCCCCCACTGTAGCTTCCGGTAAGCCTCAGGCTCGCTCAACTCGCTTTCGTCTAGGGGAAGCAGCCTTTGGCCCCACCAAACTGGGTAATCAAGTTTGTGTGGATGCTGTGTGATGTACCCCACCCCGGCAAATAACAGACAATACACCATATGCGATTAAATGATTACAGTTTATGGATATTACTGGAACTATGTAATTAATAGAGATAAAATATAAAAAGAAAGTAAAAGGCACCAAACTTATCAAAGTTCAACCACTTCATTCACAACAGTTGGAGCTCAATTAACGGGGTCGGCTTTCCACCACTCGGTCCCCTGCGACCACCTCGCCCCACCGCCTGGGACCAACCATGGTGGTCGACCAGATGCTCCACACGAGTCTGTCTTCGCCTCCTCTCCTCGCCGAAGACCCTGGGCCTCGGACTCCCGCTCAGGGTCCGTCCCATTGGCCAGCTTACAGCATCCTGCCCGCTCTCTCTGTCCCCATCGCGCATTCTGCCCCAAAGCCCGTGCAACACAATAGCGTACAGACTCACGCTGTGCTGTACTACTCTATGTTCTATGTTCTAAGCAGAGTTTGACGCTGCTGTAACATGACTTCCTGATACTCCATGGCCCTAGCATGAAGGTAAGGATTCCAGATCTCTTTACCTTTCTGTCTACCTGTGTTGCTACCTTCAGGGTGCTATGGACTTGATCTGCCTATTCCTGGGAGACGGACTTCATCTTTTAGACGTCTTAATGAGGTTGTATTTCTCGTAATTAATCAATCTTCCAGGTTTAATGTTGGCCTTGCGAAGATGACAGCTGATGAGAAGTGAGTATTCCTGCACTGGAAGGGAATACACCCCCTGGTTAAGAAGGTAACCACCCTGACAGCCAAATGCACATTCGCTCCACTCACTCTCTACATCTCAGCTGGCATCTGATACTGAAATTTTCTCCGCACGGCAGAGAATTAGTCTCACAAGCTGTCATCTCTGGCAAGGAAACACAGCCAAATTATCTGCCTCTAAGGGCCTGTGGTTACATTCTGCAGACTCAGAGAAGTTCCTCCCTTTTCAGAGTCATGGAAAATGCCCTCTGGTGCACCTGGTCCATGCCAACAAAGATAACTATCTCAGCTATTCTCATTTCCTCCATTTGAACCATAGCACTCTAAACCTTCCCTATCCATATACCTGTCCAATTACCTTTTATATGCATCTACCACAACCACTTCCTTTGGCAGTTCGTTTCATACTCTAACCACCCTCTAGATCAAAAAGATGCTCCTTACATTTCTATTAAGTCTCTCCTCTCTCACATTCAGCCTATGTCCTCAAGTTCTTGACTGCCAATCATAGAAAAGTAATTTTGTGTGTTTGCCCTATCTACATTACTCATAATCTGCTACAGCTGCGTAAGGTTGCCCTTCATTCATCAACACTTCAATGAGAAACGTCACTAAGCTGCAAAGAGTACAAAAATTTATAAGAGTGCTGCTGGAACTCAGCCCTCGAGTGCCAGCAATACCCTTACACATTTTGGCACTTGTTGTAGCTTAGTGACATTTTTCATATAACAGGGTGAATGAAAGGGAGCACACTATGTGTTCACGTGGGCTGACCTGTGTAGTCTCATCTGGAGATCAATGGTCATTTCCGTAAGGGGCCAGAGGCCAAGCAATGAATATGAAATTGAAGCCAGCACATAGAAGAGGCTGAAGAACGTAAGTGTTAACTGAAAATAAATCCAAACATGGGGGTATCACAGTGTGATGGGCTGCAGGATTCCACTTTGTTCCTGACCTAGGATCAGCTGAAGATAACAAAAACGGAATAACCCAGCCAGTCACGCAGCAATTGTGGAAAGAGAAATCAGTTCCTGTTTTGGATCAGCTACCCTTCCTTAAACAAACAGCTTAAAATAATCTCTCGAGAGAAGACCAAATGGTAGTTGGATCATTCTGCCTCAAGTCAGTGTAATTGGAAGTGAGGGGAAGGACACATCCTCTCGTTCCCGATCATATCCCATCAATACAAAGCTATTTCCTTGAAGCAATGTAACTACATTCAGTGCCTTGATCAAACAAAAAGGTATAACTTGTGACATTCATGCATTGTGCCTACAATGAGGTAGCTGCATTAGCTCCAGCCAAGAAACAGTGCCTAAATGATGACCTTGCAAGAATTTAACTTCACTGAATGGATTTTCACTCTTGGTTTACAAAGCATAGGCAGGGTAAGAAGTGTAGAGAAAAGATACACCCGGCACAAATGGCAGCTTTTATTTTGAATGAGTTGGCCAAAAAAGAAACTTGTTCTAAATTCCATGGTGGTTTTGGGGTTATTGATTGTCTTTCACAGAACTAAACAGAGATTGCTAATATCAGGGTTACTCGACATCTATTCCTTATCCATTTCTAAATAGTTCTTGACTGTTTTTCCTTAAGTTCAGTCTAATTTTCCATTTCTCGAATAGACCTATTAAAAAATTAATGGCTCGACACCACTGTCATACCATTTCAAACCTCTGCAGCACTGAATGATTTAGTTGAGTTTGACAATTGATCCTAATTTTTTAAACAGTTTCCAATTTATTGTGAAACCAAAGCAATTCCCACATTTTAAAACATTAATGCATTTGGATGGAGTTCCAAACCATGTAACAATGCAATCAAGGTTGTGTGGAATTCACTGGAGCCTTATGGAGGTAATAGCACCTAACAATCTAAGGTCAGCTGTGAACCATATTAGTTGTGCTGATCTATTATAGTTTGTCAGATAAAATGTGTGTCGATTTAAGTGAAGGATATGGGTCTGGAAGCATTTTGGGGTAATTTGCACTCTGATAGCTTGATTTATATGTGCATAAAGTGATGACATAATACTCATGAGATATGCATGTACTTTATCAACACACAGCCAGATGAAACATGGAAATGCTACATAACATGCAGTATAGATGGAAAAATAATGATAAACTGCATCTTTAACATTGGCTATCTAGTTGATCTACAACACAGCACTTGTTACCACGACTTTTTAGGTTGTGTGAATATTATTTTGATATTATGAAAGAAAGTAGGAAATAAATACAATTCTTTGAAAAAGTGGTTATAATTTTATTCCCAGCATATTAAGTTTGGCTTCAGAAAAAGGAAGAGCATGGATTTGTGAAACAGAAAATAGAAGCAGTATTTTTTGGGATCCGAAGATTTAGCAAAAGAAGCAAGTGGATTAATTAGAAGTTCAAGAAAAGCACCACTGAGCTATCAATGTCAGATAGAGAATTCCATGCATTAAGGACAATCACACTAGGAAAAAAAACAGCATTTGGATTTGAATTAGATTTCTCTAGGGCTTGAACATAATACTGAAGGAAAGGAAACATGAAACAACTGGCTTTTGGGAATGTTTTGGCATTCAAGGCCTGAAGTATGATATCTATAAAAGTGTTAAAGAAAGACGATGAAATCGAGATTGAGAGGAGCTTTAATTGAAAAATTCAAAGAATATTGAGCTGCTGTCTCTCAGCCACAGAGACTCAGGTCTGACCTGAACTTAAAACTACCGACTGCATGTTCTCCCTGTAATCACCTTGATTTCTCAAAAGCTTCTGGTTTCCTTTCTCTTCCAAAGACATGAGGGTTAATAGATTAATTGATCAACGTAAATTCCTCTAATGTATATGGTACCTTGAAAAAGTATTCAGCCTCCAACCATTTGTTCATGTAAATGAGTATACAACCAGGGATTTTGATCAATCCAACTGAGAATTCTTATTTGTGAATCACATGCTCCCTTTTTCACAGTGGAACACACAAAAAAAAGGAAAATTGTAAAACATGAAAAATTAAAAATCCAAAAACTGAGATGTCCGCAGTTCAAAAGTATTCATCCCCCTTTGCTTAGTACTAGGAAGTGGTCTTTTGAATAAGTCTCTATTAGCTTTGCACAACATGATACAGCAAGATTTGTCCATTCCCCCTTGCAAAATTACCGAAGCTATGCCAGGTGAGTTGAGGAACAGTGACATACAACAATCTAGATGTCTTGCCAGAGATGTTCACCTGGTTAAGGACAGGACTCAGACTGGGTCACTCAAGGGCATCAACTTTCTTCATTTGAAGCCACTCCATGGTTGCCCTGGTAGTGTGATTTGGGTTGTTGTCCTGCTGCAGGACAAACTTCCTCCCCAGTTTAAACTTTCTTCTAGAAGCTAGCAGGTTTTTATCCAGGATCTCTTTGTATTTAGCAGCATTCATCTTCCAATCAATCCTGATCAGATTTTCTGTCCCTGCTGCTGAAAAGCATCCCCATGGTATGAGGACTACCTCCACCATACTTTACAGTATGAATGATGTTATCTGGCTGATGCAATTATTTAAGCCACACCTACCACTTAATGTTGAGGCAAATAGTCTTATCTGACCACAAGACCTCCTTCCACGTCTTTACAGTGCCTTCTTAGTGATTCTTTGCAAAGTCTTTAAGGACATGATTTTTTTTAGCCAGCTCTTCTTCCTTGCCTCTCTTCCATAAATACACTTGTTGTGCAAGGCCTTAGAGATTGTGAAGCCATGAACTTCATCTCCAGTTGCTGCCACTAACTTCTGCAGCTTGCTCACAGTAGTCTTGCTTTCAAGTGCTATTCTTCTCTGGCAACTATATTTAGAGGGGCAATTTGACGTGGGCTGTGAGGTTTTGGTTTATTATTTTTTTTCCACTTCTCACCATGGACTGCACTGAGCTCTGAGGTGGTCCTGTATCCTTTCCCAGTTGTGTGCTTCTCCATTACAAATACATATGTCAGGATGCTGCTGATCAATACAAAATCCTACTGTGTGTCAGGATGTTGTCTATTGACTACAGATCAGCCATCATTCCTACAGTCCTGATTGAAATGCTACCAAACCTGGGGCTTTGTACCTCCCTCTCCAACTGGATCCTCAACTTCCTTAGTGAAACATCACAATGTGTGTGGATTGGAAATAGCATCTCCACCTCACTAACAATCAACACCGTCTCTCCACAGGGATGCGTGCTCAGCCCACTGCTCTACTCTCTCTACACCCATGACTGTGTGGCTCGGCCCAGCTCAAATGCCATCTGTAAATTTACTGATGATACAACCATTCTTGGCAGAATCTCAGATGGTTACAAGAGTGTATACAGGAGTGAGATATACCAGCTAGTTGAGTGGTGTCACAGCCACGACCTTGTATTCAATGTCAGTAAGACCAAATAACTGATTGTGAACTTCAGAAAGGGTAAGACAAGTGAACACACACACCAGTCCTTATAGAGGGATCAGAAGTGGAGAGAGTGAGCAATTTCTAATTTCTCTGTAATACCACTGAGGACCTAACCTGGCCCCAAAATATTGATGCAGCTATAAAGAAGGCAAGACAGCAGCTATATTTCATTAGGAGTTTGCAGAGATTTGGTATATCACTTAAAACACTCAAAAATGTCTACAGATATACCATGGAGAGTATTCGGACTGGCAGCAACACTGTCTCATTAGGGTGGGGTGGTGGGCTACTGCATAGGATTGAAGAAAGCTGCAGAGAATGGTAAAATTAGTCAGCTTCACATGATAGATACTAGCCTCCATAGTATCCAAGACATCTTCAAGGAGCGGTACCTCAAAAAGGTGGCGCCCATCATTAAGGACCCCCCCACCACCCAGGACATGCCTTCTTCTCATTGTTACCATCAGGAGGGAGGTACAGAAACCTGAAGGCTCACACTCGGCAATTCAGGAACAGCTTCTTCTCCTCTGCTGTGCGATTTTTTGAATGGACATTGAAACCATGAACTCTACCTGATGACTCTTTTATTTTGCACTACTTATTTAATTTAACTATTTGATATTTATATGCCGCAAAGTTAAGAAATTTCACAACGTATGCTGGTGATATTAAACCTGATTCTGCTTCTGATTATCATTTCCCTGACTTGTCTCGAATGTTCTTTAATCCTCATTTTGATTTGGTCTACCATATCATTGGGCCTTAAAGAGAAAGGGGGCATTTATTCTGATGAATTCATTGAAGACATGTTATTGTCCAGTTTTCTGTATGAACAAATTGGGTAAGTTGGTAAAGTAATACTGTACCTGAGGAAGGTTAGCATCGTAATTACAAAGTGGGTGAATACTTTTTCAGCCTCACGTATTGGTTTTTAATTTTTAGTAATTTTTTTTCAGATTTTTATTTTTTGATTTGATTTGACATGATGCATAGTGTTTTGTAGATTAGCTCAAAAAATTCTGCTACAATATATTTTAAATTTAGAAAATGAGACAGTAAAAATGTGAAATTAGTTGTCAGGGCTGAATACTTTTTCAAGGCACTGTAGCTGAGTGACAAAACCTGAAGGGTTAAATGGAAAATAAAATGGGACTAGTGCAGGACTAACATTAATGGGTGCTCAGCAGCCAGTGTAGTCTGAAGGGTTTATTCCAGAATGTACGATTTTATAAATCTCTGAAAGTAATGGGAAAACAAATAGAGCATGGATTGGAGAGCACGTCTAATTGAGTGAGCTAGGGATTTTCTCTTTGGAGTAAAGGAGGCTGAGCGATGACTTGATAGAGGTGTATAAGATGATAAGAGACATAGTCAGAGTGGACATCCAGCAACTTTTCCCAGGGGAAAATGGTATAACTTTAAGGTGATTGGAGAAAAGTATAGGAGGGATGTCAGAGTAGGGTTTTACACAAAGATCAGTGGATCCATGGAGCATATTGTTAAGGGTGGTGGTAGAGGCAGATTCTTAGATAGGATCATGGATGATAGAAAAATAGAGGGCTCTGTGGCATGGAAGGATTAAATTGGTTTTATAGAAGGTTAAAATGTCAACACAACATTATGAGTGGAAAGGCCTGTATTGTGCTCTGTTCTCCTATGTTCTTTGTTCTACGTTCTATGATTAATAGGAAAGTCTTATTTCCTATATCACAAGTACATTTGGAGAGCTTTGTAATAAGGTAAAATGTGAAAGGGTTAGAGGGGAATTGAAGAAAAATAACTTCAACCAAACAGTGGAGGACTGTTCACAGTGAGGGAGGCAGCCTGAAACTGCAGAGAGATCATGATGTGTCAGTCAAATGGGTTGAAAACTTGCAGATGGAATTTAATCCAGACTAATGTCGTGATGAATATTCACTTTCCAGGGCCTGAGAGGCTTACTGCTAAACTCAGTTTTCTAACACAGCAACATGACCTTTCCAAACGGCCAGAGTTATTGTTAATAATGTCATTTTTTTAGCAAATATTCTTTGCTCAGCTGTTTGTTGTAAATAAGAACCAGTCCCCAGTTCTTAATATAAATTGCAAGGAGCAAACAGTTTGTAGTTGCGGGGACAACTTTACAAAGCAAGGTGACAAAGATACAGGTCGGCATTAGCCAAATGCAAGACAATGGAGTTATGTCACTTAGCACATCAAAGGTGGCTACAAGTTGGGATGCTTATGTACTCAGCCCTCACAGTAATAATTATGGATGTTTCTGATCCCTGTCACCAGAAGCTGTTAAGACCATTGGTATGAATTACTCTGTCCTAGCAAAGGTATCTGGAAAACTTCATATGTAGATGATGTCATCAAATAGAAAATAGCAGAAATAACATCAGAATTTGGGGATTGTTAAGAATGACAAGAATAAAAAAGTGACAGGAAGATGGGGTTACAGAAAGAGATAGAATTCATTCCTCAACCTTCGATTCCTATGACAGACAAGTCATTCATCTGCAACTCATTGGCATATTCATAATAATTGTGCCTGTGTAGTTTGTAAACCTTTTGTAATCTGGTAATCTTTCATAAATTAGAAATCCTCCGTGAGTGTTAAATGTGCTTTAAGAATTATTTGTCTGAATTTAAAGAATATCGTAGCATTAAAAATAAAATATCTGTATTTAAGCTACTTTGTTAATTGAAAGAATCTCCTACTTGGTAGGGAGGGGAGTATCTATGACTGAAGCAGTGAGTATTGGCAGCTAAATCTCATCACATAGACATATCATACATGGTTCCAATCACTGGAGGCACCAGTGTCCTCCAGGTGTCAATGATCCTCTTCCCCTGATTATTAGTTGGTTACTTTCATCTGTGTCCTGTTTTAGTTATCAGTGCACCTGTGCCATGTTTTGCTTCCCTATTTAAGTTCCCTCTGTTTTGTTTGTCTTTCCTTAGTCTTGAGTTCATCTATCCTATGAGCAGTGATGTGTGAATCTTACAAATCAGCCCTCCAGTAAAATTCTTCATTCAACTCCATCCTCATCTCTGGTTTCCTCTGCATTTCGGTACACCTGATCTATTTCTCAACTTGCTGTCCATGGGTCAAAGACATGGGACTTCACCATAGCAACCATGGTTCAGCCCAGCCTGGCAACCATCATTCTGACAGGAAGACTGAGTGACAATGTGGATCCAGCAGAGTATGGGCATCTCTCACCAGTGCTGACTAGCCAGGAAGTCATGATAAGTGGTCATGAGCACGTACTCTGGCAGATTATGCCTACCCTGCGGACGCTCAGCGAGATCAGCCCACAGAGTCAGCAACCCCTTTCTGCCATGTTGAGTCTCCTGAGTATCTGGACTTGATGACAACTGAGCAATTTAATGGCAACCCAGAGATCCGTAGTGGGTGTCTTATTCCGTGTTCTCTAGCTTATCAACTGCATCCCAAGTTCCCTTCCAACTGCTAAAATATAATCAATGTTCTCTATCTTTGCTCTTGCACAGCTCTCACCTGTGCTATGGTGTTCTAGGAAAAGAACTATCCGACAAATCTCTCTTTGCCAAGGAGAAGAGGAGGGGTTATGACCAACCAGTTAGTGGAAAAAAGGCAGCCAACAGACTCTTCCAACCTTGTCAGGTACCCATAGCATGGTAGACTATGCAATTTAGTTCGGCACGCTGGAGAAAGAGAATACTGAAGTCCTTATAGCCATGTTCCACCATAGACCATCAGATGAAATTAAAGATGAATTGACACCCAGAAACACCGTTAAAGATCTTGAGACTCTCATCATTACGTCCATCCACGTTGACAATCATCTCCAGAAGAAAGTGCCACAGTGAGTCCATTAGGGTTGCCAGCCTTCAAGCCCCTCTGACCTCATCAACCTCGGTACAGTCATCCACACAAAACCCCACCCCCATGGATCCCCTCAAATGGGACATAGAATAAAGGGAAATTGCTTTCTCCACTGCTGTGGGCTGGGCCTTTTTTTTTTGCCTGTCCTGAGCTGTTGGGAAAACATCCAGATCAGTCCACGGAAGGGAGGTCTGTGATGGGTTCCACAATTCCTCCGAGGCCTGTTACATCCAGGTTTATGCTGACTACCTCCACCTCCTGGGGCAAACATTAACATGCTCTTGAAGTCTTGGAGGATTCTAGGGCAGCAGGCAATTTCATGGACCTCAGGTTAACAACAATCTTCGAGTGCCCCCGGACCATGTCATGCAACTGGACATGGCTATGGCTCTGGATGGAAGACCTTCGGGCTCTGAGATGATCCACCATCTCAATGGTCCCCTCTGAACAGCAGAAGAGCATACTAAGACTATCCAGTTTCACATTATCCATCCTCGTGAGTTCCATTTGATATTAGGACACCCTGATTAGCCTCCACGACCCACAAATTGGCTGGTCCACTAGTGCACTCCACAGATGGAGTTCTCATGTTAGGCTGCCTTTCCACCTATCTCTTCCAAACTGTTCCAACTTCCTCTGAGTTTATAAACCTGCTAGAGGTTTTTAGTAAGAAAAAATTCACAACACTTCTACCTCATTGTACCTATGAGTGCCTAATTGAATTGCTGCCTGGAACCTGTCTGCCCTGAGGAAGACTATACTTCCTGTCAGCTCCAGAATGGATTGCCACACTTGTGGACTGCAGTCAGTTCAGATTGGCAAACATCTCCTCCACAATCTCCATCAGCACAGGTGCACCAAAGGGATGTGCATTTAATCCCCTGCTGCACTTGCTTTACACCTATGACTGTGTGGCTAAGTACAGCTCCAACACCATATACAAGTTTGCTGATGACTCTACTGTTGTGGACCATATCAAAGGTGGTGATGAATCAGCATACTGGAGGGAGATTGGTGAGTGGTAACTCAACACACTTGGCTGAGTGGTGTATTAATACCAACCTCACACTCAATGTCATTAAGACCAACGAACTGATTGCAGACTTCAGGAAAGGGAAAGCAGAGGTCCATGAACTAGTAATCATCGGAGAATCGGAGGTGGAGAGGATCAGTAACTCCTGGGTGTCACTGTTGCAGAGGGCCTGTCCCAGACCCATCATATTAATATTATTGCAAAGAAAGCACGACAGCACCTTTATTTCCTCAGGTGTCTGGGGATGTTTAGTATGCCATCGAAAACCTTGGGAAACGTCTATAGATTTGTAGTAGAACGTGTGCTGACTGGCTGCATTACAGCCTGGTGTGGGAACGCCAATGCCTTTGAATGGCAAATCATATAAAAGGTCATGGATTCAGCCCAATACATCACTAGTAAAACATTCCCGACTATTGAGCACATATGAAATGTTGCTGTAAAAAATCAGCATCAGTCATCAAAGATCTTCACCACCCAGGCCATGCTCTTTTCTTACTGCTGCCATCAGGTAGGAGGTACAGTATAGGTGCCACAGGACTCACACCACCAGGTTCAAGAGCAGTTATTAACCCTCAACCATCAGGCTCTAAAACAAACAGGATAGCTACACTCATTTAAGAACTATGTTATATTGTTATTTTATGCTCATTATTTATTGTTATTTATTTATAACTGCATTTGCATAGTTTGTTTACAGTTAATATTCCAGATGTTTAGAGTTTATAGTACTGTTCTATATATTTGCTCATTGTACCTGGAGAAAAAGAATCTCATGGTTGTATGTGGTGGTACGTATGTTCTCTGATTATAAATTTTACTTTGACGTTGACTTTGCAATTTGTGTTTAGAATGTACAACTTGCCTCGAGATACTATTTCTGACTGAGGTCCTCCGTTTACTTCCCAGTTCGGGAAGGCCTTCTGTTGGCTCATTGGAGGTACAATCAGACTCTCAATAGGATTTCACCCCGAGTCCAATGGGCAGTTTGAGAGGACCAAGAAGGACCTGGAGAAGAACCTGAGGTGCCTTGTGTCGAGCAACCCATCCACTTGGGGTGATCATCTGCAATGGGCTCATCACATTCAGCGCCAGTTTTCTATGGGCATGTCTCCTTTTGATTGTCAGTTTAGTTATCCATCTCCTCTTTCCCGAGCAGGAGTCCGAGGTGGGAGTCTTATCTAGACACTAGACACTAGAATACTACAGCACTGTACAGCCCTTCAGCCCTCGATGTTGTGCTGACCCATATATTCCTTTAAAAAAATGTATTAAACCCACACTACCCAGTAACCCCCTCTATTTTTCTTTCATCCTTGTGCCTGTCCAAAAGGTTCTTAAATACCTCTAATGTTTTAACCTCCACCACCATCCCTGGCAAGTCATTCCAGGCACCCACAACCCTCTGTGTAAAAAAACTTAGCCCTGATGTCTCCCCTAAACTTCCCTCCCTTAACTTTGTACATATGCACTCTGGTCTTTGCTATTCATGCCCTGGGAAACAGGTACTGGTTATCCACCCTATCTATGCCTCTCATAATCTTGTAGACCTCCATCAAGTCCCCTCTCATCCTTCTACGTTCCAAAGAGAAAAGTCCCAGCTCTGCTAACCTTGCCTCATAAGACTTGTTTTCCAATCCAGGCAACATCCTGGTAAATCTCCTCTGCACCCTCTCCATAGCTTCCACATCCTTCCTATAATAAGGTATCCAGAACTGAACACAATACTCTAAGTGTGGTCTCACCAGAGATTTGTAGAGTTGCAACATGACCTCTCTAATCTTGAACTCAATCCCCCTATTAATGAAGCCTAGTATTCCATAGACCTTCTTAACTATCCTATCAACGTCTGCAGCGACCTTGAGGAATGTATGGATTTTCGAACCCCTAGGTCTCTCTGTTCATTCACACTCTTAAGTAACCAACCATTAACCCTGTTCTCAGCCTTTTGGTTTGTCCTTCCAAAATGCATCACCTTACACTTATCTAGATTGAACTCCATCTGCCACTTTTCTGCCCAACTCTGCATCCTGTCTATATCCTCTTGTAACCTTCGACAACCTACATCTCCATCCACAACTCCTCCAATCTTCGTGTCATCCGCAAACTTACTCTCCCGTCCTTTCGCCTCTTCATCCAGGTCATTTATAAAAATCACAAAGAGCAGGGGTCCCAGGACAGATCCTTGCGGCACTCCACTAATCACCGACCTCCAGGCAGAATACTTTCCTTCCACTACTTTCCACTCTGCTTTCTTCCTTTAAGCCATTTTTTTTTATCCAAACAGCCAAGTTTCCACTGATCCCATGCCTCATGACTTTCTGGATGAGTCTCTCGAGAGGGACCTTGTCAAATGCCTTGCTAAAATCCATGTAGACCACAACTACCACCCTACCCTCATCAGTTTATTTTGTTACCTCTTCAAATAACTCAATTAGGCTCGTGAGGCAAGACCTTTCCTTCACAAAGCCATGTTGACTATCCTTGAGTAGACTGTCCTTCTCCAAGTGCTTGTAGATCCTATTCTTAAGAATCCTTTCCAATAGTTTGCAGACCACTGACGTAAAACTCACTGGTCTGTAGTTCCCAGGATTCTCCCTGTTACCGTTTTTTAACAAGGGAACTACATTTACCATTCTCCAATCCTCCAGCACCTCCCCTGCAGCGAAAGAGGATTCAAAGATCATAGCTACTGCTCCAGCGATCTCTTCTCTCACTTCCCACAGCAACCTGGGGTATATCACGTCCGGTCCTGGGGACTTATCAATCTTGATGTTTTTAAGAAGATCCAACACTTCTTCTTCCTTAATCTCCACATTGTCCAGCACACAGGCCTGTCCTATTTCGACCTCACCCTGATCAAGGTCCTTTTCACATATGAATACCGAAGCAAAGTATTCATTTAAGACCTCCCCAACCTCCTCCGCCTCCAGGCACACGTGGTCTTCTTTATCCTTTAGCGGCCCCACATTCATTCTTGTCATCCTTCTGTTCTTCACATACGCATAGAATGCCTTGGAGTTCTTCTTAATCCTACATTTCAAGACCTTCTCAGCTCTCCTTCGAGCTCTCCTAAGTCCTTTCTTAAGCTCCTTCCTGGCTACCGTATATTTCTCATGAGCCTCTCCTGCTTCCTGCTTCTTATATCTAACATATCTTCCTCTTGACGAGTTGCTTCATGTGTTTTGTCAGCCACGGTTCCCTTTTCCTACTATTTTTTCTTGTCTCAGTGGGACAAACCTAACCTGACCCAGCACAACAACAGGAATTCTGCAGATGCTGGAAATTCAAGCAACACACATCAAAGTTGCTGGTAAACGCAGCAGGCCAGGCAGCATCTGTAGGAAGAGGTGCAGTCGACGTTTCAGGCCGAGACCCTTCGTCAAGACACGTTTACCAGCAACTTTGATGTGTGTTGCCTGACCCAGCACAAGTGGTCTCTAAACTTCTTGCATATTACTTCTGTGCTTTCACCCTTGAACATCTGTTTTCAATTTACTCTCGCTAGTTCCTGCCTCATCTCTTCATAGTTAGCCTTTCCCCAGTTAAGCACTTTCCAATTTTGTCTGTTTTTATCCTTTTTCATAGCTATGCTGAAGCTAAGGGAGTTGTGATCACTCCACCAAAATGCTCCCCACCAAGAGGTCTGCCACCTGATCAGGTTCATTACCCAGAACTAGATCCAGTATTGCCTTTCTTCTCGTCGGCCAGTCCATATACTGTATCAGAAATCCTTCTTGACCACACCTGACAAATTCAGCCCCATCTATCCCCCTTGCAGTCAGGAGGTGTCAGTCAATATGAGGGAAGTAGAAATCATCCATAACTACAACACAGTGTTTCCAGCACCATTCTAAAATCTGCTTATCAGCTGTACCGTCCTTGCCGGCAGAAGTGAAAGAAAGCTCAGACAGCCCTGCTGAAGGCCTCTCTTGCAGCAACAGTGGCATGCTGGCCAAGCTGGCCATTCGCTGATCAAGGGCTCTGCTCGAGCTGACGGCCTGCACCTCTTCTGGGACTACATCCATGCCAGGGTGATCTTAGAGGGAGCGTGCAATCATTATGGGTTCAGGGAGAGATTTCCAGGAACGGTACCCCCCCACACCCCGAGTGAATTGAGTGCATTATAGACGCTAATTACTGTATTTTAATTTGAATTCCTTTGTGTGTCTTTTGTATTTTAATGAAGTTTTGTACTTCCCTTTTAAAAAGAAACACAGCAACATGCCTAACCTTCAAAGGCAGCTGGGGTCTTCATTTCATTCTGGTCAAAGGACCTGGCTATCAAGCAATGACCTTCCTCTGCGGGTTGAGCCTCAGGAAATGGCACCACACTAAATCGGGCCATTCAAGGTTCTCCATCAGATCACCCGAGTCACTTATTGTCTTCAGTTGCCATACACAATGCGTATCAACTCCACCTTCCCTGCCTCGCATCTAAAACCTCTTCTGTGTAGTCCACTCACGCCAGCCCCAAGACCTCTCCTGACCATTGGCATAATCGACGGTCAGCCAGTATACACTGTCCATTGGCTTCTGGACTCTGGTCTGGTTGCAGTACCTGGTGGATTGGAAGGGTTATGACCCAGGATAGAGGTCATAGATTGCCTCCCGTGACATCCTAGACCCGGATCAGAGATTTTAACTGTCACCACCTGGATCATTCTAGGCCATCAAGTGCCAGCTGTACAGGGGTGGGGGAGGCTGCCATGCTTCAGTCTGATCACTGGGGCTCCCCTATTAGTAGCTGATTATTTTCAGCTGTGCTTTGCAACACACACAAACTGCTGGAGGAACTCAGCAGGCCAAACAGCATTTATGGAAAAGGGACGGTCAACATTTCAGGCCAAGATACTTCAGCAGGACCAGAGGAAAAAAACAAGATGAGGACTAGAGTTAAAAGATGGGAGGAGAGGAAGGAGAGCGCCAAGGTGATAGGTAAAACCAGGTGGGGGGAGGGTGAAGTAAAGAGCTGGGAAGTTGATTTGTGAAAGGAATACAGGGCTGGAGAAGGGGAAGTTTGATAGGAGAGAACAGAAGGGTATGGAAGAAAGAAAAGGTAGGAGGAGCACCAGAGGGAGGCCATGGCCGACCAGGAGATAAGATGACAGAAGGAAAAAGGGATTGGGAATTGTGAAGGTGGGTGGGGGTGGAGGCATTACCGGAAGTTCAAGAAAATGATGTTTATATCAACAGGTTGGAAGCTACCCAGACAGAATATAAGGTGTTGTTCCTCCAACCCGAGTGTGGCCTCATCGCAACAGTACAGGAGGCCATGGATTGACAAATCGGAATGGGAATGGGAAGTGGAATTAAAATGGTTGACCACTGGGAGATCCCATTTCTTCTGGCGAACATAATGTAGGTATTCCGCTAAGCCGTCTCCCAATCTACGTCAGGTCACACTGATATTCAGGAGACGACACTGGGAGCACTGAACACAGTCTATAACCCCAACAGACTCACAGATGAAGTGTTACCTGACCTGGAAGGACAATTTGGGGTCCTGAATAGTAGTGAGGGAGAAGGTGTAGAGGCAGTTGTAGCACTTGTTCCGCCTGCAAAAATAAGTGCCAGGAAGGAGATCAGTGAGGAGGGATGAATAGACAAGGGAGTCGCATAGGCAGTGATCCCTGTGGAAAGCAGAGAGTTGGGGGTGGGGGGGAAGGAAAAATGTGCTTGGTGTTGGTTGGGATACCATTGGAGATGATGGAAGTTCCACAGAATTATGTGCTGGACAGGAAACCCAATACCATCACAAAGTGAGATGATGCATCTTTAAAGACGCTGTGATATACACCATGAATGGTTGGGTCTGAGGGAATAGTGAGAAATAGAGGGACATTGGAGTATAAGTCCATAGAGCTGTGAAGGCGGCAACATAGGTAGATAATTGGTTAGGAAGGCATATGTGAATAATCAGACATTGAATACAGAAATTGGGAGGTTATTTATATCATGTTAGTCAAACCTCAGCTGGAGTATTGTAAGCAATTCTTGGGAAGGATGTGATAGCAATGGAGAGGGTACACACAAAATTGTTTCCTTCCAGGATCTATTGAAAAACTATAGACATAAGCAATGAAAGGTAATCAAGGACAACCAAGATGATACTTTTTTATACATATTTGACTTGCATTTTTCTCAAGTTTTTAAACATATTAAAACATCATGGCGTATTCACAGCAATCGGATGTCTGGGACTGAGTCTGCCTCTGTGACTCCGATGGGGAGTGGGGAGAAAAGGCAGACTGTGGTGATTGGGGATTTGGTAGGTAGGAGAAAAGAAAGGTATTTCTGTGGACAAGAACGAGATTCCTGGATAGTATGTGGTCTCCCGGGTGCCGAGGTCCAGGATATCTTGGATCGAGTCCTCAGCATAATTAAGTGGGAGGGTGAACAACCAGAAGTCGTGGTCCATCTAGGTACCAATGACATGGGTAGGATGAGTGATGAGGTTTTTGCGTAGGGAGTTAGGTGCCAAGTTAAAGAACAGGACCTCCAGGGTTGTGATCTCTGGATTGCTATCTGTCCACATGCTAGTGAGGCCAGAACCAGGAAGACTGTACAGTTTAGCACATAGCTAAGGAGTTGGTGTAGGAGGGACGGCATAACACTTTAAGATCATTGGGCTCTCTACTAGGGAAGGTGAGACCTGTACAGGAGGGTTGGTTTGCACTAGAACTGGAGGGGAACTAAAATTTTAGTGGGAAGGTTTGTTAATACTGCACAGTGGGGTTTAAACAAGAGTTGCAGGGGGATGAGAGCCAGAATGCCAGAACAGTTAGTGGAGAAGCTGTGGAGACAGATGTCAGTGAGACCCCAGACAAAGTCAGGAATGAAAAGTTGAGAATGATGAGACTAGTGTCCTGAGCTGCATATATTTCAATGCAAGAAGTATCGTAGGAAAGGCAGATGAGCTCACGGCATTGATCAACACCTGGTATTATGACATTGTAGCTATTAGTGAGATGGTTGCAGGAGGGACAGGATTGGCAGTTCAGTATTCCGGGATTCTGTTGTTTTAGATGTGACAGAGAGGGAGGGATTAAAGGAGGAGGAATGGTGTTACTAGTCAGGGAAAATATCGTGACAGTGCTCAGTCAAAAATCGCTGTGGCCCTAGCAGAGATATTTAAATCATCCTTAGTGACAGGGGAAGAACCAAAGGATTGGAGGATAGCCAGTGTTGTTCCACTATTTAAAAAAGGCTCTAAACTTAAACCAAGAATTTATAAGCCGTTGTGTCTAACAGCATTTGTGGGGAAGTTATTGGAAGATATTCTAAGTGAACAGATATATCCAGTAAGTATTTTGCGAGATCTGGACTGATTAAGGATAGTTAGTATGGCTTCATGCATGGCAGTTCATGTCTAATTAATCTTATAGTTTTTCAAGGAAGTTACCACTTTTGTGCGTCTATGTCAATGAACTGGATGATAATGTGGTTAACTGGATCAGCAAATTTGTGGATGACACCAAGTTTAGGGGTGTAGTGGGCAGTAAGGAAGGCTAACATGGAATGCAGAGGGATCTGCATCAGCTGAAATAATGGGCTGAAAACTGGCAGATGGAATTTAACACAGACAAGTGCAAGGTTTTGCACTTTGGTAGGACTGACTAGGGTAGGTCTTACACAGTGAATAGCAGGGCATTGAGAAGTCTGGTAGAACAAAGGGATCTGAGAATACAGGTCCATAATTCATTGAAGGTTATGTCACCATAGACAAAACAAACAAAATGTACTGCTATGTTAGCATTATGTTCTTTTGAAATGACTAAGAATATTCTCTATAAATTGTGAGCATGTGTAGTAACTAGTAGAATATAATGTTTTCCACCTTACTCAGCAATTTGCATGCTTAATCACTGAAACAGGAGCTAAATCCCAGGAGTTTGAACTACAGAGGTATGGATATGAGTAACTGTACACCTATTCAAAAAGGTGGGTTTGATCTTGGGTGCAAGGAGCAAATAGAAAAGAAGGGATGAGAAGGAAGAACTGTTCGCCGCTCTTCCTACCAACAATGTGCCCTTGAACAGCTCATTCATCTTCTGTTTGTACAATTGTTGTTGTGAATAGAACTGGCCATTCCATATAACAATGTATAAAAAGAAACTACATTTTAATTCAGAGGCTTATGTATGACGATATGAGTTCTGCAGGGAGTGGTATTTGACCTTTGTTGTACAAACTAAACATACATATATGTGAGAAATACCAGTCCCAAAATTCACTCGATTTTATTTCTGTGAGAATGAAGTTCAAAAACAGAGATCAATGCACATTCATTATGACACGGGGCATTTAGCCGATACCACAGAGGACAAATTTCTACCCACATGATATTCTTTGACTATTAGATCAATTTGTTTAAAGGTCTTGCAACTGCCAATCATAGAACTTGTAAAGCCATTGAAATAAGGTTCCTGAAGTCTACATAATTGCTGAAACAGCAAGGAATTATAAATTGCTTCTCTTAAAACTGTTTCTGGAACATTAAAGCACAGTAGTTCAATAACTAAAGTTTCCTAGGTTGTCTCTTTCACTTAAGGCCCATTGTGTTAATTCTGTAATTTACTGCCACATATAAGCAGGCACCCTATGAATATCAATTAAACAACTCAAGAAATGTTTTCCCATTTATAACCTTGTTGTCACTTAATTGTAATTGAATATTTTTCCCCTGACTCTACTCTCCAAATACATTTAACTTTGGTTGTCTTTAACCTCCCTGTAATGTAATTCATAAGATCTCCAATTGCATTCAAAATAGGGAAGAAATGGACAACTAAAGTCAAATTCAGGCATGGTTATCTATGGTGAAAACATTTAAGACTTCATAAAAAGGACACAGGTAAACATAAGGGCACTGTTAGGAAATCCCATTCCACTTAAATGATTGTTAAGTGAAATTTCATCAGTTTATCCTGGTAACCATGCGATCACATATGTCTCACAACCATAAATTCTGCTGCAGCGACTGAGTGCTCTCGTAGGCAAAAAGCAGAATGGAGTCACAAATCATTGTTCATGAGTATGCAAGTTCCAGCCAATTAGTGTTTCCTTGTGGTTGTATTTAACCCTCTTCCTTTCATTTCAGTCTTGCGGAGTCTTGACTGAAGCATGGAGACAGCAATGGTCCCTGTTTCTGTATCTCACATTCCGGGAAAGAAGATTACAATACTGATTGATGCTGCTAAAGCTCACGCGAATTGACAGAAGAGGCTGCACACAGGTAAGGGCAAGCATTTTAAAAAGTAGTATTTGCAGATTTTAGGCTTTTTCCAGCAGCCCGATCGTATCATGATTCATTAGCAAGGGCAAATAAAAATAAGGCAGGGATAAATAGAATGGCCATTGTGTGAAACAGGGTTAGAATGGGGAGGCTTTGGCTCAACAGGCTAAGACATTTGCACAGCACTGTATCAAAAAAAAACTTTCGATATCCTCTTCAATGTTATTGGCAGCTTAATTTCATATTTCATCTTTTCCATCCATATGGCTTTATAATATTTTGGAAAGCACAGGCAGTATGCTGGAAGGTCGAGAGTGTCAGAGGGCAGAAGTGAGTGCCATTGCTATTGCCAGAGAGAAGAATGCCTGAGAAGCTGAAAGGTATGAAGGTAGTTTTGTCACCTGGACCAGATGGACTACACCTTAGGGTTCTGAAAGGGGTAGTTGACAAGATTGTCAGAATCAGAATCCGGTTTATTATCACCTGCATGTATCGTGAAATTTGTTAACTTAGCAGCAGAAGTTCAATGCAATACATAATATAGAAGAAAGAAAAATAAATAAACAAGTAAATCAATTACAGTATACATATATTGAATAGATTAAAAATTGGGCAAAAAACAAAAATAATATATATTTTAAAACTGGGGTAGCGTGGAATAGCACTATAGGCATTCTTGATGATGGTGTAACAATGGTCCAGTGTGTTGTTTCCTCTAGTATTGCAAGTGATCTGTTGATGGTAATTGCTTAGTGACTTTTTCAGACTGGCCTGGTTAAAATCCCCTAAAACAATGGTGAAGGCATTAGTAATGATCTTTCCAGAATCATTTGATTCTGGATTCACATGGTTCTGGAGGACTGGAAAACGGGAAATTGAAAAGGCAGAAGAAAGGAAATTATAGGCCAATTAGCCTGACCTCAGTAGTTGAGAAGATGTTGGAGTCAATTGTGAAGGATGAGGTCTCAGAGTACTTGGAGACACATGATAAAATAGGCCAAAGTCAGCATGGTTTTCTTAAGGGAAAGTCTAACCCAACAAATCTGTTAGAATTATTTGAGGAAACAGCAAGCAGGGTAGATAAAGGAACGTTGCTGGATGTTATTTACTAAGATTTTTCGGAAGGCCTTCGATAAGGTGCCTCACATGAGGCTGCTTAACAAGATTAGAGCCCACAGTATTACAGGAAATAAATTAGCATGGATAAACTGATTGGCAAGAGGCAAAGAGTGCGAATGAAGGGAGTTTTTTGGTTGGCTGCCAGTGTCTAGTTGTTTTTTGCAGTGGTTGATGTTGGGATCGCCTCTTTTTAAGTTATATTTCAATGATTTTGTTGACAGAATTGTTGGCTTTGTTGTCAAGTTTGTGGATGATGTGAAGATAGGTGGAGAAGTAGTAGCAAGGAGGCTGCAGAAGGAGTTAGACAGATTAGAAGAAGGAGCAAAGAAGTGACAGATGGAATACAGTGTTGGGAAATGTGTATTCATGCACTTTGGCAGAAGAAATAAAAGCATAATCTATGTTCTAAACAGTGAGAAAAATACAAAAATCTGAGGTGCAAAGGGACTTGGGAGTCCTCATGCAGGATTTCCGAAACTTTAACTTGCAGGTTGAATTGGTGTTGGAGAAAGCAAATGCAATGTTATCATTCATGTTGAAAGGACTAGAATATAAGTGTAATGCTGAAGCTTTATAATTCACTGGTGAGGCCTGACTTGGAGTATTGTGAGCAGTTTTGGGCCCCTTAGCAAAGAAAGTTCAAAGTTCAAAGGAGATTCACAAGATTGATTCTGGGAATGAAAGGGTTATTGTATGAAGAGTGTTTGATGGCTCTGGACCTGTGCTTGCTTGAATTTAGAAGAATGAGGAGGGATCACATTGAAACCTATTGTATATTGAAAGGCCTAGATGGAAAGGCTGTGGAGAGGATATTTCCTAAGGTGGATGAGTGTAGCCTCAGAATGGAGGGAAGTATATTTAGAATGGAGATGAGGAGGAACATCTTTAGCCAGATGGTGGGGAATCTGGAATACATTGTCAGAGGCTGTTGTGGAGACCTGTCACTGGGTGTATTTAAGGCAGAGGGTGGTAAGGTCTTGATCAGTCAGGGCATGAAAGAATACTGAGAGACGCAGGAGAATGAAGTTGAGATGGAAAATGGATCAGCCATGATGAAACACGGAGCAGACTCGATAGGCTGTACGGCCTAATTCTACCCCTTTGTCTTACCGTCTTATGGTATTAGTTTTGTATTAAATTATTGCTTCTGAGTTGCAATGACGACTTTAGAATTTAGTTTGAGAGTTTTAGCGAGCAGCCCTGTTGGTGTAGAATTTATTAACCACCGCTGCTGCCTTCAACCACATATCCTCAAACTTGGACATCTACACTCATCCCACCTTACCACTGCCTTAACAGGAATAGAGTTCCTCTTGTCTTCACCTACCACCCCATGAGGCTTTGCATCCAACACATCCTTCTCTACAATTTTTGCTATCTTCAATGGGACCCCTAGCAGCAAACACATCTTTACTTCACCCCTCTCTGCTTTCGACTGGGATCGTTCACTCCATGATTCCCTTGTCCATTTGTCCACCTGCACTAATCTCTCTCCTGGCACATATCACTGCAAGCAACAGATATGCTATACTTGCCCATTTATCTCCTCCATTAATTCCATTCAGGGCCCCAAACAGTCCTTCCAGATGATGCAGTACTTCACCTGTGAATCTGTTGGGGCTGTCTATTGTGTTCAGTACCCCAGATGTGACCTCCTCTACTGGGATGAGACCTGACATAAATCGGAGACCGCTTTGTTGAGCACCTCTGCTCCATCCGACAAAATGGAAATTCCCAGGGGCCAAAGATTTAGATTCCTATCCTCAATCCTATTTTGAAATGTTGGTCCATGACCACCTCTATTGCCAGAATGAGGCCACTGTCAGGTTGGATAAGCAACACCTAATACTATGTCTGGATAGCCTCCAACCTGATTGCGTGAACGTCGATTTCTCCTTACGGTAAAAAAAATTACACCCCTTTCACTCATCCTCTATTCCCCACTCCAGCCTCTTACCTCTTCTCCTTATTTGCATATTACCTTCCCCTGGTGCTCCTCATTCTTCCCTTTCTCCCATGGTCCATTCTCCTTCCCTATCACATTCTTTCTCCTCCAGCCCTTTACCTTTCAACTGGCTTCATCTATCACCTTCTAGCTATCTTCCTTACCCTCTTCACACCTTTTTATTCTGGCGTCTTACCACTTCCTTTCCAGTCCTGAAGGGTCTCAACACAAGATGTCAATTGCTTGTTAATTTCCGTGGATGCTGCCTGACCTGCTAAGTTCCAATAGCATTTTGTGTCTGTTGTTTTAGATTCCCAACAACTACAGAATCTCCTGTGTTTAGTATTTATTATATTTTCTTTCATTCTGTACTGTGTTAAAACTTAGTGAACTGTTCATTCTGCTATTGTCTCTCTACCTCTGCATTTAGACCATCACTGAACACCCTGTCAGTGAAAATCAATCACTAAAATGGACTCAGTGGAGTGAGGACAGCCAATCTCTGCCTTGAATTTCATTGGACAGTTAGAAGAGTCAATAGAGGCTGTGTTGGCAGAAATGACTTGTGCAGTGCGACAGCTACATTCAGGGAGGCAAGCCCGGTCCATAGCAAAGTTTGTTGGTCAGATGGAGAAGAAGTTGAAGTCAATGGAGTCTGGGATGGCAGAAATGGTTCAAGAATTGCTTTCAGAGTGGCAAGCAGTAGTAATAATAGTAGTAATAGTCATACTTTATTAATCCTGGGGGAAATTGGTTTTCGTTACAGTTGCTCCATAAATAATAACTAGTAATAGAACCATAAATAGTTAAATAGTAATATGTAAATTATGCCAGTAAATTATGAAATAAGTCCAGCCTGAACATGAGGAGAAGGTGTCAGCAATGGCAGTTCAGCAACTCTCCACAGACAGCAAGAATCAGTTGGCAGCCATTAATGCTCTCAGTGCTGCTTTCAGCAGTCCCACTCCCACATCTCCCTCTGTAACATGAGTATTACCAGCCACTGATACCTTTATTCCCTTAGTAATTTCTGGATCAGAATCAGTATTCCTCCACTAGGCAGATGGCTAGTGATTCAGATGGCTGCAAGAACTTTATTAATCAGTGTGAGCTGACTCCTCAAGCCCAGCCAGGTCAGATCAGTGTGATGGACAGAAACTGGCTTACATGGTGAGTCACTTCAGCCAGAGATTCCCAAAGATTTTCATGCCATGGACCTCTACCATTAACCAAAGGGTCCATGGACCCCAGTTTGGGAACCCTATCTGAGAGCATTGAATAGGCTGAGTGAGGATCTGTCTATGAGAATATGGTTCCCCTGCAGCCCCGTCCTTTTAGCAATTTGTGGTTGAGTTCAAAAGAAGGTTCAGTCTTTCAGTATATGGTCAGAAGGCAGCCCACTGATTTCTGGATCTGCGTCATGGAAAAGGGACAGTGAAGGTGTAGACAGTAAAGTTATGTGACCCTAAGGTTGAAACAGGATGGAACGAGAGATCTGTCATCACTACTTCCCATCGTGGGCTGAGTGCAGGGATTCGGAATGAGATTGCAGTTCAAGACAGGCTGAATGACCTGATAAATCTGGTCATTCAAATTGACAACTGGGAAATGAAGTGGAGCAGAGAGAGAAGGCCCAAGAGTCCTACTGCTCAGATCATTATCTGTCTTCACCCTCTCCCTCATCACCCATATATAACCATATAACAATTACAGCACGGAAACAGGCCATCTCGGCCCTTCTAGTCTGTGCCAAACTCTTACCCTATCCTAGTCC
The DNA here is from genome assembly GCF_963921235.1 of Mobula hypostoma. NCBI lineage: Eukaryota > Metazoa > Chordata > Chondrichthyes > Myliobatiformes > Myliobatidae > Mobula > Mobula hypostoma. Next base: position 43,244,767 of record NC_086101.1, on the reverse strand, counting down.
CACTGACCTGCACTCAGCCCATAACCCTCCATTCCTTTCTTGTCCGTGTAGTTATCCAATTTAACTTTAAATGACGACATAGAACCTGCCTCAACCACTTCTGCTGGAAGCTTGTTCCACACAGCTACCACTCTCTGAGTAAAGAAGTGCCCCCTCATGTTACCCCTAAACTTTTGTCCTCTAACTCTCAACTCATGTCCTCTTGTTTGAATCTCCCCCACTCTCAATGGAAAAAGTCTAACCATGTCAACTCTATCAACCCCCCTCATAATTTTAATCACCTCTATCAAGTCCCACCTCAACTTTTTACACTCCAAAGAGTAAAGGCCTAACTTGTTCAACCTTTCTCTGTAACTTAGGAGATGAAACCCAGGCAACATTTTAGTAATCCTCCTCTGTACTCTCTCAATTTTATTGACATCTTTCCTATAATTCAGTGACTAGAACTGTACACAATACTGTACTCCAGATTTGGCCTTACCAATGCCTTATACAAATTCAACATTACATCCCAGCTCCTATACCCAATGCATGATTAATAAAGACCAGCAAACCAAAAGCTTTCTTCACCACCCTATCCACATGAGATTCTATCTTCAGGGAACTATGCACCATTATTCCTAGATCCCTCTGTTCTACAGCATTATTTAATGCCCTACCATTTACCATGTATGTCCTATTTTGATTAGTTCTACCAAAATGTAGCACCTCACATTTTTCAGCATTAAACTCCATCTGCCATCTTTCAGCCCACTCTTCTAACTGTTCTAAATCTCTCTGCAAGTTTTGAAAACCTACCTCATCATCCACAAGACCACTTATCTTAGTATCTTCTGCATACTTACTAATCCAATTTACCACCCCATCATCCAGATCATTAATATATATTACAAACAACATTGGACCCAGTACAGATCCCTGAGGCACACCGCTAGACACCATCCTCCAATCTGACACACAGTTATCCACCACTACTCCCTGGCGTCTCCCATTTAGCCACTGCTGAATCCATTTTACTACTTCGATATTAATGCCTAACAATTGAACCTTCCTAACTAACCTTCCGTGTGGAACCTTGTCAAAGGCCTTACTGAAGTCCATATAGACAACAACCCACCGCTTTACCCTCGTCAACTTTCTTAGTAACCTCTTCAAAAAATTCGATAAGATTTATCAAACATGACCTTCCACGCACAAATCCATGTTGACTGTTCCTAATCGGACCCTGTCTATCCAGATAATTATATATACCATCTCTAAGAATACTTTCCATCAATTTACCCACCACTGACATCAAACTCCCAGGCCGATAATTGCCAGGTTTACTCTTAGAACCCTTTTTAAACAATGGAACCACATGAGCAATATGCCAATCCTCTGGCACCATCCCCATTTCTAATGACATTTGAAATATTTCTGTCAGAGCCCCTGCTATTTCTACACTAACTTCCCTCAAGTCCCTAGGGAATATCTTGTCCAGACCCGGAGATTTATCCACGTTTATATTCTGTAAAAGTGCCAGTACTTCCTCTTCTTTAATTGTCATACTTTCCATAACTACCCTACTTGTTTCCTTTACCTTACACAATTCAATATCCTTCTCCTTAGTGAATGCCGAAGAAAAGAAATCGTTCAAAATCTCCCCCATCTCTTTTGGCTCAGCACATAGCCGTCCACTCTGATTCTTCAAGGAACCAATTTTATCCCTCGCTATCCTTTTGCCACTAACATAACTGTAGAAACCCATTGGATTTAATTTCACCTAACTTGCCAAAGCAGCCTCGTATCTTCCTTTAGCTTTTCTAATTTCTTTCTTAAGATTCTTTTTACATTCTTTATATTCCTTGAGTACCTCATTAACTCCAAGCTGCCTATATTTATTGAAGATCCCCCTCTTTTTCTGAACCAAGTTTCTAATATCTCTTGAAAACCATGGCTCTCTCAAACTCCTAAACTTTCCTTTCAAACTAACAGGAACATAAAGATTCTGAACCCTCAAAATTTCACCTTTAAATGACCTCCTTTTCTCTGTTACATCCTTCCCATAAAACAAATTTTCCCAATCCACTCCTTCTAAATCCTTTTGCATTTCCTCTAAGTTACCCTTTCTCCATTCAAAAATCTCAATCCTAGGTCCAGTCCTATTCTTCTCCATGATTACAATGAAACTAATGGTATTGTGATCACTGGACCCAAAGTGCTCCCCAACAAATACCTCCGTCACCTGCCCTGTCTCATTCCCTAAAAGGAGATCCAACATTGCCCCTTCTGTAGTTGGTACCTCTATGTATTGCTGCAAAAAACTATCCTGCACACATTTTACAAACTCCAAACCATCCAGCCCATTTACAGAATGGGCTTCCCAGTCTATGTGTGGAAAATTAAAATCTCCCACAATCACAACCTTGTGCTTACTACAAATAGTAATCCACCCAGTACACAGTCCGCAGAGGAGCAGAGGCAGGTGGGACACATGCACCTATCTCAGGAGGAATGCAGTTTCCTGCCTCTACTGTCACTACCCAGGACACTTCCAGGCATCGTGTCCCAAGTGTCCAGTGAAAAAGGATACCAACCAGCAGGAAGGTGAATTCTGAAGGGTGGATTCTCCCGGCAAACATCTTCGCCCAATCGGGCAAAGCTCCCAGCTTTCTTGTTGTGGGGATCTCAGACCCATGAGTTTCAGGCATTTACTGACTCTGGGGCAACTCGGAATCTCACGGATATCTGATTCAGCAGGTCAGGCAGCATCAGTGGAAAAGATCAGTCGACGTTTCGGTCTGGAACCCTTCGTCAGGACTGTAGGGGGAAAGGGGCAGAGGCCCTATAAAGAAGGCGGGGGGGAGGGGGGGAAGGAGAAGGCTGGTAGGTACCAGGTGAAAAACCAGTAAGGGGAAAGATAAAGGGGTAGGGGAGGGGAGGGGAGGCAGGGAAGTGATAGGCAGGAAAGGAGAAGAAGGAATAGGGGAAAACACAATGGGTAGAAGAAGGAAGTGGAACCATAGGGAGGTGATAGGCAGCTGGGGGAGGGGGCAGAGTGACATAGGGATAGAGGAGGGAAGGGAGGGGGAGGGAATTACCGGAAGTTGGAGAATTCTATGTTCATACCAACGGGCTGGAGACTACCTAGACAGTATATGAGGTGTTGCAGACAGACAGGATCTCCCAGTAGCCACCCACTTCAACTCTGCTTCCCACTCCCATTTAGATATGTCCATAGATGGCCTCCTCTACTGCCATGATGAGGCTAAACTCAGGATGGAGGAGCAACACCTCATATACTGTCTAGGTAGTCTCCAGCCCCTTGGTATGAACATAGAATTCTCCAACTTCCGGTAATTCCCTCCCCCTCCCTTCCTCTATCCCTATGTCACTGTGCCCCATCCCCCAGCTGCCTACCTCCTCCCTCATGGTTCCGCCTCCTTCTACTACCCATTGTGTTTTCCCCTATTCCTTCTTCACCTTTCCTGCCTATTACCTCCCAGCTTCCCCTCCCCCACCCCTTTATCTTTCCCCTTACTGGTTTTTCACCTGGAACCGACCAGCCTTCTCCTTCCCACCCTCCCCTCACCTTCTTTATAGGGCCTCTGCCCCTTCCCTCTAAAGTCCTGACAAAGGGTTCCGGCCCAAAACGTCGACTGATCGTTTTCACGGATGCTGCCCAACCTGCTGAGTTCCTCCAGCGTGTTGTGAGTGTTGTAGTAACCATATTCTCCAAGACTGATCTGTGCAATGCTTACAATGCAACCTGGTTCACATTCAAAAAGGAGACAAATGGAAGACAGCTTTCAACACCTTGACTTACCACTTGCCATGATACTATTCAGTCTGTAGAGAGTCAGCTGAACCCCTCTACTTTTCTTTCCAATTGCTTGACACTGCCAGAGTGTAACTATGATATCAGGAACCAAGAACATCTTGCTATTAGAGGCCCTGGAGGAATGGTGACACTAACTAGAGGGGGTAGAGCAACCCTTTTTGCACAGATTACAATAAGATCTTCTACATCCATGATGCTGAGAGACTCAATTCCCTTCAAGCCTGTTGGGCTTTCTTCTTCACCCGATTCAATTTCACCCTCTCCTACCACTGTGATGGTAAGAGTACTAAGGCCGATGCTCTCTCCTGCCAGTTTGACATTACTGAGGGCAATGCCACTCCAGAGCCCATCCTTCCTCGCTCATGCATAGCTGCGTCAGTGAATTTGGGAATAGAAGCAGAGGTGAGGGCCATACAACAGTCATTTCTAGGCCCAGGTGGAGAACCTCCCAACCGGCCAGTTGTCCAGGTCACCGTGTGCCCCCAGTGTTGCAGTTGGGTCACTCTTCCCATCTGGTTGGCTATCCAGGAATTCAACAGACTGAATAAAGAGACTGGTATTTATTTTGATGTCTGACTTTGTCTCAGGATGTTCACGACTTTGTTACTGCCTGTTCCAAGTGCTCAGAACATATCAGTGCCCTACAGGTCTGCTGTGCCTACTGTCTCTACCTCACTGCTCCTAGTTTCAACTCTCAGTGGACTTCATCACCGGTCTGCCTCCATCAGATGGAAACACTACCATTCTGGTAATTGTGGAACAACTTTCCAAAGTTACCCACTTCAATGTTTCCCCCAACCTCGTGGGGAAGCTACCACCCTCGTGGTTCACAGGTGAGGCCTCTCAAGCTGAGGAGAAAGTCTGGCTGGCATCTAGAAATCTTCCTTTGGAAGTTGAGAACTGCAAGTTGGCTCCACACTATGCGGAACTCTTCAAGGTAGAGAATACTATCAACAGAGCCTCCTGTAGATGGCACCCAGCACTTCCCATGAACATTCACCCAGTGTTCCATGTTTTCCAACTCAAGGTGGTGATTTTCTCTCTGTCATGCACCAGCCACCCCCTCCTTGCCCCACCTTTCTTGGTGGGATGAGTCCCTAGTGTATTTTGTGTGGTATGTCACCAGGTGCGGGACAGGGTCCAGTATCTCGTAGACTGGGAGAGGTATGCCCCAAAGGAACATCTTTGGGTTCCAGTTCATGACATCCGGAGTAAGTGTCCCATTGGGGAAGTCTGCAGGCACATGCCTCTGGCACCTCGGGAGCTGTGCCTAGGGAGGGGAACCCTGTCACAACCACAGATTCTACCACAGAGTTCAGCACCCTCACAAGCAGACAGCTGAATGGAGTTAGCAATCACACTCGAGAGGATGCACGTTCAAGCTAATTAGTGTTTCATTGTGCTTGTATTCAACCTCCTTCCTTTTGTTTCAGCCTTGTTGAGTCTTGACTGAAGCTCCTTCAGTTCACATTTTGGGAAAGAAAATTACACTTTAGATTGACACTGCAAAGAAGCAGTATTTGTTTAATATTAAGTTATCGCAGTGGCAGCAGCGGCTTTAGATTTTAGTTTGAGAGTTTTAGCTGTTGGCTTTGTTGGTCTATTGTTTATTATTTTCCCTTTGGTTCTGTACAGTTCTTATTGAAACTTAGTGATCTCTACACTCTGCCACTGAGTCTCTCCCTCCGCATTTGGCAATCACTGAAAACCACATCACTATGACACCATGGAACTCAGCATGGCAGGCAGCATCTATGGAAAGAAATAAAGAGTTGACTTTGTAGTCCAAGACTCTTCATCAGGATAGTAATGAAGAGGGGTGGGGGAGCCAGAATAAGAAGATTGGGGTAGGGGGTGGATGGAAGGGAGCAAATACAAGCTAAGCGGTGACAGGTGAAACTGTCCATCTGCAAAAAGCAGAATTTCCCAGTGGCCAGCCATTTTAACTCCATTGTTCGTTCCCATTCTGATATTGTGGTCTATGCCCTCTTTTCTCAGGTTGGAGGAGCAACACCTCAATCCATCTGGTTAGCCTTCAACCCAAAGCCATGAAAATCAATTTCTCTTACGACTGGTAATTTCTGCTTCCTCCACTTTCTCTCTTTTTCCGTTACCAATTCTAGTTGCTCTCATACCTTTTCTCTTCCGCTCACCCGCTTATAACCTCCCTCTGGTGTCACTCCTCGTTCCTTTCTCCCATGGTCCATTTTCCTCTCCTATCAGATTCCTTCTTCAGCCCTCTACCTTTTCCATCTATCACCTCCAAGCTTCTCACTTCATCCCCATCCAACTTCACATGGTTTCACTCATCACTTTCTAACCTGTACACTTTGCCCTCAACCGCCTTCTTACTCTAGCTTCTTCCCCCTTCCTTTCCAGTCCTGAAGAAATACCTGGGCACAAAACATCAACTCTTTATTGCTTTTCATAGAGGATGGCTAACCTGTTGAGCCTCTCCGGCATTTTATGTGTGCTAATTTGGATTTCCAGCATCTGCAGAAACTCTTATCTTTATGACACTGTGGATATTTTATACAGCATAACCATTCCTATTGAATAATAGACCATAAATAGAATTAACAGCTCTATTAATTTAGTTTTCTTGCAATCCATAATTCTAACTATTAAATATGTAATTTGCATTGGATTCTAGGGCTCATGATATTGAAAAGAAGGTTTTAAAAATTGCCTCCTCAATATTTTTGATGCTCTCTATAGTTAACTCAAGCAGTTGTGTGTGACATTCAAAAGGTGGAAGCTGAACCAACTGAAACAAACATTATGGATATTTGCCGGGAAGCTCAATAAGGAGTAGAATGTCAATGCTAACCAGTATGGATAAAGCTGGATAGAGGCCTGTGTGGAACATAAACATTGACACAAACTGGGATGAATCACTTCTTCTGACGTGTAAATCCTGTGTAATTCTACAAAGGCAGGTTGATTCCATTAAAAAATGAGAGTCATTTTCTATGGGTCATCCAAATATTATCCATCATCCACAATGGTCACTCACTATTGCAAAGGACATTGTTTAAAAATAGCTTTGTTGCACAGCATATTTTTATTTGCAATTCATCTCCCTTTCCTGGGTGACAGAAGCCACAAAATAGGATATTATTTTGTAAGATGTAAAAATATTTTATGTGTTTATCAGTTTCAGACAGTGGTAGCGAGTTTGTGTTCAGTATTATCCTCCTTTACTATATGGATAAGATCAGATTCTGTAGCGTACCAAGATTCTGACCATTCTTTTTAGATATAGCGGATACAGCAGCAATCCTTGCATTAAGGCACAATTCCAATGTAATGTTAAGAAATCATGAGTGAAGAAATTGCACTTAGATCGCAAAAGCTAAAACATATGCTAGAAAATGGGCTGCCAAACACAATCTTCTTACTTAGCTGAGATAGTGGGCAAAACATCTGCCAAGATCCTCAACAGTCTATTGCAAGATCTTTGAATCCCAAACATCACTGAACACAGTGACATAATTATCAGTGTTGGTTCCACTGAACTAGAGACTTGGGTTTGTTCCTGACCTTTGGTGCCATCTATGTGGAGTTTGCATGTTTTCTCTTTGGTCATCTGGATTTTTATTGGGTTCTCAGTTACCTCTGTCACCCAAAGACATGTGGGTTCATAGGTCAATTGACCACTGTAAATTGCCAGTAATAAATTACAACCACATTCTATTAACTATTACGAATGATAGAATCTGAGGGGAGTTGATGGAAATGTGGGGAGAATATAATTGGGATTAGTGAGGGATTAATGTTAATGGGTGTTGCTGGTTAGCACTGATTTGATGGTCTGAAGCTCCATTTTCCATACTATATGACTCATTAAGTCTGGGGCCAGCATTTACACAAAAAAATATCATCCCCTGGAGTGCTGTTAGGCTCTTTGGTACAATGGATGTTGTGAAAGTCTGCAGGTATCCCAGGTTTCAAGCTGAAAATCCACCTGGTAAACCTGTGCCAAGGTAACTGGGTGCATGCACAATGAAACCAATGAACCACTGGCAAAAACACAATTCTCGGGGAAAGGTGAGTATAAGCTTTTAATTGAGTTCATTAAGTGAGCTTAAATATCTTAACTGTTTCTAAGCATGCACATGTGTGCATGTGTGTGTGTGTGTGGGGGGGGTAAATGAGTGTATATGTACATGCACGCCTGCGTGTGCACATGCACATGTGAAAATATGCTCTAGAGGCCAGTGATCTTAACAGTGACTCCCATTGTTCTATCAGCCACAAGTTGAGACTGGAAGATGTGTTGTTGTACAGCCACCTGTGTGCTGGCATCATGCTCCTAGAGGAAGTTTGTGTTCACATGAGAAGAAATAGTACAGTTCAGACTGCAGGCACCCAGTGAACTCAGAAGAACAGCAGAACTGCTTAATAAACCAAAGCCTCACTGTCATCTCAGAGGGGTATGGAAAAAAAAAACATAGCCCTGGGTCTGAAAAAGAGTACACAAAGTATCCCTGCACCTTGTTCAATATTTATATCACCAATACCAAAAACATGTTTATTACCACACTGCTGTGTGCAGAAACTGACTGCTGTGTTCCTTCATCTGCAACAATAATAACACTTTAACATGTATACCAGCGGCTAACACATGGCGTGTATGTGAATCTAAAATATACAGTGCCTTGTAAATGTATTCATCCTCCAATGCTTTATTCACAGGGATTTTGATCAGTTTAACTGAGAACTTTTGTTCGTGATCATCATGCTCTCCTTTTCACAGTAGATCCCAAAAAACAGGGAAAATCGTAAAGTATGAAAAACTAAAAATACAAAACTAAAATGTTAGCAATTTAAAAGTATTCATTATCCTTTGCTCAGTAACTTAGTTGAACCAGCTCTCGCAACTATTACAGCCAGTAGTCTTTTTGGATAAGTCTCTATTCGCTTCACACATGATGGAGCAAGATTTGTCCATCACTCCTTGCAAAATTGCTCAAGCTATACCATGTTAGTTGGGGAGTGGTGGTGGACAGCAATCTTGAGGTCTTGCCAGAAATATCTAATCAGGTAAGATCAGGACTCTGACAAGGCCTCTCAAGGACGTCAGTTTTCTTCATTTGAAGGCACTCTATGGCTGCTCTGGCAGTCTGTTTTGGGTTGTTGTCCTGCTAGAAGATAAACTTCCTCCCCAGTTTAATCTTTCTGGTAGAGCTAGCAAGTTTTTATCCAGGATCTTTCTGTATTTAGCAGCATTCATCTTCCCATCAACACTGATCGGATTTCCAGACCCTGCTGCTGAAAAGCATCCCCAAAGCATGATGTTACCTCCACTATACTTGATTCTGTTGGCCGCTTTACTGAGTAGGGATGGTGTTACCTGGCCAACATGCAGCATTAGAATTACACCACACGTACCACTTAGTGCTCATGCCAAAATGCTCCACTTCAGTCTCATCCAACCACAAGATTTTCTTCCACATCTTTACAGTGTCATCTAAGTGATACTTTACAAAGTCTTTATAGGCAAGGGATATGCTTTTTTTTAGCGTTACATGTGTCCACTGCAGCTCCCCAACTAACCTGTCACAGCTTGAGCAACTTCGTAAGGAGGAATGGGCAAATCTTTCTCCATCATATTATGCAAAGTTAATAGAGACTTACACAAAAAGACTTCTATCTGTAATATCTGCAAGAGCTGGTTCAACTAAGTACTGAGCAAAGGATAATGAATACTTTTCAACTGCCAACATTTCAGTTTTTGATTTTTTTAGTTTTTTATCCTTTACAATTTTCCCTATTTTATGGGCTCTACTGTGAAAAAAGGAGCATGTGATTCAAACATAAAAATTCTCAACTTCCTGAGTTGTAATACACATTTATGTTATCTAAAGATTGTGGGCTGAATACTTTTACAAAGCTCTTTAAATGAACCCCTACGTTTGCAACCAGTCCAGATTAAGGATTTCAACCCAAAATGTCAACTGTTGATTTCCCTCCATAGATGCTGCCTGACCTGCTGAGTTCCTCCAGCATCCTGTATGTTGTTGAGCTTTCACTTTCATTGTTTTGCACCAGAGGTTATGACTATTCCATCCACATTCAGAACATCATTGAAAGCTCCAACAGCTGGCAACGCAGCTTTACTGCCTTTGCTAGGGATCGTTTGAGAGTCTTTAAAAATCCTCAAAACTGCAGAGAGTCACAGGAACAGCTCAGCACATCAAGGAATCCAACCTTATCTCTGTGGACTCAGTTTAAGTATCAAATTCAATTAGTCCTGCAGTCTCCCGTCTATGGACTTGTCCATACTTCTTGCAGCCTCAGTAAAGCAGCCAGCAGAACCAAAGAACCCATGCACCTGGGACATTTTCTCTTTTCCCTCTCCTATTGCTCTGAAGGTACAAAAGTCTGAAAACATGTTTTGCCAAGCTCCAGGACAATTCTATCCCACTGCTGATAAGACTATTGAATAGTTCCCTAGTTTGATGAGATGGACTCTTGACTTCACAACTTATACCTTATTGTCCACCTGAAATGCACTTTCTCTGTGACTGTAACGAATTCTGAATTCTGTTATTACTTTTCAATATGTTACCTTAGTGCAGTGTTGTAATGTAGTGATCTGTGTGAATGGCATATATAACAAAGCTTTTCACTCTACCTCAGAACATGTGGCAATAATAAACCAGTTTAACAATTTACTGCTATTCCTTTCAAATTTACTATTTCAGGATGTCCTTGAATGCTATGACAACTTTCAAAGTAGCTTCACTACCTTTGCCAGGCATAACCTAATCAATACAACATTTCCTGATAGTCAGAATCAAAGGATCAGACAGCATAGAAGAACAACCTTCACCCTTTGTCTCCATCCTGCCTATTTAGGGATGCAAAGCCCATTAAAGTCAATTGTAAGAATGCACTACTTAAAGTATTAGCTAAAAGCACCTAAAATATTTATAAGTACTTCAGAAACAATAAGTTACACTAAAATAATTAATTTCAGGAAAATTTTTTTTTGCTTTATGTCCACAAGCCAGCAAGCGTCATTCAGATAAAAACCATTGTGTATCCCACACCATTCTAACCCAGCACAGGAAACTTTTGCATGGTATAGAATTTGGGGGAATCTGATGTAGAGTTGTGGAGGGGAGAGAATTGATAAATTTGCCTTTTTCTATTTTGTCAGCAGGTTTAGGATGTCCACAGTTATATAGACTGAAGGCCAAGGTGTGCTTCCATTTATAAAGGCTCCACTGACATTGAGCGGCAAGGTGTAGGCCATTGTTTTAACTGTAGTGATCTTTCCTCACGTCATTTCTCTGTCACAACTCATGAACACGGGAAGAACTCAGCAGGTCAAGCTGCATCTATGGAGGGGAATGAACATTTCAGGTTGAGTCCCTTCATCAGGACTGAAAAGAAAGAGGGAAGAAATCAGGTATGCAAAGGTGTAAAGAAGGATCTGACAGTTGAGAGGTGGAGGGGTGAGTGGGAATCATGTAAGAAGCTGGGATCTGAGAAATGGAAGTGACAAAGGACTGAAGAAGACTGTTGTGAGGATTATGTCTGAATCTGGAGCTGAGTTGGAAAATAAGCCACAATCTGAATTGCTTTGGAAGCCACTGGAGAAGCAGTTATGTCTTTACTGTATCGTTGTTTATTTATCTTGTAAAAAGATGTTTGCAAGACCATAATAGGTAAGCTAATATTTAATCATTTTCTTGCATTTAAATAAAAGGCTACTGCTTGAATATCTAGAGAAGTATTATTATTTTATTGAAGAGATTTCATCAGTGGAACAGGATGAAAGTTAATTTTCCCTTACATTAGGTTACTCAGATATATTTTAGTGTCTCATGCGTAAACATCCTGTGAAGTGTGGTGTTATTAAATTCTAGTTTTGTTTCTGACATATGTCTTTATAGGTCTAGTTTTGTGTAATGTGCAGAACAAGGGTTTAATGTTCTAATATGCACATATTAATGCAGGGATTTGATGTCATAAACACCAAAAATTGAAATGCTTTCAAATTATTGATCAAAATATTGTGACTGCATAATATCATATCTTCAGTCAAACAGAGGCTTGCATGATTACATGCATTTCAATGTGTTCTCTTGTCCTTTCTTAACTGCAGATTGAGACACTCAACAATGCCCATGAGATTTCTTCACACCCTTTGATTGACTTGTGTTATGTGAAATCTGTCTGTACTACTTCAGCTTATAAAATATTCCTCATCCATTTCAAATACTCCAATAACCTATCAGCAGTAAATTAATGCTTGTATCCTGGAAATATGATGAGCCACTGTACCAGCAAATGTTCATCTTCTCTTTCCATTCATCATTATACATCACTCATCCCATCTCTCTTACATCCCTGATCATAATCAGATCAACTACAACCAATCTACCTGGTTGCTCCAGGTGCTCCTGATGCAGCTTCCTCTGCATTGACAAGGCCCCAAACAATCCTTCCAGTTGAGGTAGCACTTCACCTGCAAATCTGCTGGAGTCATCTATTGTGTCTGGAGCTCACAATGCAGTCTCCGCTACGCTGGTGAGACCCGTTATGAATTGGGAGACCATTTTGTCACACAGCTCTGCTCCATCTGCCAAAAGCAGAACTTCCCAGTGATCAAGCATTTTAATTCCCATTCCCATTCCTGCTCTGACATGTTGGTCCATGGCCTCCTCTTTTGCCAAGATTGGGCCACCCTCATATTTATATATTCCATCTGGATAGCCTCCAACCTGATGGCATGAATATTGATTTCTCTTTCCAATAAAAAGAATGTCCTTCCCCCTTCCCTCTTCTATTCTCCACTCTGTCCTTTTGCATCTTCTGACCTGCCTGTCATTTCCCTCTCGGCTCCCCCCTCCTTCCTTTTCTCTTTTGGTCCACTCTCTTCTCCTATCAAATTCCTTCTTCTCTAGCTGTTTACCTTTCCCACCCATCTGGCTTTACCTATCACCTTCTTGCTTGCCTCCTTCCCCTACCCCCATCTCTTTTATTCTGGTGTCTTCCCCCTTCCTTTTCAGTCCTGATGAGGGCCCTTGACCTGAAACGTCGACTGTTTATTCATTTCCATGAATGCTGCCTGACCTGCTAAGTTCTTGCAGCATTTTGTGTGAGTTGCTTTGGATTTTTAGCATCCCTCCTAATTTCCCCAGCAGCATTTCTCTCCTCTGCTTCCATTGGCTGCGATGTTCCTCCCCTCATCTCACAATGGAGGACAGGTCATAGTGCATAATAAGAACATAAGGCTAACTCTGTTGTACATATAAATAGAAGTCAAACAAATAGAAGTTTGCAGTGGCTGATCGGAGTAAATAAACAGCAGACTGCTTGAAGGGGAGTATCTTCTTACTTTGTGTCGACAGTATTGTTTAAATTGCTTGAATGAGGGGTTTGAAAGTCTGCTGTGTTGGGAACCAAAGAGGAAAAGAGAGTGGGGAAGGAGCAGGAATTTCTAGTAGGGGGTCTCGCGGGTCAGGTAATGGCGGAAAAGGCGAGGGGGGGGTTGAGGGAAATAGAGTGGAGAAGGAGCAGGATAGGGATTTGGGATCAGAGGTAGGCAGCTGGAGAGAAATGGATTATTATGAAAGGAGAAATAAAGGGAATGAGGAGATAGTGAGAGGATGGATGATTGAAAACCAAGACAAAGGGAATAAAAGAATAAGAAATGACAGTGGAGAGAGCTTTGAAAGTGAGGAAGATAAACAAGTTCAGAGACGAGGTGTTGCCATAATTAGGTTTAATGAGAAGGTTCAAGGAAACATGAAGAAAATTAACCCATTTGTGCTAACAACAACTCTGGCAAATAAGATAGGGGAAATAGTATTTGCAGAAGTCCTTAATGATGGCAAGCTATTGGTAAAACGTGTGAATGAGAAAGCACTCAAGCTAAAAGTGATAGGAAAATGCAAGGTGGAATACTCAAGGAGGGAGGGAGTATGAAATGGCGGTGGATGTAAAGGAGTGATCACAGGCGTACCAGTAAATACAAATATGGAGGATTTAAAGAGGAGTATCAAAGGATGAGAAGTAATAAATGTTCAAAGACGGAAAACAACAAAGGAGGGAATGAAAAAGTAAAGTGAAACAGTATTAATTGAACTTGAAGAAGAAAGAATGCCAAGGAAAGTGTTCCTGGTTTTCATGAGTTACCCAGTAAGGGAGTATGTGCCAAAGCCACTGAGGTGCTATAATTGTCAAAGGTTTGGACACGTGGCTAAAAACTGTAAAAGGCAGAGGAGATGTGCTAGATGTGGGGGTGATCATGAATATGGAAAGTGCGGAACAGGAGTGCAAGCAAAATGCTGCAATTGTGGAGGAGCTCATAATATGGCATATAGCGGGTGTGAGGTTATGAGATGGGAGAATAAAATTCAAGAAATAAGAGTGAAAAGAAAGATCACTTATGCAGAAGCTGTAAAAATGTCAAGAGAACAGAATAACGCTCCTAATGAACAGGGAGCAATAGGGATGCGAGAGTTGCAACAAAGAACAAATGACAGGATTTATGTAGACAAAAAGGCTCTAGTAACATTCATTGCAGGAATGATTAATAATACAGCTGAGGTAAAGTCGAAAAGTGATAAAATTCAGCTGGTGGTCATAGCAGCAGTGAACCATTTAGGTTTAGTGGGACTGACATGGGAAGAAGTGAGGGAGAACCTCATTAATCAGTCAAGCCAGGAAGTGTCATGTGTTGGTTAATACTAATTATGGTGATTCTTTTGCAATGGAATGCAAGGAGCTTATTGGCCAATAGCCAGGAATTCAAGCACTTTATTAAAGAAATGGTTGTAAAACCGGATGTAGTATGTATTCAGGAAACTTGATTGAAACCAACTTTAGACTTTGTACTTAATTTATTTTTATTGAAGGAATAACACAATACAGAATATATAATGGATTACATTTTCCTCCATTTTGCTTTAGTATCGTACCCCCAAAACAAACCTCCCCCCACCTGCCGTCCCCCAACATATCATGGCAGCTAATATATTTACAACACAACAATTCACAAATACAAGTACGGACATTTCACAAGCATACCCCCACACTACTTCAAGATGACGGCTCACACAAATCTGCAACATGTCAGATGATCCAAAATATTTACAATTCATCAACCACCCTGTGAGGTAAATTATAAGCATGTTAAATGGGAGGCAACTTCCCAAGTACAATCAAATGCCCTCAACTAGCAGGTAATTCCTTAAGACTCCCAAAATATGACAAGAAAGGTCCCCAATTCGAATAGAACTTTTGTACACCCCCTCAAAGTGAATTTAATCTTTTCTAATTTCAGAAAAAAACATTACATCTTCTAACCAAGCAGCAGCAGTTGGGGGAGTGGCAGATTTCCAAACCAGCAGAATTCTCCTACGGGCCAACAGCGATGTAAATGCAACGATATCCGACTGGCTTGCATTTAAACCCAAATCATCATCTGCCACACCAAATACAGCTATCAGCGGGCAAGGTCTCAGTGTCACCCCCAAAACCTCACTGATAATTTTAAAAACCAGTGCCCAATAGTTATCAAGCCGAGGGCATGTCCAAAATGCATGTACTAAACCAGCCGGAGAGAAGGAACACCTGTCACAGCTAGCGTCTGTCCCAGGGTATATGTCTGCAAGTCTGGCTTTACTTAAATGTACCCTGTGTAAAACTTTAAATTGTATGAGCCCCAGTCTAGCACATGATGATGAGAAATGAACCCTATTCAATACTTTTGCCCAATATTCCTCTGCCAGATCCATACCGAGGTCATCCTCCCACCTACTCTTAGTTTTGTTTAGATCTTGAACTCCCGAAGACCTCAGCTGAGAGTATAGTTCAGAGATCAGCCCCTTATTGTTAACGCTAAGAGTGAATTTTTCCCATAACATAGCAGGTGGTAGATCAGGAAAAGAGGGAAATTTTTCCTTGACAAAGTGGCGAATCTGCAGGTATTTAAAAAAATGATTATGCGGAAGGCCATACTTACCGCGCAGGTTATCGAAACTATCAAATATGTTATCAGTATACAAATCCTTAATGAGCATAAGACCGTTCAAACCCCATTGTCTGAAAGCTGAATCGAATGTGGAGGGAGGAAATAAATGGTTTTTATGAATGGGGCCCAAAACTGAAGCTGATATGAACTTATAGTGGCAGCGAAATTGATTAAAAATTTTGAGGGTGGAGAGCACGACCTGGTTAGATGTGAATTGAGAGGATTTCAATGGTAGGGAAGAATACACCAAAGCTGGGAGAGACGAGGAGTGGCAAGACCGTGACTCAAGCAGGCACCAGATTATATCTGGCCGGTGAAGCCAAAATAATACTTTTCGAATGTTCGATGCCCAGTAATAATGAATAAAGCTGGGAAGACCCATTCCACCTATGTCACGACCTCTTTGGAGAGTGTGCTTATTAACCCTTGGGACCTTATTTTCCCAAATAAAGGAGGTTCTAGCTTGGTCGACTGATTTAAAAAATAACTTAGATAAGAAAACTGGCAAACACTGAAACAAATAGAGAAATCTAGGAAGTATAGTCATTTTCACTGACTGAATTCTCCCAGCTTTAGTAAGGGGTAAACTGCGCCATCTCTCGAAATCAGCCTTCATTTGGCTAACCTGAGGTCTGTAGTTAGTGTCAAACAGAGATGTAAAAGAGTGAGTAATATGTATTCCTAGGTATACAAAACCATCTTGAGATAAAGGAAAAGGCAAGAGTTCCTGTCGGATCTGTAGGGCCAAGTTATTAATGGGAAAGCATTTGCTTTTTTGAAAGTTCAGTTTATAGCCAGAGAAGGCTCCAAATTGACCTAATAATGACACAATAGCAGGACTACTACCTACAGGGTCGTTAACATAAAGTAAGAGGTCATCAGCATATAGGGAAACACGGTGTTCCATGTCCCCTCTTCTAACAACTTGAAATAATGTAGTTGACTTAAGTGCAATAGAAAGAGGCTCAATTGCAATTGCAAAAAGAAGAGGGGACAGTGGGCAGCCTTGGTGAGTGCCACGTGTTAATGGGAAATAGTCAGATCGAAAATAATTTGCCTGTATACATGCTAAAGGCGGGTGGTATAATAGCTTAACCCAAGCTATAAATATTCTGCCAAATCCAAATTCTCCAAAACACTAAACAAGTATACCCACTCCGCTCTATCAAACGCCTTCTTCACTTCCAAGGAGATAACAACCTCTGGACTTGGATAGTCACTGGGTGAATAAACCACATCAGCCAGTCAACGGATATTAAAAAAATAGCGATTTTTAATGAAACCTGTTTGATCATCTGAAATTATCTTGGGAAGGGGACTTTCTAAATGACATGCAAGCACTTTAGCCAAAATTTTCACATCTACATTCAAAAGTGAGATGGGGCGATATGATCCACATTGAGTCGGGTCCTTGTCCTTTTGAAGAAGTAGTGAAATAGCTGCCTGTGAAAGAGAAGGCGGTAAGGAGCCATTCTCCAAAGATTCCTTAAACACTTCTAGAAGGACTGGTATGAGCTTATCCTTAAATTTCTTATAAAATTCTATTGGATAACCATCAGGACCTGGGGACTTACCACTCTGCATAGCCATAATGGCATTATTAATCTCTTCCTGCCCAAGAGCCCGATCTAGGTTCTCCACTGCCTCTGGTTCAAGAGTTCGTATTTCCAAATTATCTAAAAAACATTCCATACTTGTTTTATCTGAGGGGAACGCTGAGGCATACAGGGAGGAATAAAAAGTTGCAAAGATGTTATTAATTTCTTTTGGATTGCTTGTCAAGTTCTGGTGCATGTCTCTTATCTGGGGAATAAGTTGTGATGCAGCTTGACGTTTCAACTGATGAGCTATAAGCTGGCTCGCCTTGTCACCATATTCATAATAGAGGCCATGAGTCTTAAGAATTAATTGTTCTGATAGTTTGTAGATAGAAGATTAAACTTCGCTTGCAAATCAAGCCGGCTTTTATATAATTCCGCAATGGGTGCCTCAGAGTATTTTCTATCCAGGTCCAAAAAAGATTGCAATAACAATTGTATTTCCTTCCTACGCTCTTTATTGGCATGTGCAGTATAAGATATTATTTGACCCCTCAAGTAAGCTTTTAAAGTTTCCCAAAGTAAGGAGTACGATATCGACTCAGTTTTGTTAGTCTCGAAAAATGTGTCAATGTTAGCCGATATATAACTACAAAATTTCTCATTAGAAAGCAAAAGGGGGTTAAGTCTCCACAGAGGCCATTCTCTAACGTCTAAAGGAAAACATAGGTCCAGTTTCACGGGTGAGTGATCAGATATAACTATAGCAGTGTATTCAGTTTGTCTAATCATTGGTATCAAGGAGTTATCTATAAAGAAATAGTCTAGCCTGGAATAGGAGTGGTGAACATGAAAGAAGAAAGAGAATTGCCTAACAGATGGATTCAAAAATTTCTAAGGATCCATATAACCATTTTGTTGCATAAGCATCGAGAAGGCCTTTGCCATACCAGAAAATGTTCCCGTAGGGCAAGCCCTATCAAGCAGTGGGTCAACAGCACAGTTCAAATCTCCGGAAAAGATTAGCTTATGTGTATTCAGGTTAGGTATTAATAACAAAACCTTATTTGCAAATTGGACATCGTCCCAATTAGGAGCATAAACATTTACCAAAATAACAGGTATCTGAAAGAGAGAACCAGAGACTATAATAAAGCGACCATTAGGGTCACTGATTACATCAGATGGTGTGAACTGCATTCTTTTGGTGATTAATATTGCCACCCCCGCTGGACCTACTATTAAATCTGGAATGAAAAACCTGACTAATTCATGCTTTACGAAGTCTATTATGGTCCTCCACTCTTAAATGTGTCTCTTGTAGAAATAGTATATCTGCTTTTAATTGTTTCAGATGAGAGAAAACTTTAGCTCTTTTAACCGGACCATTGAGCCCCTTTACATTCCAAGAAATAAACCTCACAGGGTGGCCTCCACCAGCAGCACTCACGTTAACCATATCAAAAGACACACAGGGCCTACAATCCAAAACAGTGCGAGGGCATAAATTGCACACAATAACGCACAATGAAAAGAAAGTCTGATCAATCCGTAACACACAAAAGAATAAACTGCTATGGTAATCCCCCAAAACACTCCCCCCACCCCTTTACACAAACAACAAAAAAACCCAATTAACCCCTGAAACCTAGATCTACCTCCCCGATTGAGGATAATCGCAGGCAGTACCCAACAAAAAACTTCCAAGGCGTTCCCCATACAGCCCAATTTTCAATCTAATCTCGGGTGGCTCCCCTCCTTAACATTTATCCAATCACTTATACTAACTTTAATATAACATATAGGCTAAAGATGACACAGGTCAAGCTAAGCATTAAAAACAAAAAAAAACACTGGGCAACTTAAATGCCTGAGACACAAATCCCAAGTATTTACATTTTGCTGGTTGAAAGTTTTTGTTAATCAGTTTCGGCAGCATAGCAGTTCGACCCGATCGCGTTCCACAAATTAAACTGGAAAAAATGAACAAAGAAGTGGATTGTGAAAATTAACAGTTTGCCTCGGCACGAGGCCCCTTCCATGCTGCATGAATAACCTAAAAAAAAGTCATTGCTCTTCTCGTTCTTCTTCTCCGCAGCGCGAATGGTAAAACTCTTTGGCCGCCTCTGGTGTATCGAAATAATGCTTTTTACCTTCATGCATGACCCGGAGCTGGCGAGGATACAAGAGGCCAAACCTGACCCCTTTCCCGCAAAGCAGGGATTTCACCTCCTTGAAAGCTGCTCGTTTTTTACCCAGCTCCGCACTAAAATCTTCATAAAAAAACACGCGGTGTCCGCGGAAATACAGCTCCTGCTTCCGTCTGTTGATGATGCGTTGCTTATCTTGAAAGGAGTGAAAGCAAACCAGGAAGGTTCTTGGTCTCGTTTGCTTGGCTCCAGAG
Source organism: Mobula hypostoma (assembly GCF_963921235.1). Classification (NCBI taxonomy): domain Eukaryota; kingdom Metazoa; phylum Chordata; class Chondrichthyes; order Myliobatiformes; family Myliobatidae; genus Mobula; species Mobula hypostoma. The sequence continues at coordinate 43,225,010 of NC_086101.1, read as the reverse complement.
ACAGCAGATGGTTTACGTCCAACTCGGTGAGCACGCGAAAGTACGAGAGGATTTGGGAAAAAATTTGTCCCCAGCACTTCGTCAAAAAACTCGGTCATAACTTTAACAGGGTCCGAACCTTCCAAATTTTCAGGAATGCCGACCACTCTCAAATTGGATCTCCGCGACCGATTTTCGAGGTCATCAAGCTTTCCCTTCAGAAACGCGTTTTCGCTCTTCAACGCTGCAACGGCGGCTTCGGCGCTCACCAGTCGGTCACTGTAATCATTCAGGCTGTCTTCAACCTCACGAATGCATTCGTCGTGTGTCTCGTAAGAAGACATAATTTGTTCTACGGTAGCATTCACTGGTGATAAAGCATCTTCAAGTTCTCTTTTTAGGGCAGAATGCACTGCTTGCGTCATGTCAGTAATAAGCACTAAACGAAGCCTCTCCAAGTCATCGGGTAGGGCAGGTCCGGGTCCAGCTCCAGCAGCGTGCAACAGCGCCATTACTGTAACATCAGCCTTCTTGCTTGAGGCTTCACTACCTTTTTCCCCAGTTTTACTTCGAAGGCACATTCTACTTGCCATTTCAATGTCCCGCGTTGTTCACAATGGTAAATATTCAGTTATCTCGAGCATACGGCAAAAATAAACAGGTAGATTTTCAATGAAAATCGGGAGCCACACTCACACGCACCGATTCACTCCATACTCGACCCCAGAAGTCCCCAACTTTAGACTTTGTGGTGTATGGGTATACAATGATAAGGAAGGACAGAATTCTAGGGGGAGGAGGGGGTTGTGCAATGTTAATCAAACAAGGTGTACCATATAGGGTATTGGAAAAAGGAGATGATCAGGAATATATACTGGTGGAAGTGTGGGAGAGAGGGGAGGGAGTGGTTATAATTAACTACTACAATCCATGTAAAAGGTTGAATTTGGACAGCCTATTAAGGATAGAAGGACAAAACAGACATAAAGTAGTGTGGTGTGCAGCTTTCAAAGCTCATAGCACAATATTGGGGGGGATACAATTACAGATTCAAATGGAAAGGTAATTGAAGATCTGATGGAAGAAAGGAATTTGGTGTGTATGAATGATGGTAGAGGAACAAGGATAGATATAACAACAGGAATTGAGTCAGTGTTAGACATTACGTTAGTGTCTAATACCTTGGCTGGCAATAGTAACTGGGGAGTTTGGACAGCTTCAACAGTAGGCAGTGATCACTACCCAGTTTTATGTTCAGTGGGTGAAAGAGTTGAAGTAAGACCAGGTGGTAGAATCCCAAAGTGGGTGTTTGGAAAAGCAGATTGGGATAAGTTCCAGAAGTTGATTGAAGAGGCATTGACAAAGATTGACACTTCTGGAAATATAGATGAATTAAACAGTCAGGTGACTTCAGCAATTATTATGGCAGCAGAAGGATTTATACACAGGAGTAAAAATAGGATGAATAGAAAACTGGTACCATGGTGGACAGAGGAATGTTGTCAGGCTGTAAAAAACAGAAATAGAGCATTCAGGCTAGTTAATAGAACCCTTAATATGCAGCATTTGATTCAATATAAGAAGGTACAGGCAGTGGTGAAAAGAACTATACGTCAAGCTAAAAGGGAAAGTTGGAGGAGTTTTTGCAACAAAATAGGAAGAACAACACCTGTGGGAGAGGCATGGAGAATGATTAAGAGGATGGGAGGAGATAGAAGGGAATGGGAATATCCAGCAAAGATACCTGAGGAGGAAACAGCAGTCTCCAGTAGGGATGAGGCTGAGATCATGGCCAAGTCATTTGTACAGATACACAGTTCAGAAAATTTGTCTGAAGAAGGGAGAAGGAGAAGGGAAAGAACAATGAATCAACACATAGATGTGTTAAACAGGAGGGAAGAAACAGATGATATAATTGATGATCCATTTACGTTGGGAGAAATGGTGAGAGCAATAAAGAGGTCAAGACCAACCTCCCCAGGGAAAGATCTGATATGCTATGTTATACTAAAAAATCTAGGAGAAGGAGCGTTCTTGAAGTTGCTGCATTTTTATAACAAAATGTGGGAGGAGGGCAGATTACCAAGTGCCTGGAAAGAAGCAGTAGTAATTCCAGTAAGGAAACCTGGCAAGGATCCGTCAAAACCCACTAGCTACAGACCAATAGCATTATGGCTGAGTGCAGGGCTACGGTACGAAACTTTGTCACATAGTGTGAGCAGAATTATCTGCAGCTTAATGTGAAAAAGACTAAGGAGCTAGTGGTAGACCTGAGGAGGGCTAAGGCACCAGTGACCCCTGTTTCCAACCAGGGGGTCAGTGTGGACATGGTGGAGGATTACAAATACCTGGGGATACGAATTGACAATAAACTGGACTGAACAAAGAACACTGAGGCTGTCTACAAGAAGGGTCAGAGCCGTCTATTTCCTGAGTTGACTGAGGTCCGTTATCATCTGTCGGACGATGCTGAGGATGTTCTATGAGTCTGTGGTGGCCAGTGCTATCATGTTTGCTGTTGTGTGCTGGGGCAGCAGGCTGAGGGTAGCAGACACCAACAGAATCAACAAACTCATTCGTAAGGCCAGTGATGTTGTGGGGAAGGAACTGGACTCTCTGACGGTGGTGTCTGAAAAGAGGATGCTGTCCAAGTTGCATGCCATCTTGGACAATGTCTCCCATCCACTACATAATGTACTGGGTGGGCACAGGATTACATTCAGCCAGAGACTCATTCTACCAAGATGCAACACTGAGCGTCATAGGAAGTCATTCCTGCCTGTGGCCATCAAACTTTACAACTCTTCCCTTGGAGGGTCAGACACCCTGAGCCAATAGGCTGGTCCTGGACTTATTTCCTGGCATAATTTACATATTACTATTTAATTATTTATGGTGCAACTGTAACGAAAACCAATTTCCCTTGGGATCAATAAAGTATGACTATGACTTTGACTATTAACATCAAATATATGTAAGATAATGGAAAGGATGATAGCAGAAAGGTTATCGTATGGCAAGTTACCAGAGTGGTTTTAGGAAGGGAAGGAATTCCATGGACTCAGTGATAAGGTTAGAGACTGAAATAAGAAAGGCCCAGGCAAATAAAGAGTCAGTAGTTACAGTGTTTTTTGACATTGAAAAAGCCTATGATATGATGTGGAAGGAAGGATTGTTAGTTACACTGCACAAGATGGGGGTTGGTGGGAGAGTTTTTAATTGGATTAAAGATTTTTTGTTTGGTAGAAAAAGTCAAGTTCAGATTGGATCAGAATTATCAAAACAGTACATAGTGGAAAATGGCACACCTCAAGGTAGTGTGATTAGCCCGTTACTTTTCATCATTATGATCAATGATGTCTTCACAAAGGTACCAGTGGATATAGGTAGGTCACTGTTTGCGGATGATGGGGCCTTGTGGAAAAGAGGCAGGAACATGGACCATATAATCAGGAAACTACAAGAACCAATTGATGAAGTGGTGGAGTGGGGTTATGATTGTGGATGTAGATTTTCAGTAGAAAAAACTCAAACTGAATTTTTCTCCAAGAAAAGAATTGAGGTAGGGAAGAGGTTAAGGATGTATGGGATTGAATTAGAAAGGGTTGATCATTTAAATTTCTGGGAGTTATATTTGATTCACGATTAACATGGGCAGAACATAACAGGAAAGTTGAGGAGAAATGTAAAAGAGTAATAAATGTGATGAGATGTTTGACTGGTAGGGAATGGGGAGCAAGTTGTTCAGCGTTGAAGAAAATGTATGTGGCTTTAGTAAGATCTGTGTTGGACTATGGAAATATAGCATATGGATCAGCAGCTAGGTCTCTTATAAGGAAACTGGATATGATTCAGGCTCAGGCTTTGAAAGTGTGCAGTGGGGCTTTTAAAACATCATCAGTATCAGCCCTACAGGTAGAAATGGGAGTAATGCCTTTGGAACTAAGAAGGATGCAATTGATGGCAAACTACTGGGCTAATTTGCAAGGGCACAATGATTCTCACCCTGCAGAAGGAGTGTTGCAGGAGTGCTGGGAAAATGGAAGGTTTCAGAGGGATAATTTTAGTGGGGTAGGGAATGATATTGCTAAAGAATGTGGAGTGTTTGATCTAGGGATAAGTCCTTCAGTAGTTTATCCAATTGTAGCTCCATGGAAGCTTGTATGGCCTAACATAGACTGGCATTTGTTGGAGGTAAAAAATGAAAGGAAAATATAAAACTTATTTGGTAAGTGCATTTAACTGTCATGTGATGGAAAAATATAGTGATTATACTCAGATTTATACCATTGGCGCTAAGGAACCTGAAACAGGAGTGACAGGGTTTGGGATTGCTATACCAGCAAAAGAAATTGGAATCAGCAGAAGAATATCTAATAAATTAGGGGTGTTTACAGTGGAGATACTGGCAGTGTTGGTTGCGTTGCGATGGGTGGAGAAAGCTAGACAAAGTGTTGATACGCTCAGATTCATCCTCAGTTCTAGCAAGTTTAAAGTCTTTTCACTCAAACAGTCAGCAAGATGTACTTTATGAAGTCCTTCAGTTAGTTACAAGAATTGCAAATCAGGGAGGTCAGGTAAAATTTCTATGGATTCCAGCACATGTAGGGGTGAAGGAGAATGAGAGGGTGGATGAGTTGGCAAAGAGGGCGTTAAAGAAAGAAAATATAGAAATGCACATTAGTATCAGTAAAGCAGAGGTTAAGTGTGTCATCTCAGAAAAAAACAACTAAATGTGGCAAGAAAGATGGGACAGGGAGGAGAAAGAGAGGCATTTATATCAAATACAAAAAAGTGCTGCAGGTACTAGGGTAGGTAGTGGATACAGAAGAGAGGAGACTGTGTGCACTAGATTAAGGCTGGGGCACTGTACGTCAAACAAAACATTGAAAATGATGGGAGAACACCTGACGGGATTGTGTGAGGAATGTCAGGAAGAGGAGTCAGTAGAACATGTAGTTCTGAGTTGCAGGAAGTATGGGATACAGAGAGAGATGATGATAATCAATCTAAGGGAATTGGGGGTGCGGGAATTCACATTAAAAGGGTTGCTGGGCAAGAGTGAGAAAGCACAGGTCAGGGTATTTTTTATCTTTCTTAAGGGGTACAGGGTTTTTTTTATAGGATATGATGAATAAGCAGGAATAGATGGGAGGATAAAATGTAGGTTAGGGTATATATGTGTGTATAATTGGGTGAAGGAATTTGGAATGTAAGTCTATTGCACACACCGCAGCAGAATGTAGTGGTAATGCACCATTAAGCTGGGAAGAAGAAGAAGAAGAAGAAGAAGGAGGAGGAGAAGGAATAACAACAACAACAACAACAATCACAGGCCCTTGCATTAAACACATAGAGGCCAATATATATTAGTAATGTTGATTGATAACTAAATATTTTCCACTACATTCGAAGAACCAATCTATTCTTTGTCCAGTAATTTCTTAAGATTCCTTATATCCATATATATGAGCAACAAGACCTCAATTTTACATGTTATACATGAGAAATTACCCTTCATTATTATTTTGATTGATTTTGTATTTCATGATTATGTTTAAAATTGTACTAAATCAACAGAATATTATTTTGAAGGAATACTGTTGGAAAAGCCCCCTTCCCTTTATTCCATATTCTACCATCCTCTCCCATCATATTCTATCATCTTTATACCATTGTCACTTCCATCTATCAACTCCTAGCCTAGCTGTGGACATCACTTCTGCCCTTTTCTGCCAATCACCACCTCGCCTGGAGCCTCCTAACCACCTGCCAGCTCTTGCTCCACCTCTTTCCTCCACCTTTTTATATAGACTATCTCCCCATTTCTTTCACGTCCCCATGAAGGGTATTAACCCAAAATATCTACTATCCATTACCCTTCATAGGTGCTACCTGACTGGCTGAACTCCCTCAAAATGTTGAGTGCTGCACTGGGAAAGTTTAGCTTTGAGTAAACACAAAATATGGTTTAAATTCTAGTTGTTCACCTATTACCACTATCCAATGTGTGCATTATATTCTTGCATGAAAATGTTCCTGACTTTAAAAAGAGAGGCATGATTTTTTGTAGCCCCTTTCATATCCCTTTCACAGAAAATTAATTTTACTGAAGCATTGTTACTGTTGTAGCAAAGAAAGCTACAATTTGTGCTCAAAGAATTTGCCAATGGCTATATGATAATAACTGGACAAAATGTACTTACTGATGCAGACACAACAGATTACAGATGCCAAAATCCGGACCAACAGACAAGAAGCCGATGGAACTTAGCAGGTCAGGTAATATTTGCAGAGTCAAATGGACAGTTGATATGTCAGGTCAAGAACATTAATCTGGATGCAGATCAATAGTCTTGACCTGAAATGTCAACTGTCCATATTTTCTTCTGCAGGTGCTGCCTGACCAGCTGAGTTCCTCCAGATTCTGGTCTGCTGCATTTACTGATGTTTATAAGTGAAGAATATTGGTCAGAACTCCAGGGTGAAACACCGCAGATGTGAAAAAACAGAAATAAATTGTCTTATGCAGTCAGATAACACTCGTGGAATGGGAAATAAATTCACTGTCTCAGGTTCTTGGGCTGCATTTGAATATTACTCTTTTTTAAATACTGTGATAGGATTGATAGCATCAGCTTAAGAAAGCTGAGAAGATCACAGATTAATGTCCCACTTATAAATCAACTTTTATGTGCACCACTATAGAGTTAGCTTGGGTAATAAGCACACATCCTCGAGTGGGTTAAGAAATTCTAGCCACTGAAAGGCGGTGATAATGCCCGTAAACCACTGCGACATTCTGTGGGCTGTGGACAATGCTTCTAAATATAATTTTAAATATACCTGTACCTCTTTTGAATTACTCTCACTGCAATCTGCAGTGTGTAATTTCCCCCAAAGCAATATACTTTTAAATCAACTTAATAATCTACAGATTTCACAGTCTTCTGGAGGTCTCATTGGACCAGGCAGGTACGGCACCTTTAAGTGGATGAAGATTCATCACCATGGCTAGAAATGAGGTGGGGAGGGACTCCAAGCCAGGCTGAAATGCAGAGTGATGAGGCCCCCTCTACCCTACATTTTGTTAACAAATGTGTAGTCACTAGAGAACAAAATTGAGAACCTGAGGTTGTGGTAACAGAGGGAAATGAGGGACTGTTGTATTCTATGTCTGTGCAAGGCTTGGCTGTCTCCCAGCGGTCAAGCCGGAAACTTCTCTATTTTCCATATGGACTGAAATGCAGATTTGGAAAAGGCAAAAGCTGGAGGTGTGTGTTTGATGATAACCTCTTGGTGGTGCTCCGGTGCAGCGGTTTTGTTGAACTCGTGTTCCCCTGACCTTGAATACATAATAATCAAATCCCATTTGTTCTACTTAACTCAGAGGTTCTCCTCCATAATTCTGACTGCAGTTTACATACCACCAATGGCAGACTATAGTCAAGTGGCTTGAGATACTGCATGATCCCATTCCCAAACAAGAAACTGTCCATCCCGACATATTCCAAGTCACAGTCGGGGACTTTAACCAAGCTTGTTTGAAGTAAACCCTGTCCAATTACCATCAGCATATAACCTGTGTAGCACTGAGGTCTCAACAAACTAGACCTCTCTTATACTAAGATTAGGAATGCCTACCATTACATTGCCAGAGCAGAGATTTGACATAATATTTAAAACTTTGACAAACCTCTATAGATATGTAGCGGAGACTATATTGATTGGCTGCATCACAGCCTTGTATAGAAACACCAATGCCCTTGAATGGAAAACCCTACAAAAAGTAATGAATACAGCTTAGTCTATCACAGATAAAGCTCTCCCCACCATTGAGCACATCTGCATGAAACACTCTTACAGGAAAGCAGCATCAATAATCAAGGACTCCACCACCCAGGATGTGCTCTCCTCTCACTGCTACTTTCAGGAAAATGTTACAGGAGCGTCACGACTCACACCTCCAGGTTCAGAAGCAGTCATTACCCCTTTACCATCAGACTCTTGAAACAAAGGAGATAACTTCTTTCAGCTTCACTTGTCCCATCATTGAAATGTTCCGATAACCTATGCACTCACCTTCATGGACTCTTCATCTCATGCTCTCAATGTTTATTTCTTTATTATTATTATTATTATTTCTTTCTTTTTGTACTGGCACAATTTGTGTCTTTTGCACACCGGTTGCATGCCCAAGTTTGTGCAGTCTGGCATGGTTATCATTTGATAGATTATTGGGTATACCCACAAGAAAATAAATCCCAGGGTTGTATATGGTGACGTGTATGTACTTTCATAATAAAATTTACTTTGAAATTTGATTTAGGGCTCTCACTAAATCTGAGAAAATGCAAAATAATGCGTCCTGCAAGATAGATTGGGTCAAGTCTTATTGATTCTGGTTCCTTTTGGAAAAGCTGCTGTTCAGTTGTTGAATCTGAAACTAAACCCAACTACTGCTCATGTTCTGCGGGATACAGTAGAATAGATGGATAAAGTTATTAGATCACTGAAATCCACACGGCCCCTCCCCAATGTTGTTAGGTGGGGAGTCCAGGGACTGAAGGAATGGCAATATATTTTCAAGTCAGAACTGTATGCATCTTAGAGTGACAGAACAGAACAGCATGCTGATTAAGATTCCCATCTAAACTAGTCCTATTTGCCTTTTTCTAAACCTTTCCTATCCATGTACCTGTCCAGGAGACAAATTTGTTTCCTTACGCCCCCTGCCTTGGCTCTCCTAGTGACGATATCACAGGCTTCAGAGGTGTAGTTGGGGAGTCCCATATGAGTAAATGCAATGCATATTGTAGATGCTACATTGTGATCATTGTGTACCAGTAATAAAAATAGTTGATATATTGGGAGGTGGATGGCTGCCAAACAGGCTGGCTGCATTGACCTGATGCTGTTTGACCAGCGAAGTCTTGTTAGAGCTACACTCATCTGTACATTTCGAGAGTATGTTATCATACTCCTGACTTGTGCCTTGCCAATGGTGGAAAGTTATTGGGAACTCACTCCTGCATTTGAAACACAACTTATAAAGCTGACCTTTTTCAATTTCTGGTCAATGATAACCGCCTCAAAATATTATTGATGGGAGATATAATGAGGGTAAAGTTAGTGTATATTCAGAACAAACTTTTTGACTTTTTCTTCTGAGAGGCAAATTATTGCCCTGCAACTTTGCAGCATAAGCAATACTTGTCACTTGTCAGCCCATGCCTAGATGTTGTCTAACTCTTGCTCCAAGCTGCTTTAATTTGCTGATGTGTTGTAAATGGAATTAAACCACACTACCTTTTAAATTAAATGGCCACTTTTTTAAGAAAAATTCTGAGAAGAAATCCTTAGTTCAGATGCAAACTTCAAAATAAAAGGAATTATGTGATCAAATTTCTAAATTGCACACCCATATTTTGCCATCTTTGAGACCAGCTGTACCACACTGTTTTGCACACAGTGGTTTTGGGAGAGTTCTCAGTTTTCCCCAGAGGAAATGCCTGTGTACATTTTAAATGTGTGATACAGATTACATAGGTTCCTTCCAAGCCCCACTGGTCTTCATTTCATTTGACAGGCAAGTTGATATGGAGTGGGGGTGTTGGTTATTACACAGTGGAGAGAATGGAAGAATGAGATATCTGAAATTGCCAGTACCTGTCAACCTTTGGGGGTATTCTTTTGGGAAATGGTAATAATCTCACTTAAACAGTGCACTAACATATATTATTCAGACTGATACTCACAAAAAATATATAGGGAAAAAATATTCGAACTTCTGGAACCTTGAATACATCCAAGTTCAGGAGAAAAACAAAAAAGATACACTTCAGTCTGGTTGTAGAATAAATATCTTTACCAGGTGTTCAGTCTTTAGTATAAGAAATATAGTTTGATTGAAAATTTGTTTAAAACATTGCTCTTTTAGAAATACCAGAGACTCATAGTTTGGATTGAGCAGCTAATCTTTATCATTTGGAATCTTCATTATGAAATAAAGCTAACCAGATTCCTGGAGGGAAAAAGAGGTTGAACATCCCTTTGTAAAATGTCTGTGTTTGCAGTAGTCCCACAGCTGTCAGTTTTGGCAGTGCATGCTGCCTTAAACTTCATTTCATTTTAACACATTGGATGCTGCTGAGAAGATAGCCTATTTCAGCTGCTCCCTCCATCTCGTTAGCCAATGACAGGGTCAAGAATAAATTCAAATGATTGACTCTAATTGTCTGAGAAAATTGCAAGAGCTTCTCAGAGTAAAATTTCAGCAGTTCAGAAGGCTAATTTGAACAAGGTTGATTTTAAAGCCAACTTTGGCGTAGGGAGCCATACATCCAAAAGTAATGAAAAATGGTTAATTTAACTTAGTTCCATGACATCACTGCAGGAATTACTTCAAGTTGTATTCTCAGCTGAACATACTGTATTCATTTGCTTCAGGAATTGACTTAGATCAAACAGTAGGCCAGCACTAGTGATGACTGTGCATTTTTTATTCTTCAGTTATTTTGTCTTTCCTCTTCAACTGGACCCATTCAATTTCTGTCTTTCTTTTTAAATCTTTTTATTGTATTAGTACACAGAGAGTAAAACATATAGCAACCAACACATTGTTAGGATATAAATATACAAGTAATATTAATACAATAAACAATGCAAACAACTTAAGTTAATTATAGAATAACAAGGTAATTGTATACTAATTTCCCATATAAACCAATAGAACGAGAAAAAACCCAAAAACAAAAACCTACCATGCAACTAACCTACAAAGCAAAACAATGGGCTAACTAGGTAAACAGTAGACTTGAACAAATTAAACAATCACGTCCTCAAACCCGACCTCCGCTAATAACAGATAAAATCCACGAAGGGAAATTCAATTTCTGATACATTCTACCCTTAGGCAATGCACAAGTTCTGCTTTAAGATGAATGTTAGTCGATTTTATTCTTGTCAGATTATTTACAAAATCACTCCATTTGGTCACCATACCTTCACAGTACAGCAATGAATGGCACAGAAAGAGCATGAAATGAATAAAAAAGAACAACTATGAAAAGTGGAGGGAGGGAGAGAGAAAGAAATCTAGTTCTGTTATTCATAAGGACTAATATATATATGTAGATCAGAATTCTAAATTTAATAATATTATGGGATTTCGTTCAAATGTAGGAGTGTCCATGAAGTCAAGTGTTCATAACCCAGGTTTGTCCTGAATCTGAATATTTGCTACCAGTATGTGTGTCTCTTCCTGAATAATAAACCAACCCATGTTCTTTAATTTCTGTGTCTTGGGTAATGTTCATGCTATTGAAGGCAATAATTAACTTCAACACCTGAGAGCTGAACCACATGCACTTCACCTTCAACGAGTTGAGCATCAGCATTCAAAGATGAAGCTCCATGAATGCCATGTCTGCCAATGCACAAACCTGGGCACTTTGCAGTGTATAGATCACCTCCTGATTCCCTGGAATATAGCCATCATGCGATGCTGGGATTGTGATGGATTTGTTTTATTTATTTTGATTTGAAATAGGTTAGGGATTGTAGTATTATTATTCAAAGTTCAAAGTAAACTTTGTTATCAAAGTACATATATATCCCCATATACAACTCTGAGATTCATTTTCCTGCAGGCATACTCAGCAAATCTATGGATAGGAACTATAATGGGATCAATGAAAGATCAACTAGATTGCATACAGGTTACACTTTGTATCATCCTAACCCAGGGGTAGGCAACCTATGGCCCTCGGGCCAGATCCAGCCCGCGAAGGTATTTTGATCGGCCCGCGAGCAAATATTCGGATACTATGCTTATCTGGCCCACGATCGATTCTTCCTTATTCTGAGAGGTTCACGTGACCACACTGATGGACATGCATGGCGTCTTGTTACACTGTTCCAAACCAAACACTGGTATATATGAATGACGGGAAGGCAGACTACCTTATTAATATGTATTAGTTACTCTCCGTGCACGCGCAAGTTTTCAGACGGGATCATTCAAATTTGTAAACAGAAACAGTGCCACTGTGTTTTAACAAGAAATCCACACTAAATATCCAGATATTTACATATGCTATGATACTTGATACTTTCGCGTTTCGAAATAAAATTGAAGAAAAAGATTCCAATGGCAATGAATGCAAAATGCAGGCAGGTAGACACTGAGTGCTGAAATTTACAAGACACTTGGACACTAGATCACTTCTTCATCGAGCGAGATGGGAAACCAGTCTGTCTCACTTGCCAAGAAAATGTTGCTGTGAAGAAGGTGGCAAATATCAGGCGACATTACGAGACCCGCCATAGTGGAAATTTTAACAAGTTTACTGGGTAAGCAAGGAAAGATGAAGTTGAGCGAATGAAGGCTAGTTCTGGAAAATAAGTGTCATTTTTTTGCCAAGAAAAGCAGTGAAAATGAAGGAAATACCCGTGCCAGCTACTAAGTCTCAAAACAACTTCAAGGAAAAAAATCAGCTGATACATCACGAGATGTATGGTCACATTGTGGCCTTTGCAAGAAAGCTGCAATTGTGGGAGTACCAGCTTCAAAAAGGAAACTGTTGCGCATTTTCCCACGTTTCAAAAAAGTAAAGCACAAGATCCAGGCATTTTTGTAAATATGATCCAAAATTGAGAAAAGAGTTTTCATCTCGTTTTACTGATTTTTGCTTGCATGCAAATAAGTTCAAGCTGTTTGCTACTCCATTTGATGTAGAAGTGGACACTGCTTCAGAAATTTTTCAAATGGAATTGATTGAGATGCAGAGTGATGACATATTGAGATAGAAATTTCAATCTGAAGATGTGTCAGTGCTTGACTTCTATAGAAAGTGTATTCATCCAAGTGGGAAGTATCCTAACTTAGTGGACCATGCAAAAAAGATGGCATCATTGTTTGGCAGCACTTTTCTGTGTGAGCAATTATCTTCAAAAATGAAGCACACCAAGAACCATTTGAAAACAAGATTGACTGATGCCCATCTGGATAATGTCTTGATCTTGGCATCAACAAGTCTGACACCCAATATCGAGAAGCTTTCAAGCAACAAACAGCATCAAGTTTCACATTGATTTATCGATTGTTTGAATTAAAATTTTCTTTTTTATTATACTTAATTTACAAATGTACTACCATTCAATGCATCATTATCCTATGTTTTATATTTAAAGATTCTTTCTGACCTTTTAATAGATTCAAAAGATGCCTTGATTGAAATAAATTGCAACTAAACTGAGTTATTTGATTACTAATTGGCATCCTTGGTTAAGCACAAATGATTTTCTAGCATGCGTTATTCATTAATTTGAGGCAAAACGTAACTAGATGTATTTAAATGGATAATTCCCATATTTCAAGTTTTTTATGACTTTTATCTGGCCCACCGTCTGCTCATTAATACGCGATCTGGCCCACAGAGGCAAAAAGGTTGTTGACCCCAGTCCTAAAGAATACCCATTTTAGTCTGAGTATTGCATTCTCCCCTCAGCATTGACTTTGAGATCTCTAGTAAGATATAAAGACAACCTCCCAAAGATTTAATCAAGTGGGTGAATTTAAACGTAGAGACATAACAAACCTACAGCACATTACAAGCCCTTTGGCCCACAAAGTTGTAACAGTAACAGAGGCAGTACTTCACAAGTATAACAACAATGGCAGTACTTCACAAGTTTTTTTTAGTTGTAACACAGTCTGGGATGTTTTAGAGGCTGAAAACAGTGCTAGACAGACATACATAGAACATAGATCATAGAATAGTACAGCACAGTACAGGCCCTTTGGCCCACAATGTTGTGCCGACCCTCAAACACTGCCTCCCATATAACTCCCTACCTTAAGTTCCTCCATCTACCTGTCTAGTAGTATCTTAAATTTCACTAGTGTACCTGCCTTCACCACTGACTCAGGCAGTGCATTCCACGCACCAACCACTCTCTGAGTAAAAAACATTCCTCTAATATCCCCCTTCAACTTCCCACCCCTTACATTAAAGCCATGTCCTCTTGTATTGAGCAGTGGTGCCCTGGGGAGGAGGCACTGGCTATCCACTCTATCTATTCCTCTTAATATCTTGTATACCTCTATCATGTCTCCTCTCAACCTCCTTCTCTCCAAAGTGTAAAGCCCTAGCTCTCTTAATCTCTGATCATAATGCATACTCTCTAAACCAGGCAGCATCCTGGTGAATATCATCTCTACCCTTTCCAATGCTTCCACATCCTTCCTATAGTGAGGCGACCAGAACTGGACACAGTACTCCAAGTGTGGCCAAATCAGAGTTTTATAGAGCTGCATCATTACCTCGCTACTCAAACTCTATCCCTCGACTTATGAAAGCCAAAACCCCATAAGCTTTCTTAACTACCCTATCTACCTGTGAGGCAACTTTCAGGGATCTGTGGACATGTACCCCCAGATCCCTCTGCTCCTCCACACTACCAAGTATCCTGCCATTTACTTTGTACTCTGCCTTGGAGTTTGTCCTTCCAAAGTGTACCACCTCACACTTCCCCGTGTTGAACTCCACCTGCCACTTCTCAGCCCACTTCTGCATCCTATCGATGTCTCTCTGCAATCTTCGACAGTCCTCTACACTATCTACAACACCACCAACCTTTGTGTCGTCTGCAAACTTGCCAACCCATCCTTCTACCATCACATCCAGGCCGTTAATAAAAATCACGAAAAGTAGAGGCCCCAGAACTGATCGTTATGGGACACCACTAGTCACAGCCCTCCAATCCAAATGTACTCACTCTATCATGACCTTCTGCCTTCTGCAGGCAAGCCAATTCTGAATCCATCTGGCCAAACTTCCTGGGATCCCATGCCTTCTGACTTTCTGAATAAGCCTACTGTGTGGAACCTTGTCAAATCCCTTACTAAAGGCGAGGCAGGTGAAGGAGTGAGTGCGGGGATTGGCTGAGAAGGAGCGGCTGATTTAAAAAGCTGGTTGTAAGCAACGAGCTAACCAGACCTTCCAGGTCGGAGGAGGCGAGGCAGGTGAAGCTAATTACTGAAATTATCAGCTAATATAAGCAAGGCTCACTCTAGGGGAGCGGCCGTGTCAAGGGAAGTGCCTTGTGAGATAATTGCGAGTCTTTGGCTCAGGCGTCTTCGGCGAGGAGGCTGAGAGTGGAGACTACGCCACAGTTGGAGAGGGTGAGAAGTGGTGAAGAGATGACTGCTGGGCTGATTCAGTGTGCTGCGTGCATGATGTGGGAAGTCAGGGACACTGATGGTGCCTCTGGATCCTACACCTGCGGAAAATGTGTCCAGATTCAGCTTCTGAAGGACCGTGTTGCAGCACTGGAGAGCAAACTGGATGACGTTAGGTTAATCCGGGAAAATGAGAGTTTTCTGGACAGGACCTACAGTGAGGTCGTTACACCCAGGATACAGGAAGAGAGTAGGAGGACGACGATGAGCAAGGAAAGGATGCTTGAAGTACAGGAGACCCCGGGAGATGTGCCTCTCGTAAACAGGTTCTCCCTCTTGGAAGCTGTCGGGACAGAAGACAGTGCCAGTCTCAGAGGCAGACGGGTCTGCGAGTCAACAATTGGCGCTGAGGCAAAGCCGAGGAGATAGATGTCAGGCAGAGCTGTGGTAGTAGGGGACTCCATAGTGGATGGCAACAGGCGAGATTTAAGGATGGTGTGTTGCCTCCCTGGTGCCAGGATCCAGGACGTCACGGACTGGGTGCAGGGAATCCTCAAGAGTGAAGGTGAACATCCGGAAGTGGTGGTGCATGTCGGCACAAATGACCAAAATTGGGCCCTTGAAAACAGAAGAGGGTGAATTTATTATGGGGAACAAGGAAATGGCAGATGAATTGAGCAGGTACTTTGGTTCTGTCTTCACTAGGGAAGACACAAACAATCTCCCAGATGTAATAGTGGCCAAAAGACCTAGGGTAATGGATGAATTGAAGGAAATTTATATTAGGCAGGAAATGGTGTTGGATAGGCTGTTGGATCTGAAGGCTGATAAGTCCCCGGGACCTGATGGTCTGCGTCCCAGGGTACTTAAGGAGGTGGCTTTAGAAATTGTGGACGCATTGGTAATCATTTTCCAATGTTCTATAGATTCAGGATCGGTTCCTATGGATTGGAGGGTGGCTAATGTTGTCCCTCTCTTCAAGAAGGGAGGAAGAGAGAAAACAGGGAATTATAGACCGGTTAGCCTGATGTCGGTGGTGGGAAAGATGCCAGAGTCAATTATAAAAGATGAAATTA
This sequence comes from Mobula hypostoma, assembly GCF_963921235.1. NCBI lineage: Eukaryota > Metazoa > Chordata > Chondrichthyes > Myliobatiformes > Myliobatidae > Mobula > Mobula hypostoma. Next base: position 43,208,771 of record NC_086101.1, on the reverse strand, counting down.
CGACACATCTGGATAGTAGTAACAGGATTGGTCCGAGTCAGCATGGATGTACAAAGGGGAAATCGTGCTTGACTAATCTTCTGGAATTTTTTGAGCATGTAACCATGAAAATGGACAAGGGAGAGCCAGTGGATGTAGTGTACCTGCACTTTCAGAAAGCCTTTGATAAAGCCCCACATAAGAGATTAGTGGGGAAAATTAGGGCACATGGTATTGGGGGCAGAGTACTGACATGGATTGAAAATTGGCTGGCTGACAGAAATAAAGAGTAGCTATTAACGTGTCCCTTTTGGAATGGCAGGCGGTGACCAGTGGAGTACCGCAGGGTTCAGTGCTGGGACCACAACTGTTTACAATATATATTAATGATTTAGGTGAGGGAATTAAAAGTAACATTAGCAAATTTGCCAATGACACAAAACTGGGAGGCAGTGTGAAATGTGATGAGGATGTTATGAGAATGCAAGGTGACTTTGACAGGCTGGGTGAGTGGGCAGATGCATGGCAGATGCAGTTTAATGTGGATAAATGTGAGGTTATCCACTTTAGTGGTAAGAACAGGAAGGCAGATTATTATCTAAATGGAGTCAAGTTAGGAAAAGGGGAAGTACAACGAGATCTAGGTGTTCTTGTACATCAGTCACTGAAAGCAAGCATGCAAGTACAGCAGGCTGTAAAGAAAGCTAATGGCATGCTGGCCTTCATAACAAGGGGAATTGAGTATAAGAGCAAAGAGGTCCTTCTGCAGCTGTACGGGGCCCTGGTGAGACCACACCTGGAGTATTGTGTGCAGTTTTTGTCTCCAAATTTGAGGAAGGACATTCTTGCTATTGAGGGAGTGCAGCGTAGGTTCACAAGGTTAATTCCCAGGATGATGGGACTGTCATATGTCGAAAGATTGGAGCGACTGGGCTTGTATACTCTGGAATTTAGAAGGCTGAGAGGGGACCTTATTGAAACATATAAGATTATTAAGGGATTTGACACGCTGCAGGCAGGAAGCATGTTCCCGCTGATGGGTGAGTCCAGAACCAAAGGCTTCAGTTTAAGAATTAGTGGTGGCCATTTAGAACGGAGTTGAGGAAAAACTTTTTCACCCAGAGAGTGGTGGATATATGGAATGCTCTGCCTCAGAAGGCTGTGAAGGCCAAGTCTCTGGATGCTTTCAAAAAAGAGATGGATAGAGCTCTTAAAGATATTGGAATCAAAGGTTATGGGGATAAGGCAGGAACTGGATACTGATAGTGGATGATCAGCCATGATCACAGTGAATGGCGGTGCTGGCTCGAAGGGCCGAATGGCCTACTCCTGCACCTATTGTCTATTGTCTATTGTCTAAAATCCAGATAGATCACATCCACTGCACTACCCTCATCTATATGCCTGGTCACCTCATCAAAGAACTCTATCAGGCTTGTCAGACACGATCTGCCCTTCACAAAGCCATGCTGACTGTCCCTGATCAGACCATGATTCTCTAAATGCCTATAGATCCTGTCTCTAAGAATCTTTTCCAACAGCTTTCCACCACAGACGTAAGGCTCACTGGTCTATAATTACCTGGACTATCTCTACTACCTTTATTGTGCCGAACATGTCCTTCCCTTAGAAATTACTAGGCTTACCTATAGCCCTCTATTTTACTAAGCTCCATGTATCTATCTAAAAGTCTCTTAAAAGACCTATCGTATCTACCTCCACCACCGTTGCCGGCAGCCCATTCCACGCACGCACCACTCTCTGAGTAAAAACCTTACCCCTGACATTTCCTCTGTACCTACTCCACAGCATCTTAAACCTGTGTCCTCTTGTGGCAACCATTTAAGTCCTGGGAGAAAGTTTCTGACTATCCACATGATCAATGCTTTCATCGTCTTATACACCTCTATCAGGTCAGCTCTCATCCTCCGTCGCTCCAAGGAGAAAAGGCAGAGTTCACCCAACCTATTCTCATAAGGCATGTTTTACAATCCAGGCGACATCCTTGTAAATCTCCTCTGCACCCTTTCTATGGCTTCCACATCCTTCCTGTACTGAGGCGACCAGAACTGAGCACAGTACTCCAAGTGTGGTCTGACCAGGGTCCTATATAGCTGCAACATTACCTCTCAGCTCTTAAATTCAATTCCACGATTGATGAAGGCCAATACAGCGTACGCCTTCTTAATCATAGAGTCAACCTGCGCAGCTGCTTTGAGTGTCCTATGGACTCGGACCTCAAGATCCCTCTGATCCTCCACACTGCCAAGAGTCTTACCATTAATTCTATATTTCTATCATCATCTTTGACATACCACAATGAACCACTTCACACTTATCTGGGTTGAACTCCATTTGTCACTTCTCAGCCCAGTTTTGCATCCTATCAATGTCCCACTGTAACATCTGACAGCCCTCCACACTATCCACAACACCTCCAACCTTTGTGTCATCAGCAAACTTACTAACCCATCCCTCCACTTCCTCATCTAGGTCATTTATAAAAATCACAAACAGTAAGGGTCCCAGAACAGATCCCTGAGGCATTCCACTGGTGACCGACCTCCATGCAGAATATGACCCGTCTACAACCACTCTTTGCCTTCAGTGGGCAAGCCAGTTCTGGATCCACAAAGCAATGTCCCCTTGGATCCCATGCCTCCTTACTTTCTCAATAAGAAAATAAGATGGAGTTCAGAACAGATGATCTTGGTATCTTTCTAATGAAAGAGTAAACTAAAAGAAATTCAGAGCAATGGTTACCTTAACATCATCATTCTGTCCCCTATCACATGTATTCTTTTTGTTATCTCCACCCTCTTCAGCCTCTGTAACCTAAAACATCCCTAATTTATTTTTACTTTTGCAGTTTTGCTGAAAGATTATTGACCTGCAGTGATTCTGCTTCTCTCTACACAGACACTCGCCCTGCCTGGTTTTAAATATTAAAACACATCTTCACTATTTTTTTTTAAATGAAATAAACCTTGCTCAGGAATGCATATAATATATTACAAAACTACAGCAAAAATTCCACAGTGCAATTTAGTCCACAAGAGCATATTTAACCTCTTGTTTTTGGATGCTAAGTGTAATTGGAAGGTGACTTACACTGAAAAAAATACCATGAAAGTGATATCACCGTTGCTGTGATTTTATTGGGCACATCAGGTGGTGGAATCTAAGCATGTTTGACTCATGTGACTATTGTGGCAGTGTAACTGTTAATGGCTGAAAGTATAACCTGGAGGCTTAGACGAATGATACAGACACACGTTCAGATCCTCCACTAATTAAATAAAAATCAAAAGTAATAGTCACAACCATATTAATGTCTTATAGAAAACACTTGGTTACACAAGGGGAGAAGTCTGCCATCTGTCCTCTTTGTGGACCTTTACGGAACCTCAGGACGGTACTTTATGTAACTTTGGGTGTCTTGGTAGCATAATGGTTAGCACAACTCTTTACAGTGCAGGCGAACTGGATTCAAATCCCACCACTACCTGTAGGAGTTAGTATGTTCTCCCTTTGACCGTGTGAGTTTCCTCCCACAGTCCAAATTCTACTGGGTGGTAGGTTAATTGGTCATTGTAAATTGTCCCATGATTAGGCTAGCGTTAGCTTGGGGGTTTGACTCAAAGGGCCAGAAGGGCCTATTCTACCCTGAATCACAGTAAGTAAGTAAGTAAATAAATAAATAAATAAAAGATTCACAAGCAAGCTGTAAGACCATAAGACAAAGGAGCAGAATTAGGCCATTCAGCCCATTGAGTCTGCTCCACCATTCCATCAGGCCATATCACGGATCCCACTCAACCCTGTAACACTTGACTTCTCTCTATATCCATTGATGCCTTGACCAATCAGGAAATGATCAACGTTCGCCTTAAGTATATGCACGGACTTGGGCTCCACTGCGGTCTGTGACAGAGCAAGCCATATATTTACCACTCTCTGGCAAAAAAAAACCTTCTTTAACTCGGTTCTAAATGGTCATCCCTCAAATTTGAGGCTGTGCCCTCTAGTTCTGGATACCCCCACCATAGGAAACATCCTCTCCACATCCTCCCTATCTAGTCCTTTCAAAATTTGGTATGTTTCAATGAGATCCCCACGTAGTCTTCTGAATTCCAGTGAGTACAGGCCCAAAGCTGCCAAATTCTCCTCATATGTTAACCCCTTCATTCTCAGAATCATCCTTGTGAACCTCCTCTGGACTCTCTCCAATGACTACACATCCATTCTGAGATATGGGGCCCAAAACTGTTGACAATTCTCCATGTGTGGCCTGACTAATGTCTTATAAAAGCACAACGTTATCTTCTTGCTTTTATATTCCATTCCCATTAAAATAAATGCCAACATTATATTTGCCTTCTTTACCACAGACACAACCTGTAAATTAATCTTCTGAGAGTTTTGCTTGAGGTCTCCAAAATCCCTCTACACCTTTGATGCTTGAACCTTTTCCCCACTTAGATAACAGTCCACACTATTGTTCCTTTTGCCAAAATGCATTACCTTACATTTCCCAACACCGTATTCCATCTGCCATATTTTTGCCCATTCTCCCATTTTGTCTCAGTCCTGTTGCAATCGCGTTGTTTCCTCAACACTACCTATCCCTCCAGCTATCTTCGTATCATCCACAAACTTTGCCACAAAATCATCAATTCCATTATCCATTATTGACAAAAAATGTCAAAAGTAGTGGTCCCAATACTGACCCCTGAGAAACACCACTAGTCATCCGCAGCCGGCCAGTAAAAGGCCCCCTTTCTTCCCACTCGCTGCCTCCTACCTGTGCACCATTCTTCTAGCCATGCCAGTATCTTTCGTGTAATGCCATTGGATTTTATCTTGTTAAGCAGCCTCATGTGTATCACCTTATCAAATGCCTTCTGAAAATCCAAGTAAATGACATCCACTGCCTCTTCTTTGTCCACTCTGCTCATTACTTCCTTGAAGAACTCCAAACGGATTTGTCAGTCAAGATTCCCTTTTACAGAAACCATGCTGACTTTGAATTATTTTATCATTCATCTCCAAGTAGTCTAAAACCTCATCCTTAATAATAGACTCCAACACTTTCTCAACCACTGAAGTTAGGCTAACTGGGCTATAATTTCATTTCTTTTGCCTTCCTCCCTTCTTAAAAAGTGGAGTGACAATGGCAATCTTTCAGTCCTCCAGGACCATGCCAGAATCAAGTGATTCTTGAAAGATCATTAACAATGCATCCATTACCTCAAGAAATCATGGGGTGAGGCAGCATCTGTGGGGGCAAAAGGTTGGTCAATATTTTGGGTCAAGATTCTGCATGAGTACTGGAACAGAAGAGAAGTTCAGTTCTGAGGTAGATCAGCCAGGATAATATGACCCTGCATCAGTTGTACTCTTCTGGGTTGTAGCATGAGATTTCCAATCCTCTCTTTTGATGCCTGCCTATTCTTTGCATAGTTCACAGTTGGATGTTTTGCTTAAGAATATATGAAAATAAGAGTAGGAGTAGGTCACCAGGCCCTTCAAGTCTGACCTGCCATTTAATATGATCCTGGTTGATCCAACTGAGGACTGAACTCCTCTTCTGTTCCAGCCCTGATGCAGAAATTTGACCCAAAATGCTGTCTATTTCATAGTCTCCAGAGATGCCACTTGACCTAATGAATTCCTTCAGTGTTTTGATTGTCATTCAAGGATAAGTCACATGTCAGCTTTGGGTAATGAACTCTGCATAGTTTCACATTAAAATATGCAACTATTATGTTTTTTGTCTGCAGAATATTAACAACTCTGCATTTTCTTTGATGGACAGTGCAACAGCTGGTTGCTAAATTCTAGGAATGTTTCATATGAGAGATACAATAGCCTAGAAATGAGCTGATTTGTGCATGTGTTGTAATTTAAGGATCCTTTTAAATGACATTTAAGGTGTAATTTTACAGCAAGCAATCACAGTAGTGTCAATCAACAGGCGGTGTGTGCTTAATAGTGCTCATGAAACACTGGAGTGTAAATACTTGATGAAGAAATAGAATAAGCCTTGACCAGGACAGAAATAGAGTCACTGAGTTTCCTTTAAGGGGATTCACCATATCTGTACCCTTGTTGGTGAGTTTGCTGAAGAAGATTAGATTATGAAGACACACCGTCCTCTTTTATTGTCATTTAGTAATGCATGCATTAAGAAATGATACAATATTTCCTCCGGTGTGATATCACAAAACACAGGACAGACCAAGACTGAAAAAACTAACAAAATCACATAATTATAACATATAGTTATAACAGTGCAACAATACCATAACTTGATGAAGAAGTCCATGAGCACAGTAAAAAGTTCAAATCTCTCAAATGTCCCACATCTCACGCAGACGGGAGAAGAAAGAAAAACTCTCCCTGCCACGCCCGACCACAGTCCATCTCTGAGTCATCCGAAAACTTCGAGCCTCCGATCAGCTCTCCAACACCAAGTACGGAGCGCCATCTCTATCCGAACGATTCGACCTCAATCTCAGTCGCCAACAGCAGTCAAAGACGGGGATTTTGAGGCCTTCCCTCCGGAAGATTCCCGATTGCGCAGTACCAACAGCAGCGAACTGGCATTTCAGAAATTTCTCCAGGTGTTCCTCTGTGCTTTCACGTCTGTCTCCATCAAATCAGAATTGTCCACGGCCCCTATTTAACACATACAATATCATTTTTCACCGGAGGGCTGTGCACATGTGGCACGCTGCTCTCTCTCCTCCCGCTGAAGATAATGCGTTTTTAAAACTTTCCAATGCATTGGATAGACACTATGTAGCATGTGAGAACTTCTTTTTCTCTAGGTACTCCCATGAGCTCTCCTGTTGGAGACTTGCTCCTACAATAAAGTAGGAGCCTCAAGCCTATCCCATCATTCAATATGTTTCGACTTCAATCCCTTTTCTATACCAATTCCCCATCCTAACAGTTCCACAATCCTTCAAAAATATCTACTGCACCTCTACCTTAAGTATCTCCAATGATCTAGTCCCCACCCCTCCCTGCTGCAGAATATTCTAGAGATTCCCCAAGAGGGTAATTTTTCTTCGGTCCTGACCGTTGTTCTAGTCCCAGCAGCAATCTGTATTGTTATGGTCTCAGCTGAAAGCAGTTGAAAGTGAAAGCAAAGACAAGCCTAAAATGTTTTGTACATGAGTAGCAAAGTTATAATTAAGAAAAGAGATGGGAGTAACAGGAACTAAAAAATAAACAGTGCATGGAGGCAGAGGGTGTGGCTGATGTTTTAATAAATGCTTTGTTTCCCTCATCATAAAAATTAGGCTGCCATTGAAATGAACATAGAACAGTTGTCAATTACTATAATTCAGTAATCAAATGGCCAACTAACCTAATTTCTTCTTTCTACATATGCTTCTAGTTTTCTCATATTCTAAACATCTCATGAAAGTTCCTAATGTATCTGCCTCTACCAAAACCCAGGTAGAACAGTCCAGGCACTCACAGAACTTGGCCATCACATTTCCTTTGAATTTACCCCTTCTCACCTTAAATACATGCCATCTTGTATTAGACATGTCAACCCTGGGAAAAAGTACTGTCTGTTTACTCTATCTATGCCTCTGAAGAACACAAGTTTGTCCAACCTCTTGTTTTAGCACATGCACTCTAATCCATGCAACATCCTGGTAAACCTCTTCTGCCCTCTCTCCAAAGCCTCAGTACCCTTCCTATAGCGAGGCGACCAGGTTTTTACTCCAGATGCACCTGAACTTGAGTTTTATAAAGCTGCAACATAACTACCTATTGAACTCAGCGTCTCGACTAATAAAGCCATATGCTTTCTTAACCACCAAATCAACCTGTGTAGCTACGTTCAGGCAGCAATTAAGTTGGAATCCAAGATCCCTCTGTGCATGAACACAGTTAAGAGTTTTGCATTTGACCTTCCAAGGTGCAACACTTCACACTTGACCACGTCTTCAATTGATCTATATCCCTGTGTACTCTTGGCCAGTCTTCTATGCTGACCACAACTCCACCAACCTTCATACTATCGGCAGACTTACTAAGCCTCCCATCTACTTCTTCATCCAGGTCATTTATATGATATAAACCTTATTTTATATAATGGACCAATAATATTAAACAAAGGGTCCATAGACCCCAGGTTGGGAACCCCTATGCCAGAATAATTCCAATTGAAGACCACCCTGTGTTTTCTATGGGCGAGGCAGTTCTGAATCCTAACAGCCAATTCATCATGGATCCCATGCTTCTTAATCTTCTGAATGTGCCTCTCGTGAGCGACCTTTTCAAATGCCTTAATAAAATACATGTAGACAATATCTACAGCTCTACATTCATCAATCACATTAGTCAGAGTTGATGAGTGTAAGGTTTTGGTTGGAATAAATCACCAGATCATAATGGACTGGTTTTCATAATGGATCCAGATCATAATGGATCACAGGCAGTTAAAAGAATCAAGAGAAGATATAGTAGAGGCTCCAAAAATCAATTTTCAATCTTCTCTGATTTCAGAGTGGTTCCAGAAGAGTAGAAGCTGCAAAGGTTGTTACCACTGTCTATAACGAGCAGGAGAAATAAATAATTATTACTGACTAATTAGTTTAGCTTTGTCATTAGACATGTAATTGGAACTCTTCCTAAAGGGTAACATTAACTTTAATCAAGAAAGCTAAGTATAATCAGATGATGCAATTGTTAAGGGAAAGGCCTTTCTTTCAAACTTGACTTTTTTTGCATGGAATTAACAAGTTGTCAGGGCAGTTGATGTAGTCTGCATGGATTTTAGCACAGCTCCTGACAAAAATCACATAGTGGGAGATTGGTCAGACATCAAGAGACCATGGGATCCAAGGGAAAGGGCCAATTGGATCCTTAACTGTCTCAGTATTAGAAAGTAAAGAAAAATTGTTGACATTCGATTTTTGTGATTGGAAAGCTGTTATCAGCAGGGTTCCTTAGGGCTCAGTACTCAGCCTTTGATCTATTAGCAATTTAGAACTAAGTATAACAGAGGTATTAAAGAAGTTTATAGATGATACAAAAATAAGCTGTGTGATTGGTAGAGAAGAGTAAAGCCGTAAAAATATAGATGGTTTGATCAATGGGCAGGAAAGTGACAAATGAAATCTGATTCACTGAAGCGTGAGATAATGCATTTATGGAAGTACATAAAGTGCATGAATACTTAATAAATCGAAAGAACAGAGAATCCTTCAATTGTATATTCACAAACCCTTAAAGGTGGCAGGTAATGTCCATAAGTTAAAACAAAACAGAAGGGATGGAGTAGAGAACGTAGCGGCAAGATGGTTATGCTATGAATAAAATATCAGTGAGGTCACATTTAGTTATGGTCACTATATTATGGGAAGGTAATATGTATTACGAGAGCGAGCAGAGGAGATTTACAGGACAGGAATTATGGCATTATAGCCACTAGTGAGACTTGGTTTCAGGAGGGACAGAACTGGCAGCTCAGTATTCCGATGTTTTACAAAGGAGGAGGGGTGACATACTAGTTGGGGAAAATGTCACAGTAGAACTCAGACAGAACAGATGGGAGAGCACATCCTCTGAGGTTATATAGGTGAAACCGAGGAATAAGAAAGGGGTGACCATGTTAATAGGATAATGTTAGAGAACACCCAATAGTCACCGGGATGTAGAGGAGCAAATTTGTAGATGTCCTGAGCCACAGGTGAGGTGACGGAGGATTGGAGGATGCTAATGTTGGTCCATTGTTGGAGAATAGCTCTAAGAATAAGCCAGGAAATTATAGGTGGGTGAACCTGACATCACCAGGTATTGGAAGGTATTGAAGAGATTGGATATATAAGTATTTGGATAGGCAGGGACTGATTAGGGATAGTTAACATGGTTCTGCGAGTGGTAGGTCATGACTAACAAACATAGAGTTTTTTTGAAGAAGTTTCCAGGAATAGTGATGAAGGAAAGGCAGTAAATACTGTCTACATGGACTTTAGCAAGGTCCCACGTGAGACGTTGCTCAAGAAGATTCAGCCAATTTGGCATTCTAAATGAGGTTGTAAATTGAATTAGATGTTGGCTTTGTGGGAGAAGCAAGAGAGTGGTAGTAGATAGTTGCCTCCCTGACTGGAGCCTGTGACCAGCAGTATGTTGCAGGAATCACTGCTGGGTCCATTATTGTTTATCACCTCTAGCAATGATCTGGATAATAATGTTGTTAACAGAGTCAGCAAATTTGCAGATTATACCAAATTTGGGGGCATAATGGACAAAGAGAAAGACTATCAAGCTTGCAGCAGGATCTTGACCAGCTGGATAAATGGGCTGAAAATGGCAGATGGAATTTAATGCAGACAAGTGTAAGGTGTTGCATTTGGGAGGGCAAAGCAGGGTAGAACTTATACTGTGAGCAGTAAGGGACTGAGGAGTACAGGAGAATAGAGGGATATGGAAATACAGATCAATAATTCTTTGAAACTGGTGTCACAAACAGATAGAGTCACAAAGAGGGCTTTTGGCACATTGGCCTTCATAAATCAATGTATTGAGTACAAGATTGGAATGTTATTTTGAAGTTGTATAAAGTGTTGGTGAGGTCTAATTTGGAGTAGTGTGTGCTGTTCTGATTACCTACCTACAGGACAGATGTCAATAAAATTGAAAAAGTGCGAAGAAAATTTATCAGGATGTTGCCAAGACTTGAGGACCTGAGTTATAGGGAGAGGTTGAATAGGTTAGAACTTTATACCCTAGAGTGTAGAAGATTGTAGGAAGACTTGATAGTGGTATACAGAATGATGTGTATAAATAGTGTGAATGCAAGTAGGCTATGTCCACTGATGCCGGGTAAGACTAGAACTAGAGGTAATGGGTGAAGGGTGAAAAGTGAAGGATTTAAGGGAAACATGAGGGGTAACTTCTTCATTCAGAGGGTAATAAGACTGTGGAACAAGCTGCCAGTGGAAGTGGTGGATGTGGGTTTGATTACCGCATTCAAGAGAAATTTGGGTACATGAACGGGAGGGGTATGGAGGACTATTGTCTAAGTACAGGTTGATGGGACTAGGCAAGATTATAGTTCAGTACAGACTTGGTGAGCAATAGGGATTGTTCCTGTGTTGTGTTCTATATCTACGACTCTATTACTGGAAATTATTGGATATTAATAAATATTATATAAGCTGAGGTTAGTTTTTTTTTGTAATTCACACAAAATGTTAGTTTTTTTGGATGACGGACAAAGGGAAGATTTTAGTGAGTGGTAAAAATAGTAAAAAGCCTAGATAAAATGAATTAGGAGAGACTACTTCCTTTCGCAGAATGATTTTTTTTTTAAAAGGGGCATAGATTTGATGTAGTTCAGGGATTAGAGAAGAACATATTTTTCACCCCAAGGATGTAAGAAGTCTCTGGAACTCACTGCCTGAAAATGCTGGTGGAGGTAGTATTGCTCATAACATTTACACAAGGCATGAATAGGTACTTGAATGGCTGTGACTCACGTGGCACTAGACCTGGTGCTGGAAGGTGGGATTAGACTGAGTAGCTCTTCATTAGCCAGCAGAAACACAATGGGCCAAGGGGCCTATTTCTTTGGTGTAAATTTTCTCCAATCCTCAGCCGGAAGAGACATTGATTGCTTTAAGGTACAGTCTTGTTGTTGTGCAACAAGACATGAAGGGTTAAATAGCATAAATGCTGTACTATAATAGATCTACAGACTCTTGAATACAAATGTATGTGCATACAGATGGACACACACAAACACTCCTGCTTATAGTCACACAAAAACTCACAGGTAAATGCACATAAGCACGGACATTCAAAGACATACCTGCAGAAGCATACATACTTAAAAAGCAGGCACTCTTGCAAAATCACAAATACACACTGATCCACATATATGCACATAGTCTCCCTGTGCAGATTTCCTGACTTAGTTAAATGTGATAAACCATATTAGTGCTGACTCCAGGGATAATCATGCTATTATAGAAGTGCAGGACATGTAACAGAACTAGATATTTCACAGAATACCTCACACAGTTTGTTGTTGCTTTAGTTTAACTCTGACCTCTATTCTCTTTCTTGTCGTCATTGTGTGTGGAGATGCTGGTTACTCAGTCATTATCTACAATGAGTTTTGCTAGGGACATTAGAGAGGTCACAATATTGACCATACAGCATTTTAGGTCAAGCATGACTTTGTAAATTATGTTTCAGGTTATAAACTGTTCAATTAAGTTCCAATTGACTGAAGCAATAAATAAATTTGCTTTGCTTCAAGCAGACATTGTTCATCCAGATAATGAACATAAGACTTGTATTTTAACTCCTTTGTGTGAAATAAAGAACTTGCATTTATTTTTAACCTTTCCTGACCTCAGCATTCCAAATTGCTTCACATCCAATAAAGGATGTACTTTAGAAATGCTTTTGCTGATGATAATGAGAATTCATACAATGGCAAAAAGGACCTATGCTTGCATTATGCGCCAAGGATACATAAAGTGTTGGTTCTACTATGGTCGCTCTAAAAGAATTATGTAAAAGAAGTCCAAAAAGCATTAAATCTATTCCATCAGATGAGAAAGCAATTTATTCTGCTCTATAAGAAACCATCTGCTCACCAATGTAACTCTTAAAGTGTTTCTCTGAGCATGAAGTTCCACTTAATCAAGGTCAACTTGTGTATCAATACCATCAGGAATGCCAAGGAATATTTAAAGCACCGGATGGAATTTGGAAATGTGACTTGGATCTCAAACCTATACATGAAATGCAGTGGTTTCAAATTCACATTGTTCCTATTTTCAAATACCCAGAATGTAAAATGAATTTCAGAACTGAAGTGAGCACTGTTTCATTCCACATCTATATTTCATAGCAAATTGGACCACAGCCAGAGTGCTTGTAAAGTTTGACCTTATTTTATGCAGCATTAATAAAGAGGATTACCAAACTATGTGGCTTAACAACTGTGCACACTGAAGACTTCTCCTTGTCTAAAGTCTGTAGTTGTTTGAGGGTCCTGAACCTACTTTCACTTTATATACATCCAATCAGTCTATGAATTTGAGCTAATCTTATGTACATATGGCCATACTCAAGTAGTTATTTATGCATTGTTTTATAATATTGTTTTTATCAGAATCAGATTTAACATCACCAGTATGTGTTGTGAAATTTCTTAACTTTACAGCAGCAGTACAATGAAACACATGATAAATTTCAGAAAAAAAACTGAGTTACATTGAGTATATATATGTCTATTGAATAGTTAAGTTAAAGTAATTAGTGCAAAAAACAGAAATAAAAAAGTATTGAGGTAGTGCTCAATACCCATTTAGAAATGGCAGAGGGAAAGAAGCTATTCCTGAATCGCTGTGTATGTGCCTTCAGCCTTCTTTACTTCCTTCCTGATGGTAAGTGTTGACAGGGCATGTCCTGAGGGGTGGGGATCCTTAACGAGGGACACTGGCTTCCTAGGGCACTGCTCCTTGAAGATGTCTTTGATACAATGGAAGCTGGTACCCATAATGGAGCTGACTAATTTTATATTTATATAATATTCATATGTATTGTATTTTGTTTGTTTTTATTGTGTTCTTTGTGCTTACTGTGTATTTTACAGGCTGCATCGGATCCAGAGTAATAAACATTTTGTTTTCTTTTACATTCATGTACTGAAGAATGAGAATTAATAATCCTTTCACTGTTCCATCGTTTGGTCAATTTAAACATCGGCCCAGATAGACTGAAAAGATATGGTGTCAGTCAGGACAAGAACCAAGTTCGATCATGGTCCGCAATAGTCGTCTTCACAGCACTAAATCTATGAAGACTGCCCTGGCTGCTGTGCTCCGTACCCATTAATGTGATGAACTGATAAATGAGGCTTTGAGCTTGCTCTGAGTATGTATATGAGAGCTCAGTTTTGGTTTGGAATGGATTTAGTTTGCATTGTTTGCTTCAATTGCATGCATATTTTTTGTAATTCTCTTCTCTTTCTCTTACACATTGTATGTTGGTCTTTTATTTTTAATTTTTTTTCTTTAATTGTGTTCTTTTGGTTTTCTTGCTTTGACACTACCTATGAGCAAGCAAATCTCAGGGTTGTATAATTTATAGATTCTTTGATAATAAATGTATTGAACTGAATTGAATCTCAAATCTTAAAACAGAACTATCTGAAGGCAAATATCGTTCGACATGTTCCATTGACAGAAAATAGTTTGAAGAACTTTCCAATTAGTATGTTACTCAGGAATTTCAATTTAATACGGGACATTTGTCAGTAATTGCTTCACTTCTGGCTTGCTGGAAGTTCCACTGGACTTTGCAATATGTGTGATGGTGTCCCCATTCAAAATGATTGAGACTTCTCACTCACACCTCTCCGATATTGCCAAGGAGAACTATTGACTGTGGAGGATACACTGATACATAAGTTATATTAGCAGAAGTAGACGATATGGCCCACAATCTGTTCAGTCAGTTCACAGATGTTCCTTTCCCTCTGGTCCACCTGATCCCTATATTCTCTGATCTTCATAATCCATGAGTTTCAGACTTCGATAACCCCAAAGAATAATGATCCACGTGTCGTTAGGAGAGGGATGGTGAAAATATATATATATTTTCCTCATTGCTGAGCTTTGAAAAGATCAAGTCCTCATGACTTTTAACTATACTGTATAGTAAAGCCATTTTTTTAGAACAGCTATCTAGTTTTCAACAACACTGTTGATTATTGGGTGGCAATGTTTCTCCAAAAGCATACTGCAAGTTTATTTTATTTTTCTCAAACTTACTTCTCTTCAGCCTTCCTTTTCAAGCAACCTTCAACAATCTTCACTATAATTTATACTCAATTACCAAGCCAGCAATCTTTTTGAGTTTAATAGAAAAGAGCTAACATCACAATAGGGCAGAGAGTAAATGGACGGCAACAAAGCAATGATTATTGACAGAATTACCTGACCCATCTTCAAGTGCATTGCCATCTGGCCAGGATGATTCTGTCATTACTTGTCTTTCAGAACAGTCCACTGCATTTTTATTGGGGAGATAGGGGTTTCTACTGAAGAAAAATGGCACAAGCACTTGGAGATCCTTTGTGGACCCAGAAGAAATTGAGTATCACCCTTCTGCAAATATATTCCAGGAAGAATAGGTAGTGATCAGGGTTGTGCAAGATAATTCAAGATCTGAATGCTTGAAGGGAAGTGATTGTCCTTGAACTTGGAAGTGTGTGATTTCAGGCTATTGCACCTCATATCTGTGAGAAGATTGCGTGGCGTAGATGGTGGGGGATTTGATGACAGATATTCCATTCTTGAGGCAGCACATCATGTAGATGCTTTCAACCTGGGGAGGGATGTGCCCATGGTGTACTGGGCCGAGTCCACTACTTTCTGCAGCTTCACACATTCCCGTGTGTATTCAAATTGTTGTAGTTGTGAGACCCAGCAAGTGTCCAACAAATGGTGCAGATGCCTGTGTTAAACACTTTTCTTGTGATCATGAGACCCTGTTTGAAACTGGCAATATAAAATACTCCAAGTTCAGTTCATTGGTTCATTGTCAAGGCCAATGGCGGGGGAGCTGCGTGGTCCCCTTTGTTACGCAGGCCAGGCCCTGATGCTGTGTATCGCGTAATTCTGTCATCTGAGGAGGAGGCACCAGAGGTAATGTGGGAGAGGACAGAGGTGTGGCAGGTGCAGTGGGTTCCATGCTGGGTAGGGGGCTGGCCACTGTAAGGAGGTCTTCCTTTGGAACTGATCTCCAGTATTCGCTCTGTAGAAGATAAGCTGGATCGCGACTGACCTAGCAAGAAATGAGGATCCGCTGCATGCTTGTTCTGGCAAAAACGTGGCTCCGGGACAAGACGCCATGCACCATCAACCTTCAGGCCATGCCACTCTGGGATTTGTGCTAACGTTGTTTTTTGGGACTGTGTTTGCTATCATAGCTATGTCTGCTGTGTGCTCCGTGTGACTGTGTGTACTGTGTTTTGCACCTTGGCCTCAGAGGAACACTATTTCATTTAGCTGTACGCCTGTGCATGGCTGAATAACAGGTAAATTTGGAACTTGAACTTTAGTAAAACATAACAGGTTGAATGAGATAATCTATCCCTCTATACCAGAGGTCTCTTCAGAATCTAAATTAAAACCCAACCATTTGTGACCAGCAGGAGTCAGAAAGCTTTGAACCATTTTTTTAAATATTCCTGACCTGACCTGATTATTACCATAAATGGGGTGTCAGGGAGGGGTAGCACCTCTGGTGGGGGAACATGTCGCGTCCTTTTCAAGGTGGTTAGTCCACCTTTGGTCCCCACCTGGCACTCAGCTCTCACCTGTGGCTCCCCGTAGCTGTTTGCATGCGACAGCGGCCACACCCCGGGCAACGGCTTCGACAAGCCGGCTAAACCAGGTGAGGGTAGCCAACGGGTCTCAAACCCTCGGTGAGATAGGGAGTTGTCTATCCCAGCATGTGAAGACAGACTCCGGCGGATTGAGCGGACGAGACCAATGGAAGGTCCAACGGTCAAGAAGGCGGTCTCTGCAAGCGTCGTGTAACGTGTAGAGCAGGACAAGACACAGAAGACGTGTCATCCACTGCGCCTAGTCCCATCTCCAGCCGTCTCGACTCTGTCTTGACACTGGATCCAGATGGGAATTGGAAAGAGAGAGTGAGGCTGACGCTGCGCAACTCTCCCTCAGTTAAATCCAAGTCACACGCTAGTCTCAACACCATCAATAATGGTGTCGAGGTCCCCATCGACGTTGACGATGGACGAACACACACGTTACCATAAATACAACAAACATAAACCTGTTTTTCACATGCTTGTTAACTTAAAACAATTGTCTTGACCGGGACAAAAAGAATGTGTTAACACGGAATGACCAGACACAAATACAAGTGTTTTTTGATTGATTATAAAACAAAAGGCCATTCAGCATATCAATTCTATGGTGACTCCAGAAAAGGTAATCACATCAGTGACATTCTCCCTCTGCTATATTCCCTGTAGTCTGTAGTCTTCCCTCACCAGGTGTTGCTGTACTGTATTGATCAGAGCTGTGCCAAAAACCAGCTGGTTCAAGAATCAAATGGTTTAAGGGAAGTTGCTTTTTTTGAAGCTGCTGGAATCCTCCTGACTGATGGTAGCTGTGAGAAGATGGCATGGCCTAGATAGTGGAGACTTGAAGATGTATGCTGTACCTCGTGTAGATACTTCCGATGGTGGGAGGGATGTATAAGTTGGGTTGGGTTAAGTTCACTACTCTCTGCAACTTCTTATCTCCCTGTGCTTTTGCATTGCCATGACGCAATCTGCCAGGATCCTTTCAACACTACATCTGTGGAGGCTTGTTAGAATATTCGGTAATGTGATGAACCTCCTTAACCAAGTAAGAAAGTAGAGCTGTTGGCAAGCCTTCCTTGTGATTATATCAATGTGGCGGGCCAAGGACTGGTCACCCAATGTGTTAACGTCCACGATTTTTTAGATGCTGAGCATCCCCACTGCCCATCCACCAACAGAGACTGGTGTACTTTACTCTCCTTCCCCTTCCTGAAAACAATAATCTGCTCGGTTTTCATTGTGGCTTCCCTCAGTGACTATCCTGCTGTATCTCTCTTTTATCAAGGGAATTGGGCCAAACAAAAAGCTAAGTGGACCAATTCAGATTGGCACCTTGGTCAGAATGAATGAGTTAGGTGGCAAGCCCTCTTTCAGTGCTATATAAAGCTGTGACAGCTCAAAGGAAGTATATAGGCAATGAAAGTCTTTTTAAATTTCCTTTGAAATATTTTGGGACATTCTAGTAACATGAAAGGATCTACATAATTGCAAATCTTTTTTAAGATCCATCATGTTCTAAAATCATGGCAATGGGTTAAGCAGCCTTTCAAATCTCCCGAAGCATTCATCAATCTCACTTTGCATACTGGTGCACTTTACTTTTGTTACTTGAGATCCTTCAAGCCCAGTAAAATATCCAGTGTTAACTGTTTCCACTTCTGTTCTGCAGTTTGACTGAATGGTGGTTCTGTGAATAGGAGCTCTTATTGCAACAACATGAAGGTCAGCTCTGTAACCCATAATTGCATAAAACTAGGTTTCACACTGGCAACAAAGCTCCACTTTCCTATAAAAGATTAATGGAAGAAATCAATTTCAGAGCAGAAAATACAACAGGTTCTGTGACAAAGTAATTCTTAATTTGTCTTTTTAACAGATGGTAAAAAATTGAAAATGCTCAACAAAAAACAACATATAAAATCAAATCATTGTCAAGTGTTCATATTATGCAGGAGAGATTTAGGATTCACCTTCGGGTCTGAATGAATATGCCACAGTTAACTTCATCAAGACTTGTGTGGGTGAGTGTGTGTCTTTGAGAACATACTGGCACGCCAAAACCAAAAGCTGCAGATGAACCTGGAGATTTATAGCCTGCTGAGGGCTAGGTCTGTGGTGTTCAATTCCAGCAATCCAGCACTATACAAGAAGCCCAGGTATGAGCTATGGAAGACTATTTTAAGGGTGAGAAAACAATTCTAATTGAGTTTAGAGACAGAATTGGTTGCATGTCAGCTCTGGCAGGGTTTTCAGACCATTACTTCCTACGAGGTGAAATCCAGCATCATGAATGGCCATGATGCTTCCATCCCTATGAATTCAATGCTTTATAGGCATGCTTTGAAAGGGAGAATTAAACGACACCTGTATGAATCGCTGCAGTATCTGCTGATCCTGTGATCTCTGTCTTGAAGGCAACATTTGAACATCTTTCAAGAGGGTGAACACTCGCAAGGAGTCAAGTCCTTTCAAGAGGGTTCTGAGAACTTGTGTCAGCCAACCAGTGGGAGTGTTCAAGGACATATTCAATCTCTCACAGCTGTAGTAGGAGGTCCCCACCTGCTTCAAAAGATCGCCAATCATACCAGTGTCAAAGAATAACAAGGTGAGCTGCCTCAACGATATCGTCCAGTGGCACTCACATCTACTTGTGAATAAGTTGTTTTGAGAGTTTGGACATGGCTAGAATCAACTCCTGCTTAAGCAAGGACCTGGACCCACTGTAATTTGCTTATTGTCACAATAGGTCTGCAGCAGATGCAATCTCATGAGCTCTGCACTCGGCCTTGGATCACCTGGACAATAGTAATACCTGTGTCAATTTACTGACTATAGCTCAGCGTTCAACACAATCAGACCCTCAGTTTTAATTAACATCCTCCAAAATTTGGGCCTCTGTACTCTCTCTGCTACTGGATCTTTGAGTTTTTCATTGGGAAGCTTCAGTCTGTGTTGATTGGAAATAATATCTCCTCCTCTTCGACAATCAACACTGACACACCTCAAAGGTGCATACTTAGCCCACTGCTCTAACATCTCTACACTCACAACTGTGTGACTAAGCACAGATGAAACACCATCTGTAGATCTGCCAATGATATAACGATTGTTGGCTGAGTTTCAGCTTGTGATGAGGAGGTGTACAAGAGTGAGGTAGATCAGCTGGCTGAATGGTGTTGCAGCAAAACCTTGCTCTCAATGTCAGTAAGATCTATGGATTGATGATGGACTTCAGGAAGGGAAAGCTGAAGGAACACACACCAGTTCTCATTGAGGGATCAGAAGTGGAAAAGATGACAAAAAAGGCACAACAGCAGTTCCATTTCATTAAGAATTTTAGGAGAATTGGTTTTCACCAAATGAACTCGCAAATTTCTACAGATGTACCATGAAGGGCATTCTAACTGGTTGCATCACCATCCAGTATAGCGGGCCACTGCGTAGGATTGGAAAAATCTGCAGAAAATTAAAAACTCAGCTAACTCCATCATGGGCACTAGCATCACCAGCATCCAGGCGATACCTCAAAAACAGAGCATCTTTCATTTAGGACCCCAGGGCACGCTTTCTTCTCATTGCAACCATCAAGAAAGAGGTGCAGGCGCCTGAAGACACACATCCAATGTTTCAGGAAAAAATTCTTTCCTTCTACCATTAGATTTATGAATGAGCAACGAACCCATGACCATGACTTCAGGTTTTTTTTTTCTCCTTTTGCACTACTTACTTATTTTTAAAAAAAATATATATACATATTTGCAATTTTTAGTTTTTATTAATTGTGTTTCAATACTGCTGCTGTAAAATAACATAGTTCGCAACATATGCCAGTGACTTATCTTGCATCACTTAATATGTGCAAGATTATCAGCCAGTAGTTAATTATAGCTAACTCAGCATAATTTTCTTCACTGTAATCAAATATTCTTAAGGCAAGTCTGGTCAATGGTGAATACCCTTGCACACTGTCATGACACAAGGTTGTTCTCTTTCTCCTGTCCATGGATCTTTCACCAAATTTTGGTGAGTCTTTATTCATTTTCCTTGGAGTGAATGCCAGCTCCAAAATGTTGATATATTCCAAGCTGATAATCGCATTAGTTCTTCACACTAGGCTTCAACACATGAACAAGATTTTCAGGCAAGCATTGCCAACTTTAATCACTTCAAGTTGTGTAATTAAAATATAAGGCTTATGGATCTTAGAGATCAAAGCTATTAAGCAATCTATAAAAGCAGACTGGAAAGAAGCATTTTTTAGGGCTTTCCTTAAATAGTATCTATTTCTATGCTGAATATAACTCATACAGGGAAATTTCTGAAAGATTGAGGGAGCATCTGATACCATCTGAATATATTACTCATTGTTAGCAAGATTATAATATGTACTTTGAATAATCTCCAACTTTAATGTACTTTGATAGTCACTATTGTTGATGAAGGAACATTGTACTGGGCCCAGACTCTTTTCAAATCATAGAATTTAGGGCAGCAATACAAGTAGACTATAGAAAACTCACAAGGTGACTTTGTCGCATTGTCAAACCTGATTCCACAATCAAATACCCTTTAGTGCAGCCTGGTGGTGTGTGACAGAATTACAAGTTAATATCATCAGTGACAGCTTAACGGAACATCAAGATTTGATTTGAAATCATTCACCCTAAATTCAGTAAACAGGTTTTTAACACCACACAATGTACCTTGGCATATCAACAATATAAAACGTAATCTGTGTGCTTAGATTTTATTTGTTATATTTGCCTAATAATACCAGAAAAAGGCCTTAAAGTTTGTAGAATTGAGTTGTTATCTACCTTGGCAACTTGAATACACTGATGGATGTTTTAAGCAACTAAAAAAGGCTTATGATATTGCACATAGAATAGAATAGAATTGAACTTTATTTTCATTGTTCAAGACAATGAAATTGAGGTGCTACTCCAGTCTGTGTAAAAGATATATTTGCAATGCATGTGGTATGGATAAATTGAAAAAAAATACCATGGTTACATGCAGCAAGCAACTTTTGATTGTCAACAACATTCAAAGGTCATTGGTAAGCCGGGGTGTAGCATTATTCAGATGCGCAACAGCTGAACATTACTAAGAAGTAGAACTTAGCATTGGAACATTACCGTAGCATTGTTTAACATCGTGGGCTGAGAAAGTAAAACAAACACGAGAAAATCTGCAGAAGTTGGAAATCCAAAGCAACACGCACAAAATGCTGGAGCAACTCAGCAGAGTTGGCAAAGGGCAAACAATTGACATTTCAGGCTTTAGATTTTAGTTTCTGATAAAGCGTCTTGGCCTGAAACGTCGACTGTTTGTTCTTTTCCATAGATGCTGCCTGGCCTGCTGAACTCCTCCATCATTTTGTGTGTGTGACATAGTAAATAAAATCTGTCTCTATAACCGTACTATATGCAGGTATAATGCATGCTCCTTTCATTAAATAGAAACTGCAATTGTACATGATAAATCAGTGCATGTACTGAGTGAACTTGTGAACACAGCAGATTCAACCTCAACAACATTTTTCCATAGATGCTGCCTGGTCTGCTGAGTTGCTCCAGCATTTTGTGCGTGTTGCTTTGGATTTCCAGCAGCTGCAGATTGGCTTGTGTTTGTTTTATTTCGTCAGCCCACGATGTTAAACAATGCTTCCGAAATTCAGATAATTCCCCACCATTTGTAAAACCATTCTAGATAATATTCTGCCTTGCTGTCATTCAAAAATCATTAAACACAGCAATTATAAAGCAACAAAATTTCTAATGAGATTCCCCAACATATGATCCAAACATCCCTTCCACCTATTAATTTTCATTTTTTGTACATGGCATATATTCCTCACCTGAAGTATTTTACTTCTAATAATGCACTGCTTCATTTTGACATCCAACGAGTTGAAAAGTTTCCTACTACCTCACTTTGAAAGGTCTAATTTTAAGATAATCAGAGGTAGACAACCAGTGTTTGATCAAACATTTTCTTATAGTATGATGTGTGAAACTAATTTTGACAGATCTAATTGTGTGAAAATAAGTGCACATACTTTATTGTTTACAATTTCTTAAGTCATAAATCTTGTTAGAAACTAACCCAGGATCACATTAGAATTTCTAAAGGTCTTTGTCATACTTAACTCCGATATTGCTGACAAGGAGAAGAACTAGGTATTGTGGTGAAGTTTACCTCAATTTGCAGCAATATAGGAACTGTAAGTTAGCAATAAAATCATCTTGCTTATAGATGTAAGATTTGGTGCATCATGTTGCAGATGTACAAAATATTGTTTGGACTGCACGTGGACTATGATATGCAGTAATAGTCACCCCATTGCAGGGAGAGTGTGATTGTAATAGAAAGTATGTAGAAGAGATTCATCACATTGTTGCCTGGAATGGAGGGCTGTAGTTATAAGGAGGTATTGGATGGACTGGATTTATTCTCACTTGACCTTAGGAGGATGAGTAGTGACCCTACAGAGTTTTATAAAATTATGAGGAGTGTAAATTATATAAATAGTGTTAGGGTGTTTTTGGGATGAGCTCATAGAGCAAATAACTTTAGCCACCAATTTTCAAATCTGAATATAGATGGTAGATTAAAATTAAAATGCAGCTCTGAACAATGGGTACGTAAGAGCTGTGAATCACAATTAACAGGAAGACCAGACAATGCTGATTAAATTTGTTTAGGTGTCTAGTGTGGGTGCGAAGCGAGAGGTGTGAAGTTTGAGTATAGATCAAAGGAAACATTGTGATGCATTGTAAAAATGGAATTACCCTTTGATCATTAGTACGTAAAATGTTGTGTTGAGAAGGCCCCTTCCTCTGAAAGGGGTCTCAATATGATGCCTGCTGTGTCTGATTTTGTCGAATAAAGAGATGGCATCATATCTACCAGTACTTCTCTCTGGTGATTTTCCTCACACGACAACAGATAGTCAGAGTCTCTATTTTAAAGCAAGGGAGTCTAAAACTAAAAGTCCATATGTTTAAGAAGAGAGGGGAGAAATTAAAAGGAGATCTGCAAAATAAGCTTTTCACATAGTGGGGTGATTATCTGGAATAAGCTGCCATAGGAGCTGATAGAGCCAAACATATTAATGATGTTTAATAGACATTCGGACCAACAACAAACAATCTGTGGAAAGAAAGGAATTGTCAATGTCCTGATTCAGGGGTTTGACCCAAAATGTTGACAATTCCTTTCCCCCCACCTGAGTTCCTCCATTGGATTCTAGCATCTGCAGTCTTCTGTGTCTCCATTTAGACAGGTACAAGCATAGAGAAGTCATAGTGAAATAGGAGCCTAATGTAGGCATTAGTGTAGATAAGCATTACGGTTGGTTGGATGAGTTACTCCAAAAGGACCTACTTCTAAACTAAGCAATTCCATGACCCTCCAGCTGTAAAAAAAAACAACTTATGAACAGTGTTGTTGTGATCTATTCCGTTTGGACGGATGTAGGAGCACAAACACAAGAAAAACTGCAGATGCTGGAAATCCAAAGAAACACGCACAAAAAGAAGGGTCTCGGCATGAAACGTCGACTTTTTTCCATAGATGCTGCCAGACTTCCAGCATTTTGAGGATGTAGGGGCAAATCTGATCATAGCCTTCGAATCCCAGTGCAAGATATAGGACTATAGGGCGGCAGCACACTCGTGGGAAAAAGAGAATAGCTCTTAAAATGAGCTAACCCACACTCAGTGGTATCCTCTGTAGCATGACTGTGATATATTTGTTCAAAATATACACATTTTGTTGAGAAAATCAAGACCAAAGTTATTAATATTAAACTAAAACATAAATCATATTCACCCTGGACTCCTACGCTTATAGTGAAAGAATATTTTCTTCCATTAGTACTGCTTAATCTATAACTCGATTCTACAAATCACTGTTACTACATGTTCTTTTGTGATCTCTCTTTTTCCCTCTCTAACCACCCTCATTAATCTATCAAACATACAGCTTCATTACTAGTTTATCCTCAAAGCAACCCTGAACCTATTAAAGATATTTTCTCTTTCATATCCACTCCCACCCTCCCTGCAACATAAAATGATATGTTTTCTCATTCCTAGTTACAGTATGGGATCTTCAAATGAAAAATAAACTCCATCTCTCTCTTTGTATAGATTGTGTTTGACTTGCTGAGTGCTTTCCAAATTTACCCTACGACTACATCCAATGAGGTCAATTGTAAACAAATTCCTCTCTAAATGGGATAGGAAAGATACACTTATGTCTCTAAAGATTTATATCTTTGAATAGCACTAAACACATTACATAATCATGGCATATGTCTTTCTTCACCTTGAAATCCAATCCATTAAAGACAAAGGAAATAAATGTTGGTGTTCATAATAGCAACCTACAATGAATTTTTATGCATTAATCTAATATTTGCTATGATAGGCTGGTGAGGAAGAACAGAGGAATCAATCACCACATACGAGCTGGAAAGAGCTGATGAGATTTATGACAATATTTTTGGGACTCTAGGACTGAGCTATGGAGCAAAGTTGAGCAGGTTGGGACTATTCACGTTGGAGCGTAAGAAAATGAGGTGTATAAAATCGTGAGGATTGTAGACAGTGTGAACGCACATATTTTCACCCAGGATTGAGGAATGAAGAATTAGAGGGCAAAGGTTTAAAGTAAAAAGGGGGAGATTTTACAAGAATCTGAGGGGTAACGTTTTCACCCAGGGGATGGTGGATATATGGAATAACCTGCCAGAGGAAGCGGTTGAGACAGATACATTATCAACATTGAAAAGGTACTTGGACAGACAGGTGGATAGGAGAGGCTATGAGAGGGAAGGCTCAACACATGTGAATGTGACTAACTTAGTTTATGAACCTTAGTCGGGATCAGATAGGCCAAAGGTCCTGTGTTTATGCTGTATGACTCTGTGACTTAAGGTCAGGGGAAGAGAGACAGCAGGGAGACAGTTTTCCAATGATTTCATTGATCCCACCTACAAAGAAATACGTGACAATGGAGAGTTTGGGAACAAGTGACAGTGACTACATTAAGCAAGCTTGTCAGATTGAAACATACCCAAAGAGCAAACCGGGAAGTTAAAAAGAAATCAACTGACTTTAAAAATATTTTTTCAGCATGTGAAACAAATATTGCAAGGTAGAGACTAAAATAATACCAACAAATACTGCGGTGATATGAAATTTTGATAAAATTATTCTGATGACACATATCCACATATAAAATAAATTCTCAGCATCTGTGGTTATGAAAGTTTAAAGATTCGTTTAAAACTTGTTCAATAAGGCACAGCATCTTCAGGGGATTTCTTTTTCCATGAAAATTGTTTGTAAATTTTTTAAGTTGTAATCAGATGAGTGAAGGTTACGTCAGAGATGGCTCTGATAGTGTGCCCTGAAGTAAAGCAGGGGATCATTGACTGTAAACAACAGGAATTCTGCAGATGCTGGAAATTCAAGCAACATACATCAAAGTTGCTGGTGAACGCAGCAGGCCAGGCAGCATCTATAGGAAGAAGCGCAGTCGACGTTTCAGGCCGAGACCCTTCGTCAGGACTAACTGAAGGAAGAGTGAGTAAGGGATTTGAAAGCTGGAGGGGGAGGGGGAGATGCAAAATGATAGGAGAAGACAGGAGGGGGAGGGATGGAGCCGGAAGCTGGACAGGTGATAGGCAGAAGGGGATACGAGAGGATCATGGGACAGGAGGTCCGGGAAGAAAGACGGGGGGGGGGGTGACCCAGAGGATGGGCAAGAGGTATATTCAGAGGGACAGAGGGAGAAAAAGGAGAGTGAGAGAAAGAATGTGTGCATTAAAAAGAGTAACAGATGGGGTACGAGGGGGAGGTGGGGCCTAGCGGAAGTTAGAGAAGTCAATGTTCATGCCATCAGGTTGGAGGCTACCCATACGGAATATAAGGTGTTGTTCCTCCAACCTGAGTGTGGCTTCATCTTTACAGTAGAGGAGGCCGTGGATAGACATGTCAGAATGGGAATGGGATGTGGAATTAAAATGTGTGGCCACTGGGAGATCCTGCTTTCTCTGGCGAACAGAG
This sequence comes from Mobula hypostoma, assembly GCF_963921235.1. Lineage (NCBI taxonomy): Eukaryota > Metazoa > Chordata > Chondrichthyes > Myliobatiformes > Myliobatidae > Mobula > Mobula hypostoma. The sequence continues at coordinate 43,182,326 of NC_086101.1, read as the reverse complement.
CGTAGATGTTCAGCAAAGCGGTCATTGACTGTATTTCATTGCTAACGAGCAAGTACCGAAAGTTGCAGTGACTTTCATAGCATAACAACCATGAAGGTTGCCACTTTCCCCATCGTTACAACTGCTTTCAATTACACGTCTGCTGTGGCCTATTCAGTATACCCGAATTCTTTTGTCAGAGTCATGAGATTCTGTGTTGAAGGCGCACTCTACTATGAAAATTCAGGTTGGTCCTCCTGTCGTAGGGGACAGCTTGTTGCTGGAGGTGCTCCCTTTACGTTGAGTTCTTAAACAAATTTGCTCTCTCAAGTGACTCAGTGCATCACAAAAAGAGCCTCCCCTCCAATGATTCATTCAAAACTTTTCGCTGCCTCAATAAAGCTGCCAGCATAATCAAAGACCTCACACACCCTTCCCCTTCTTCTCCCTTTTTCCCATCGGAGAGAAGATACAAAATCCTGAAAGCATATACCACCAGTTTCAAGGGCAGCTTCTATCCCACCTTTATCAGACTCTTGAATGGATCTGCTTTACTCTACAATAGACTCTTGGCCTTACAATCTACCTTATTATGATCTGCACTTTATTGTTCAAGTGTATTGCATTCTTTGCTAGCTTTTATGTCTCATTCTGCATTGTTGTTGTTTTACATTATTCTGGATCGGTGCACTGTGTAATAATTTGATCTACATGAACAGTATGCAAAACACTGTATCTTGGTAAATGTGACAACAACACACCAATACCAATACCATAAATGGTAAGAAAAACAGGATATTCCTGGTGTTTTGTCCAACGTTGATCAACATCACTGAAGCACATGATCTGTCCATTATTCAGGACTGGAGTGAAAAAGATGATGAGTCAGATCAAAAAGGTGGGGGGAGGGGAGAAAGAAATACAGGGTGATAGATGAAACCGGGAGAGAGATGAAGGGTGAAGTAAAGAGCTGGGAAGTTGATTGGTGAAAGAGATACAGGGCTGGAGAAGGGAGAATCTGATAGGAGAGGACAGAGGGCCATGGAAGAAAGGGAAGTGGGGGGAGCACCAGAGGGGAGGGGGTAGTATGGCATTACCAGAAGCTCGAGAAGTCGATGTTCATGCCATCCGGTTGGATGCTACACAGGTGGAATATAAGGTGTTGCTCCTCCTACCTGAGTGTGGCCTCATAACAGTAAAGGAGGCCATTGACTAAAGTGTCAGAACGGGAATGGGAAGTGGAATTAAAATTGGTGGCCATTGGGAGATCACGCTTTTTCTGGTGAACAGAACATTGGTGCAGGGCAAAGTGGTCTCCCAATCTACGTCGGGTCTCATTGATATACAGGAGGCCACACCGCATATAGTAGATGACCCCAACAGACTCACAGGTGAAGTTTCGCCTCGTCTAGAAGGGCTGTTTGGGGCCCTGAATAGTAATGATGGAGGAGCAGGAGGGGCAGGTGTAGCATGTGTTCCGCTTGCAAGGGTAAGTGCCAGGAGAGAGATCAGTGGGGAGGGATGAATGGACAAGGGAATCGCATAGGGAGTGATCCCTGTGGAAAGCAGTAAGTGGGGCGGAGAGAAAAATGTGCTTGGTGGTGGGATCCTGTTGGAGATGGCAGAAGTTACTGAGAGTTTTGTGCTGGATGCGGAGGCTAGTGAGTTGATAGGTGAGGACAAGAGGAACCCTATCCCTGGTTGAGTGATGGAAGAATGGGGTGAGGGCAGACGCACAAAATGAAAGAGATATGGTTGAGGGCAGCATTGATGGTGGAGGAAGGGAAGCCTGTTTCCTTGAAGGAGGAGGACATCTCCTTAGTTCTGGAATGAAAAGCCTCATCCTGAGAGCAGATGTGACGGCAACTAAGGAACTAAAAGAAGGAGATAATATTTTTACAAGTAACAGGGTGTGAAGGGGTATAGTCCAGGTGGCTCTGAGGGTCAGTGGATTTATAATAGACATCAGTGGATATGCTGACTCCAGAGATAGAGATAGAAAGGTCGAGAAAGGGGAAAAGAGTGTTGGAAAGGAACCAGGGAAATTTGAAGGCAGGGTGGAAGTTGAAGGCAAAGTTGGTGAAATCGATGAGCTCCACATGGGAGCAGGAAGTAGCACCAATGCAGTCATTCATAGCATTGGAAAAATTGGGGAGTAATACCAGTGTAGGCTTGGAACATGGACTGTTCCACGTAGCTGACAAATAGGCAGGCATAGCTGGGACCCATGCAAGTGCCCATGTCTGCACCTTTTGTTTGAGGGAAGTGGGAGGAGCCGAAGGAGAAATTATTAGGAGTGAGGACGTTTCACTAGACGGAGGAGAGGAACTGATTGGGTCTGATGTCCAGAAGGAAACAAAGGGTTTTGAGGCCTTCCTGGTGGGGGATGGAAGTGTATGGGGACTGGACATCCATGGTAAAAATAAGATGATCGGGGCCAGGGAACTTGAAATCATTGAAAAGATCCAGTGTGTGTGAAGTGTCACAGATGTAGGTTACGAGCATGTGAAGTGTTCTGACATGTCAGTCCATGGCCTCCCCTACTGTGGCCACGAGGTCACACAGGTTGGAGGAGAAACACATTATATTCCATTAGGGTAGCTCCAACTGACAGTATGAATATCGATTTCTCGAACATCCGCTAATGTTCCCTCTCCTCTCTCCTTCACCATTCCCCATTCCCATTTCCCTCTCTCACCTTATCTCCTTACCCGCCCATCACCTCCCTCTGCTCTTCCCCCTGTTCTTTCTTCCATGGCCTTCTGTCATCTCCTATTAGATTCCCCCTTCCCCAGCCCTGAATCTCTTTCACCAATCAACTTTCCAGCTCTTTACCTCACCCCTCCCACATCCTAGTTTCACCTTGTGTTTCTTCCTCTCCTCCCCCCACCTTCTTGCTTTGACTTCTCATCTTTTTTCCTCCAGACCTAATGAAGCCTTCTTTTCCATAGATGCTGCCTGGTCTGTTGAGTTCCTCCACAATTTTGTGTGTGGTGCTTGGATTTCCAATCCCCACAGATTTGCTCTTCTCTGTCCGTTATTACTTTGTTGGTTTGGGGGCTTGTTCTATACATATTGGTGTTGTAAATTTTACATTGTAGGACTGTCTGTAATAAATATTTCAAGTTGTTTTGGATTTGTTGACATTTGGTACAAATGTGCAAATACCTCATTCATATTCTGCACCATTGGTTTAGCCTACTTGAAAGTTATGTGTGGTTTTGTGTGTTCGTATTTCTTTCCATGTATTTGGTGTGTGTATGTGTATGTGAGTGTGTGTCTTTCTGTTTCAATGTCAAAGGAACTGTTAGAGTAGTTTTAATTCCATCATCTGTTATTGTTTCTACTGTTTTTATTTCAATGCAGCATTCACCAGCTCCTCCTTCAAAGATCATTTAAATGTCTTGGGAACCCAAGTGTAAGATTTTGGCATCTAGTTCATATTAAAGAAGATTTATTTTGTGCCAGTATTGAGCTGCACTCTCTAAAGTCTAACTATTGAATGATAAATGTAAACTCGTAATCATAATTGATGGAGGGTTGATTTACAAGCGGAACCACTTGCTTTGATTACCATGAAATATCAGGGATAGTCTGAAAAATCATAACACTTTGATATGCTTTTAAGAACGCAAACACGAGAAAATCTGCAGGTGCTGGAAATTCAAGCAACACACACAAAATGCTGGTGGAACGCAGCAGGCCAGGCAGCATCTATAGGAAGAAGGACAGTCGACGTTTTGGGCTGAGACCCTTCATCAGGACAAACGGAAAAAAGAGATAGTAAGAGATTTGAAAGTGGGAGGGGGAGGGGGAGACCTGAAATGATAGGAGAAGACAGGAGAGGGAGGGATGAAGCTAAGAGCTGGGAAGTTGATTAGCAAAAGGGATACAAGGCTGGAGAAGGGGGAGTATCATAGGACGGAAGGCCTTGGAAGAAAATAAGGGGGAGAGGAGAACCAGAGGAAGATGGAGAGCAGGCAAGGAGTGATTGTGAGAGGGAAAGAGAGAGAGAAAAAAAGGGGAGGATGAAATAATAAATGAATAAAAAATAAAATAGAGGATTGGGTAAGAAGGGGAGGAGGGACTTTAGTGGAAGTTAGAGAAATCAATTTTCATGCCATCAGGTTGGAAGCTAACCAGACAGACTACAAGGTGTTGTTCCTCCAACCTGAGTGTGGCTTCATCTCGACAGTAGAGGAGGCCATGGATTGACATATCGGAATGGGAATGGGACGTGGAATTAAAATGTGTGGCCACTGGGAGATCCTGCTTCCTCTGGCGGACAGAGCATAGGTGTTCAGCGAAGCGGTCTCTCAATCTGCGTCGGGTCTCACCAATATAAAGAAGGCCACACCAGGAGCACCGGACACAGTATATCACACCAGCAGACTCACAGGTGAAGTGTCGCCTCACCTGGAAGGACTTTGATATGCTTGGAAGGTTTCAGAAAAGGCTATCTTTCAACTGCTATATATCTCTATCGCAAAGGAGATCCAGATGAATCTTGCTCCTTCGGTCAACATCTTCTGGATTGATCAAGAAACCATATTTCACTTCATACATCAAAGTTGCTGGTGAACGCAGCAGGCCAGGCAGCATCTATAGGAAGAGGCGCAGTCGACGTTTCAGGCCGAGACCCTTCGTCTGACGAAGGGTCTCGGCCTGAAACGTCGACTGCGCCTCTTCCTATAGATGCTGCCTGGCCTGCTGCGTTCACCAGCAACTTTGATGTATGTTGCTTGAATTTCCAGCATCTGCAGAATTCCTGTTGTTTATATTTCACTTCATGTCTTTCTTTGACATTTGTAGGACCCTGTGTTTTGCAGTTTGGAGATCATTTGGGTGCTTCCGTGCTCTGCAGTCTCTGGGAGGATTCCGGGTGGCAGAGGCAACGTGAGCAAACCTTGCGGTGAGAAAACTGCAGGATGGCATGCGAGCCAAAGTTTGACCATTACAGCTTCCATTGTTTGCTGATTTAAGCAACGAGAGTGATTGAAACATCAAGGTGCATGCAGAAGTTTGGAGATCATTTGTGTGTTCCAACACTCTGCAGTCTCCGAGAGGATTCCGGGAGGCAGAGGCAGCATGGGCGGACTTTGTAGCGGGCAGGCTGCAGGTCAGGGTGCAAGCCAATCTTTGGCTCCATTTTGCTGATTAAAGCTCCCATTGTTTGCCAATTAAAGCGACAAGGGAGATTGAAGCATCGAAGTGAGTGGAGAAGGTGAGAACCGACTGTTTGCCTTTTGATCGGTTGCTCGGTACTGGAGAGGGAAGAACCTGCCGGTGCACCCCAAGAGCGTTGCTCAGGTTTTTTTTCTGTTCTTTGGATATGAACTTTGGATTGTTGACACCACTAAAGGTTTTATATTCTGTGTTTTTTTTTCACCTGATTTTCCAGTTCTTTTGTACGGGGAAGGGGATTTTGGGGTGAGGTGGTCGACGTGCCTGATCCATTTTGTTTGTTTTTTATTTTGTATGGGAGGAGGGATTTGGGGGTTGATATGCCTGTTCCATTTTTGTTAATTTTTTTGTGCGGGAGGGGGTATTTGGGGGTAGATGTGCCTGTTCTGTGTTTGCTCGTTTTTTGGAAGGAGGTGGGATTTTGGGGTTGATCTGCTGCCTTTCTTTTCTTTTTTCTCTTGGTTTCAATGCTATACAGAAAATTGATGAGGATCAGTTCTTTATTTTGAAAATAAGTGAACCCTCAAATCTTTGTACCTTAAAATGAATATCTGAACAAAAAAAATCAGATATTGATTCAATTTCAAAAACTCCCGAATATTGGAAAATTTCTGAATACTTACCAACTATTCACCCTAAATCATCCTTAATGGAGAGTTATAGTAATTACAGTAATTAGCAGGGATTGTCTTCCAGAAAGAGAATGAGGGCTTAATCTGCAAGTTAACTTTTCAGAAACCCTGCATTAGCTCACACTTGGTACTGGATTGCACCATGAGATTCTGGATCTTCGAGGCAGAGTGGAGCTGGAATGTCGGAAGTGCTGCTGGCCCATTACTATTAACGTCCTTTGGAGCACTTGAAATATAGCTCTCTAGATAGAAGATGTTCACAACCTTGACAGCCTCATCAGTCTGGCCCTCCAAATTGACAATTATCTTTCGTAACAACTCTCTAGATCATCAGCCAGAATGCCAGCTGCATTTCTTGAGCCACTTTAGGATGCAAAACCCTCACCAACAATGCCTCCAGAACCCATACACTTAAGGAGAGCTCCCTTATCCATCCCCCACGTCCCCCACCCCCCCAGGTGCGTGAGCATCTGCGGAGAAACAACTTGTGCACTTACTGCAGAGCAGCCGAGCACCCACACAGCAAATGTCCACTGTGCCCATGGAAGTAGCACCACCAGGTGGAGACCAGGTGCCTTCTATCTGGTAAGCACCTCTCGGACTTTTGTTCCAGCACCATCGCCCAACTCACTCTCTCTGTCCTCCTCTACACTCCAATAGCTCGATGCACACTTCTTATCTTTGACTCTCCACTCATGACCCTCACTTCAGTTGGTCATCCAGCTCACTGCAGAGCTGGGGACCCACCTGCCTGCATCCTTAGTTGAGTTCACCCTGTAAATCCACGTAGATGGAGGAAACCCTCAGGTTCATCAAACTCCCACAGAAAAACCATGAATTAGCCACTGCCTTCAGTTAAAGGGAAGCCAGCACCCTTGTCACCTCACAGACCACGCAACTGCACAATCAACCATCTCCCGGCACCGAGGTCATCTGTTCTCCCTCCCCCCTCTTGAGAACCAAACCATGAATGATTAGATTGCTGAAGCACTAAAGCAAGACTTCATTCATTCAGCTATTCCGGTCCCTAGCCAGTGCAGGATCCTTCTTTGTCAAGAAGAAAGTCGGTCTTTATCCCTGCACCGATTAACTTGGACTCAACAAAATCATCATTAAGAACCACTACCCTCTTCCCTTGATGGATAACACATTCGAAACACTCCGTGGGGCCTACTTCTTCACCAAACTGGATCAGTGGAGCACATACAACCCAATGCACATCCGCCATGAGGATGAGTGGAAGGCAGCATTCATAACACCCACTGACCACTTGGTGATGCCTTTCAGAATTTCCAGCAGTCCAGTCATTTTCCAAACCATCATCAATGAGATACCATGGGACATGTTACACAGATATGCGTTTGTCTACCTCAATGGCATCCTCCTCTTCTCTAAGGACTCCCAAGACTATATCTGTCACAATCATTCAGACCTTCAGTGACTCTTTGAAAACCAGCTCTACAGCAAGTTAGACAAATGCCAGATTAACCACCCACCCTCAATTATTTCCTTCCTTTACTGTGTCTTTTCACCCCAAGGTATAACCATGGACTCAGAGAAAGTGTGTGTGCTGCCTTTGAATGACACCAACTGCATTTCCTCAAACAGCTACAGTGCTTCTGGAGCTTATCCAATTTCCAATGCTGTTTCATCAGGAACTAAGCCAAATCACCACTCCTTTCACATCTCTCACAAAATCACTTGCCTCACAGAGAAGATCATCTGATTCCATGGACTATAACTTCATGGAGCTCAAGAGACACTTTACCTCCACTCACATTCTCTGCCATCCTAATCCTTGCAGTCCTTTTGTGATAGAGCTGGATGCAGCTGACGTGGACACCAGGGCGATCCGCTCCCAGCGAGGACCAAAGCAGAAGACGCACCATTGTGCTTTCTTCTCACTCAAATTAAACTCTACTTAGCACCATTACAGAGTAGGAGACAGGGAGCTATTCTCTGTTAAGTGGACCTGGGAGGAATGGCAGTATTGGCTGATTGGAAACACTGAGCCCTTCCTGATCTGAGTTGACAACCAGAACCTTATATACATTCAACAGAGCCACCAACTCAACCCATAGCAGACTCACTGGGCACTCTTCTTCAAGCAATTCAAATTCACCATCCACTACAGATCCAGCTCTGAACACTAAAGCAGACACTTTTTCATGACTATTTGACCCAATTGAAATGGAGATAGATCCTCAGCCCATCATTCTATCCTTGTAGATCCTCACCCTGATCATCTTGGGAGTAAGATCTGGAGGACCCTACAGCACGAGCCTGTTCTAGCCAACACAACTGCATGTATGTGCCAGCGACCGTACATTCTGAAGTACTCCACTGGGCGCACACCTCATCCTTCATCAGCCATCCAGGTACACGATAAAATCTGAATTTTCTCTGACAGCTGTTCTGATTGCAGATGTATGTCAGTTCGCCACTGCCTGCCCTCAATAAGCCGAGCCTAGTTCCTTCAACCTGTGGCCCCCTGGGCTCCCACAGCTCCTACCAATCCCGACACCTGTGGTCCAACATCTTCATGGATTTTATTGTGGTTTCCAGGTTCTAAGTTCAAAGTAAAATTATCGAAGTACAATCATGTTAGCCTGAGATTAATTTTCATTCAGTACAAGTACAGTAAATACAAGAAACACAATAGAATCAATGAAAGACTGCACCCAACAGGATGGACAAGCAACCAATGTGCAAACACCAACAAACTGCAAATACACAAAAATGAAAAAATTAATAATAACAAATAAGCAATTAATATTGAGAACATGAGATGTGGAGTCCCTGAAAGTGAGTTCATAGATTGTGGGAACAGTTCAGCGATGGGGTGAGTGAAATAGAGTGTTTATTCTCTCTGGTTCAAGAACATGATGGTTGAGGGCTTAATCTGAACGTATCTGAACGTCATGGTGTGGATCCTTTGGTTTCTGTACCTTCTTTCTGATGGCCACAATGAGAAGAGAGCATGGCCTGGAATATTCAGGTCTTTGATGATGAATACTGCTTTCCTGCAACAATGCTCCATGTAGATGTATTCAATGGAGAGATGGTGGTACCTGTGTTGTACTGGGCCACATCAGGTAATTTTGTTAGCTTTTCCATACAAGGGCACTGGCGTTTCCATTCCAGGTTCTGATGCAACCAATCAATATATTCTACACCACACATCTAGAGAAGCTTGGCAAGGATTTAGATGATATCCCTGATCTTCGCAAACTTCTAAGAAAGTAAAAGCACTGTAGTGCTTTTCTCGTAATGGCACCCATATGCTAGATCCACGACAGATCCTCTGAAGTGATAACTCCGAGGGATTTAAAGTTGCTAACCCTCTCCACCTCTGATCCCCCAATGACACCTCTGGTTTCCTCCTCCTGAAGTCAATAATAATCTCCTTGGTCTTGCTGAAATTGAACGAGAGGTTATTGTTATGGCACTACTCAGTCGGAATTTCCATTTCCCTCCTATATGCTAATTTTTCACCACCTTTGATTTGGCCAATGATAGTGCTGGCTCAGCAGACTTGGTGTTGGAACTATGCTGAGCCTCACAGTCATAAATGTAAAGCGAACAGAGCAGGAGGCTAAGCACACAGCCTTGTGGTTCGCCTGTGCTGATGGAGATTGTGTAGCAGATGTTCAAAGGTTCAAAAGTTCATTTATTATCAAAATATGCATGCAGTATATAACTCAGATTCTTTTTCTCCAGATAGCCACGAAACAAAAAAAAACATAACATTCAGTTCAGAGAGAAAGAGCAAACCCAACACCCCCACAAAAAAAACAACGGCAACATGATCAACAACACCTCCAACACTCTTCCCCCCCCACACTTAAAACGCAACAAGAACAGCAGCCCCCAAATCCCCCTCTCCCCACACAAAAAAATCAAAGTCCAAACCCCTCCCCTGCACATAATACCTTAAGAACATCAACTCCCAAATCCTTCTCCCTGCACAAAAAAAAACAAGAAAGAACAGGCAAAAACACAGAATATAAAAACAACAAGACTGAACAAAATGTCCATGGTCTTTGAGAACATCCTCCAAGATCGTTGAAAGAAAAATACCCAGAGGCCTACCCTCTGGGCACAGCGATAAGCCTAGGCCTCACACGCTTCCCGTCTCTAGCAGCAGAATGACCCACCAGCAGTCAGATGACAGGCAGTGAGTGCTGATTCTCTTCATTCACCTCGATGTTTCAATCTCCCCTGTTGCTTCAACTGGCAAAAATAGAAGCTTTCATCAGTGCAATGAAGTTGAATATCGACTTGGGCCCCATCCCGCAACCTCCTTGCCTCGATGATCACACTCGCTGCCTTTGTTCAGATTGTTCGTACTTTTGTCCCATATGCTAGGACCCTGGTTCCCCAATGTCAGAATGTTTGGAAAAAAAGCATGGGGAGCTTACTGCCATCAAGCCAACCACCATTCTGTCCTGGGAACGGTATCCGGCTGTCGCCCGAGAGCTGTCTCTGTACACCGACTCCCACAGGTTCTAAACCAGGTTCCCTGGTCGCATTAGCCAGTCACATACTGTCTCCATCTCCCACTGTCCCTCAGGATCGCACCTACCTTTCACATATCCTGCCCCATGTCCACGGTCGATAGACCATTCAACTGACCTTTTAGAATCAAGGATGGTGGAAGGTGGTCCAGTGTACACAGTTCACCAGTTAATGGAGTCATGTGACCTTGGACAGTTGACTGAGAAGGGTACAGAACGAAGGAGAGGTCTTGGGTGCTGTCAAGTTTTAGCACAGAGTTCCCCCTGTCCTCACCTACCACCCCACCAGCCTCCAGATCCAGCACATTAACCTCTGCAACTTCCGCTACATTCAACAGGCCCCCACCACTATGCACATCTTTCCCTCTCCACCCTTCTCCGCTTTCCGCAGGGATCGGTCCCTCCATGACTCCCTGATCCACACGTCCCTCCCCATGGATCTCCCACCCGGCACTTATCCCTGTAAGCATAAGTGCTACACCTGTCCCTACACCTCCTCTCTTGCCACCATTCAGGGCCCCAAACAGTCCTTCCAGGTGAAGCAACACTTCACCTGCGAATCTGTTGGGGTCATCTATTGCATCCAATGCTCCCGGTGCGGCTTCCTCTACATTGGTGAAACCCGACGCAGATTGGAGGACCGCTTTGTCGAGCACTTCCGCTCTGTCCGCCACAACAGACAGGATCTCCCGGTTGTCACCCACTTCAACTCTGCTTCCCAGTCCCATTCAGATATATCCATACATGGCCTCCTCTACTGCCATGATGAGGGTAAACTCAGGTTGGAGGAGCAACACATCATATACCATCTAGGTAGTCTCCAGCCCCTTGGTATGAACATAGAATTCTCCAACTTCTGGTAATTTCCTCCCCCTTCCTTCCCCTATCCTTATTTCACTCTGCCCCTCCCCCAGCTGCCTATCACCTCCTTCATAGTTCTGACTCCTTCTACTACCCATTGTGTTTTCCCCTATTCCATCTTCACCATTCCTTCCTATCACCTCCCTGCTTCTCCACCCCCACCCCTTTATCTTTCCCCTACCGGTTTTTGACCTGGAACCTTCCAGCCTTCTCCTTCCCACCCTCCCCCCACCTTCTTTATAGGGCCTTTGCTCCTTTCCTCTTCAGTCCTGACGAAGAGTTCCGGCCTGAAACGTTGACTGATCATTTCCATGGATGCTGCCCAACCTGCTGAGATCCTCCAGCGTGTTGTGAGTCGAGTTTTATCTTGATCCATCACTTATTGAGTAACTTGCGCCACTGGCCTCACTCAGATCATACTGGGCTGTCAGGTGCTGGCTGTAAGTGTGGGGATGGGGAATGGTCCTGTCAGGCCTGCACAGGCAGGCAGGCACCTCCCAGTCTCCACTCAGCTAATAGGAATCACCTGCCACTCATTTCCAACTCCTCACCTGTGGCTTGTTTAAGCCCAGCTCTCCGTCACAACCCTTCAAACCCACCAGCCCTAACTAGTTGCTCCTAACCTTCAGTTACCTTGTAATGTTAAGAATCTATACTCTCTTGTTTCATGGCTCCTTGTGGCTTGTAAACATAAAATAATCTGCAGATGCTGGGGTCAAAGCAACACTCACAACATGCTGGAGGAACTCAGCAGGTTGGGCAGCATCTGTGGAAAAGATTGGTCGACGTTTCGGTCCGCAACCCTTCGTCCTGATGCTACCCGACCTGCTGTATTCCTTGTGGATTGTTATTTTGCAGGTTGTTATTTAATTTATTGCTCACCGCTAAGCTGTCTCTACTGCTCTGTGTTTGAGTCAATCTCCTCTACATTTCCTGTCAGTAGCACATTAGTCAGGCCTCATGAAGTATTGTAAACTGTTTTGCTCCTCTTATCTAACAAAGGATGTGCTGGCATTGGAAAGGGTTCAGAGGAGTTTTACAAGAATGATCTCAGGAATGAAAGGGTTAATGTATGAGAAACCTCTAATGGCTCTAGGCCTGTACTTGCTGAAATTTAGAAGAATGAGTGGGAGGATGTACCTCACTGAAACTTACTGAATATTGAAGGACCTAGAAAGCATGGATCCTAGGGAAGATGTTTCCAATAGTGGAGGAGACTAGGACTAGAGGGCACAGCCACAGAATACAAGGATATCCTTTTAGAACAGATGAGGAGGAATTTCTTTAGCCAGGGGATACTGAGTCCATGAGAGAGGGCAGGAATTCATGATAATAAATTGTTGTGGAGACCAAGTCATTTGGGTATATTTAAAGCAGAAGTTGATAGGTTCTTGATTAGTAAGGGCATCAAAGATTATCAAGAAAAGGAAGAATGGAGTTGAGTGGGGAAATAAATTAGCCATGAGCTGAATGGCCTAATTCTGCTTCAATGTCTTATATACAGGTAAACCGTCTTAAGCATTGGCATTTTACTTGAGTTTCAGTTTAATGTTTTCTTATAAATTGTATGGTCCATCCAAGCTTTCTCCCCTCATTTTCTTCACCTCATTCATGAACCAGTTTAAGTATGAATGGTTATTACTGGAGCTCATCCATCCCTGGTTATCACAGTCCTTCCAGTACAGGTTACTGGATGTTCTTTAGAAGTTCCCAGCCAAGGCTATGCAGCTGAATTGAATCTGTCCTCTGCTTTACATGCCAAAGTAAGGCATACAGGTGGTAGACTGAAGACTGTTCTGTATCAATAGCTCACAAAGCAACAGAATCATGTTCCATACATTTGCCTGCTCTTTGTGAGAAGCTCTATTGCAATAAAACCAACAAGGCATTAAACCTACTAAGGAGTCATAATGACTAAACTATAAATCACATGTAAACTACATCTTGGAAGTTGCTTGTATTGCACAGAATCCAGAAATGTGAACTACTTAAGTTGAGTACTCAAGCATTATTTGGTACCCCTGTCATATTCCAAATCTTCTATACAACGACAAAGTCATAGTCTGTCCTTATCTTGATAAATGAAAATAATATGACAGACAGTCCTCTTTTATCTCTATCTCTTGCAATCGTAGTATTGTATAGAAAAGAATTTGCAATTTTCTACAATAATCTTCAACTCAACTTCTGAGACAGTCTGATTCTGTTATCAAACTTTAGGAGATTGGTGTGTGTGAATATTACGCTGCCAAGCATCAGCATCAGTTCATAGATTCAGGGAGCATGGGAACTGGCCCTTTGGAATATCGAGCACACTGGCTCTCAAGCATCCATTTTACACGAGTTTTACAAAATCCCATTCTACCCACATTCTCATTAAATCCGTCCCACCTCCCCCAACAGACACACACACACACACACACATATGCTTCCTACATGCAAGGGGTAATTTGTAGTTTAAAGTGGCCCTTTGGGAGACCAGTCTCTCAGTTACCATGCAGGAAACTGGAGCATCTGCTCCAACAGGACCAAAGGTCAAGACTGACCCTGTGTCTCCACCCTTTGGTTCTGTATATCTAAAAGATAATATTAGTAAACAACTAAATGAGATTATTATTTGTCATGTGTACTGAGGCATGTTTGTTTAACATGCCGTTCATACAGATCATTTCATCACGCCAGTACATTGAGATAAGACAAGGTCAAGGAAGAACAGAATGCAAGATATACTGTTACAGTTATTTTTAGATTATGAGGTCACGTAGTCCTCTTTTATTGTCAGTTAGTAATGCATGCATTATGAAATGATACAATGTTCCTGCAGTGTGATATCACAGAAACTCAAGACAGACCAAGACTGAAAAACTGACAAAAACCACATAATTATAACAAAGAGTTACAACAGTGCAAGCAATACCGTAATTTGATAGAAGAACAGAGAAGTCTCTCAAAAGTCCCAACATCTCACACAGACTGTAGAAGGAAGAAAACTCTCCCTGCCATGAGCTTCCAGCGCCGCAAACTTGCCGATGCAGCATCCTGGAAGCACCTGACCACGGACCGACTCTCAGTCCGTCCGAAAACTTTGAGCCTCCGACCAGCCCTCTGACACAGAGCACCGAGCACCATCTCTGCCAAGCGCTTCGACCCCAGCCCTGGCTGCCAGCATCAGGCAAAGCTGAGTATTTGGGGCCTTCCCTCCGGAGATTCTCAATCGCACACTAGCAGCGGCAGTGAACCAGGCATTACAGAAGTTTCTCCAGATGTTCCTCCGTGCTTCTCACGTCCGTCTCTATCAAATCAGGATTGTGCATGGTACCTACTTAACTAATACCAATATCATTCACCGGAGAGGCTGCGCGCACTACAGTTTACAGAGAAAGTGCAGGAGCAAGTGGACAAAATGTTGCAAGGCCATGGCAAGACAGACTGTGAGGTCAAGAGACCATCTTATCATAATAGGGGCCTGTTCAATAGCTTTATAACAAAAGGATAGAAGCTGTTCTTGAGACTGTTGTTACAGAAGGAAAAATCGCATTTGTAGTCATAGATAGTAAATAATAAATGTTGGCTCCTACTACTTTCTTCAAACCCAAGGTGTATCCATGAGCACCCGCATGGGCCGCAGCTCTGCCTGTTGTTTCATTGACTACATTAAATGCCCATGTTTCTAATCTTCTATGGTAACACTCATTAACTCTTTCAGAGCTGCATTGATGACTGCATTGATGCTGTTTCTTGCGTCTATGCTGAGCTCATCAATTTTTATCAACTGTGCCTCCAGCATCCACCTTACCCTTACATACACCTGGTCCATTTCTGACACCTCTCTTCCCTTTCTTAATCCATCTGTCTTCATCTCTGGGAAAAACTGCCTCTGCAGTAACATAACAGTCGAAACCCCCTTACACTGTCTACCACCATATTTCATAAATGTAGCAACTCTCACACCTATCTTGACTACACTTCTTCCCACCCTGTCACCTGTAAAAATGTCATTCCTCTTTCTCTGTTCCTTTGACTCCACCACATCTGTTCTCTGGATGAGGCTTTCCTTTCCGGAATAATAGTGATGTCCTCCTTCTTCCAAGGACAAGGTTTCTCTTCCTCCACCATTGATGCTGCCCTCACCCACACTTCCTCCATCCCTTGGATATCCACCGTCGCCCCATTTTCCCACCACCCAAGAGTTCCTCTTCTCCTAACTACCACTCCATGAGGCTCCACATCCAGCACATCATTCTCACATCTTCTACCATCTTCAATACAACCATATCACCGAACACATTGGGGCCTTCCTTACCCCACTCTCCACTTTCTGCAAGGATTGCTTTTCTGTGGTTCCCCTGGCCTTTCAAACTTCCCCACTGATCACTGTCCTGGCACTTAACCCTGCAAGCAAAAGAAGTACCACAACTCCCCATTCTGCTGTCTGGTGCAGGTCTGTTGGGATTGTCTATTGCATTCAGTGTTCCTAATGCAGCCTCCTCTGCATTGGTGAGACCTGACATAGATTGGGAATCGCTTTGTCAAGCACCTTTGCTCCACCTGCAACAAGCAGAATTTCCGGGTGGCCAGCCATTTAAATTCCAATTCCTATTCCCAATCCAACATGTCAGTTCGTTGTCTCTCTACTGCCATGATGAAGCTACTTTCAGATTGGAGGAGCAACATCTTATATTCCCTATGGGTAGACTCCAATTTAACAGCATGAACTTCGATTTCTCTAACTTCTATTACTTCTTCCACCAGTCAATTCCCTCTTCTACCATTTCCCGATCTGGATCCCCCTTACCTCTTCTTTTCTCCTCACCTGACTGTCACCTCCCCCAGTGCTCCTTCTCCTTCCTTTTCTCCCATGGTCCACTCTCCTCGGCTATCAGGTTTCACCTTCTTCAGCTCATCATCTTTTCTACCTATCACCTCCCAACTTCTTAATACACGCCCACCTCCCCCACCCATCTGGCTTCATCAGTCACCTTCGAGTTTGTACTCCTTTCCCTCCCCCCACGTCATTATTCTGGCTTCTCTCTTCCTTTTCCCATCCTGACCAAGAGTCTCAGGCCAAAACATTGATTGTTTATTGCTCTCCATAGATGTTGCCTGACCTGCTAAGTTATCCACCATTTTGAGAGTGTTGCTTGCGTTTATAACAACTTTAATATGTTTATGTCATAAAAGGAAGATAATTCAAGGCAACATATTCAGAACAAATCTACTAACAAAAGGTGGAGGTATTGGATAGGTAACCAAAGTCTTGGCTAAGAGTCAAAATTTCTCGGCAAGGTAGAGGTCAGTATGCCAGTACAGCGACAACTGGCGGATACCTCCTTTTATTTACCCCTCGATCGTGACCCCACTAAGGAGCATAAGGCCATTGTCTCCCACACCATCACCAACTTTATCCGCTCAAGGGATCTCCCATCCAATGCTACCAACCTTATAGTTCCCACACACCACACTTCCCATCTCTACCTCCTACCCAAGATCCACAAACCAGCTGTCCTGGCAGACCTATTGTCTCAGCTTGCTCCTGCCCCACCGAACTCATTTCTGCATACCTCAACACAGTTTTATCCCCCCTTGTTCAATCTCTTTCCACCTATGTTCGTGACACTTCTCACGCTCTTAAGGTCAGGAAGGTATCAAAGCTCTCCGCTTCTTTTTGGATTCCAGACCTAACCAGTTCCGCTCTACCACCACTCCGCTCCATCTAGCGGAATTAGACCTTACTCTTAATAATTTCTCCTTTGGCTCCTCCCACTTCCTCCAAACTAAAGGTGTAGCTATGGGCACCCGTATGGGTCCTAGCTATGCTTGCTTTTTTGTTGGCTTTGTGGAACAATCTATGTTCCAAACCTATTCTCGTATCTGTCCCCCACTTTTCCTTCGCTACACCAGCGACTGCATTGGCGCTGCTTCCTGCATGCATGCTGAGCTCGTTGCCTTCATTAACTTTGCCTCTAACTTTCACCCTGCCCTCAAGTTTACCTGGTCCATTTCCGACACCTCCACCCCACCTTTCTAGATCTTTCTGTCTCTGTCTCTGGAGACAGCTTATCTACTGATGTCTGCTATAAGCCTACTGAATCTCATAGCTATCTGGACTATTCCTCTTCTCACTCTGTCTGTTGCAATTTCTCCATCTCCACCGCATCTGCTCTCAGGATGAGGCTTTTCATTCTGGGACGAGGGAGATGTCCTCCTTTTTTAAAGAAAGGGGCTTCCCTTCCTCCACCATCAACTCTCACTCAAACGCATCTCCCCCATTTCATGCACATCTGCTCTCACTCCATCCTCCTGCCACCCCACGAGGAATAGGGTTCCCCTTGTCCTCACCTACCACCCCACTAGCCTCCGGGTCCAACATATTACTTTCCATAACTTTCGCCACCTCCAACAGGATCCTGCCACTAAGCACATCTTTCCGTCCCCCCCCCCGCTTTCCGCAGGGATTGCTCCCTACGCGACTCCCTTGTCCATTCGTCCCCCCCATCCCTCCCCACCGATCTCCCTCCTGGCACTTACCCTTGTAAGCGGAATAAGTGCTACACATTCCCTTACACTTCCTCCCTTACCACCATTCAGGGCCCCAGACAGTCCTTCCAGGTGAGGCAACACTTCACCTGTGAGTCGACTGGGGTGATATACTGCGGCCGGTGCTCCCGATGTGGCCTCCTATATATTGGCGAGACCCGACGCAGACTGGGAGATTGTTTTGCTGAACACCTACGCTCTGTCTGCCAGAGAAAGCAGGATCTCCCAGTGGCCACACATTTTAATTCCACATCTCCTTCCCATTCTGATATGTCTATCCACGGCCTCCTCTACTGTAAAGATGAAGCCACACTCAGGTTGGAGGAACAACACCTTATATTTCGTCTGGGTAGCCTCCAACCTGATGGAATGACCATTGACTTCTCAAACTTCCACTAATGCCCCGCCTCCCCCTCGTACCCCATCCGTTATTTATTTATATACACACATTCTTATTTTCTCTCTCTCCTTTTTCTCCCTCTGTCCCTCTCACTGTACCCCTTGCTCATCCTCCTGGTTTTCCCCCCTCCCCCTTTTCTTTCTCCCTAGGCTTCCTGTCCCATGATCCTCTCATATCCCTTTTGCCAATCAATTATCCAGCTCTTGGCTCCATCCCTCCCCCTCCTGGCTTCTCCTATCATTTTGGATCTCCCTCTCCCCCTCCCACTTTCAAATCTCTTATGAGCTCTTCTTTCAGTTAGTCCTGACGAAGGGTCTCAGCCCAAAACATCGACTGTACCTCTTCCTGGCCTGGCCTGCTGTGTTCCCCAGTAACTTCGAGGTGTGTTTCTTGGTTAAGAATTAATTTTCAGGATTGCCTTCAAGAAATAGAATGAGTTGAGATGGTGGGTCCTTTAAAAAGAAAATTGTTAAGCATATTGCCTGAGCAGTTGAACGTATACAATATCATACATTGCTGTGGAATCTTTTTTTTTCCTGACGTTTCCTGTATATTTTGTGCAAAGTAATGTAGAGGGTGTGCTGTTTCACAGAACTAATTAGACTGCGTTGTCTCAGTTGCTCTGTTAACTTTATTCATTTTCCAAGGATACAAAATTCATTATGTTATGGCAGTTTGAGTATGAGAAACTTACCCTATGGAATTTACAAGTCACCACTAAAAAGCTAAAATGTGGAATATTTTATCTTACTTTAGATATACAGTGCAGAACAAACTTTTCCAACCCAACGAGCTACACTGGCCAACAATCCACCTACTTACACCTAGCCTAATCACAGGACAACTTTAAATGACCAATTAACCTACTAACCTGCATGTCTTTGGACTAGGGAAGAAACAAGAGCATCCAAAAGACACCCATGCACACACAGGAAGGACCTAAACTTCTTACAGAGAGCGTCAGAATTGAACTCCAAGCTCTGATGCCCAGAATTTGCCAGAAGTTATAAGTCTGACTGGTGTGTTGGCAGAAACAAGAAATGAATTGTCAGGGTGATGGTTTAAAATTCCAGCCAATATACTCCAGTGTCCATTATTCAGCTAATCCAAGGCTTATTGCAGTTCCATACACATCCAGGATTTATTTACCTTAAAGCTAATGAATGCCAGTTGTTTCTGATTTCAAAGAATCACTATGTAGTTTTCGAACACTTGTGGTGAACAATTTTGGCAACATAATTAAAGCAGAATCATTGAGAGAAGTGTTATGGTGTCACACGAGTGCAAGCCTTTACTGCTGAGCTTCAAAAAAAGAACTAATTAAGCTCAAAACGCAAAATGTTATTCATGAATAGACATTAGCAACACTTTGTATAGTTGAGTGTTGAAGTTATATTCCAATTGAAGAAGTAAGGAAAGATACTTGGCACAAGAGTTTCTTGGATAAACGTGATTGTGATGGCAGCAATGATCAGGAACACATCTCCATTTCCAAAAATGGATTCAATGGGAAAAATGTCATGATGCAGTTTTCTTGGAACAGAACCACTCTGTAACAAGGGGAGCATTATAATTTGTTACTCTAATAGATAACTTAACCATTGAAAAAATATGGGTACAGTTTGATAGATTTTTGGTATCAGGGACAAGCAAATTACTTTGATAAAGTTCAACTCAGGGTACTTCCTGCAGGCTAAAATTTTTGAGAACATTTCAGGACAACACTTGTTTTATCTGAGGACTTTTATCAGCAAGGTCATGCTGCTGAAATCTGGGGCACTTCTGCCCAGTGAGACAAACTCTCCACATCAGTGTCTAGTGTTGACTGTGAGTAGTGGTTCTGTACCCATAATAGCTGGCTCTTTATCAAACATACTTACTGTGGCAAAGTTTTATTCACTTAATTCTCATTGCATGCCCATAACTCTTGCAGCCTCCGAACGTATTTCTGAAAAGCTTATGCCTCCTGTACCTGATAAAGTAGCCGCTGAGTGTATGTTTGTGGTCTTTTGCTGCTGTAGCCCATCACTTCAAGGGTTGATGTGTTGTGCATTCAGAAATGCTCTTTTGCACACCACTGTTGTAACGTGTGGTCATTTGAGTTACTACAACCTTCCTGTCAGGTTGAATCAGTCTGGTCATCTTCCTATGACCCCTCTCATTAACAAGGCATTTTTTCCCCTAGAGCTGTCAGTCACAAGATGTTATGTGTTTTTCCACACCATTCTGTATCAACTCTAGAGACATCTTACTTGAAAGTCCTAAGAAGTCAGCAGTTTCTGAGGTACTTGAGCCACCCCGCCTGGCACCAACAGTCATTCCACAGTCAATGTCACTTGATTCGCATTTCTTCCCCTTTCTGATATTTGGCGTGAATAACAACCAAATATCTTGAACTCGTCTGCATGCTTTAATGCAGAGACTTACTGCCACATAGTCAGTTCATTAGATATTTGCTTTAACAGACAGGTGTACAGACGTACCTAATAAAGTGGCCACTGAATGCAAATGTTTATAAGTTATTATCCTGAGTCTTCCCCTAGTATTCTCCTACTGGGAGTTGATTAACAAGTGAGATGTCAACAGAAGTTGACTACTTGAAGTTTATTCCACCAGTTGATCTCCACTGGGGACAATAAATGTCAAGTGTTTAAAAGCAAATATCCAGCTCGTCATGCTTATATTATTTCTGGAAATCATGCTCTTTCTGCTTATTCTTTTCCAAACAATACATAATTGGACCAATAAAAATAATGGCATTCATGATTTTTGACTGATGAACGAAAAAAAACCTGATGAATTTAATTTACCTGCTATTTTTGGCTGGGCAGTGGGATAGATTATTTAAAAGCAGAGTAAATGGATGTCCTAGCACTTTTACAAGTAATCGACACTACATGCAATGCCCAAAGCCTAAGTCTCTATGTAGCTTAAACCCAAAATACACTGCAGATGCTGGGGTCAAAGCAACACTCACAACACGCTGGAGGAACTCAGCAGGTCGGGCAGCATCCGTGGAAACGTTGACCGATCGTTTCCACGGATGCTGCCCAACCTGCTGAGTTCCTCTATGTAGCTTAGACAACTGCTAAGAGCCTCAGTTGTGGTAATTTGGAAACAGAAGAGATTCTACAGATGCTGGAACTCAGAAGGTCAGGTAGCACCTCTGGAAATGAAGTTTCAGACGGAGACCATTCATTAAGGCTGAAAAGGAAGGGGGAAGCAGCACAAGCTAGAAGGTGATAGTTGAAGCCAGGTGGGTGGGGAGAGGTTATGGAGTAAGAATCTGGGACGTGATAGGCAGAGAAGGTAAAGGGCTGGAGAAGGAGGAATCTGATAGGACAACAGAGTGGATCTTGAGAGCAAGGGAAGGATGAGGGGAACAATGGGGAGGCAATAGGCAGGTGAGAAGAAGAGAAGAGGTAAGAGGAGGACCAGAGTGGGGATTTAAAAAGGAGGGAAGGGGGATGTGGAAAATTATCAGAAGTTAGAGAAATTCATGTTCATGCCATCTAGTTGGAGGCTACTCAAACAGAATATGATGTGGTGCTCATATCATCCTGAGAGTGGCCTCACTCTGGCAATAGAGGAGCTCATGGACCGACGTGTCGGAATGGAATTAGAGATAGGAATTACATGGTTAGTCAACAGGAAATTCTGCTTTTTGTGGATGTAATAAAGTTGCTTGACAAAGTGGTCCCCCAATCTATGTTAGGTTTCACCAATACAGGGGAGGCCACATTGGGATACAATAAGCAACCCCAACAGATTCAAAGGTGAAGAGTTCCCTCACCTGGAAAGACTGTTTGGGGCTCTGAATGGAGATGAGATAGGAGAAGAATGGGCCACTGTAGCACTTCTTCCATTTGCAGGAATAAATATCAGCTGGGAAATTAGTGGAGAGGAACAAAGGGACAGGAAATCATGGAGGGTGTGATCCCTGTATAAAGAAGAGAGTGTGGGACGGAGGTAAAGATGTGTTTGGTGGTAGGGTTCAGTTTATGATGATGGATGTTGTGCAGAATAATGTGCTGGTTGCAGAGTCTCATGGGGTGGTAGGTGAGGACAAAAGGAACTCTATCCTTGTTAAGATAGGATGAGCACAGACGTCCGGGAAATGGAGGATATGCGGATGAGGCAGCATCAGATATGGACTAAGAGAGACCCCATTCTTTAAAGGAGACATCTCTGATGACCTGGAGAGGAATCCCCATTCCTGGGAACAGCTACAGCAGAGGTGAAGGAACTCTTTTTGCAGTTTCTTCTTAGTTTTTCCCCTCCCCTTCCCTCTTCTTCAATTCCTTACTCTGACCCCCATCTTACCTCTTCTCTTCTCCTCACCTGCCTATCACCTCTCCTCCCTCGTGCCCCTCATTCCTCCCTTGCTCCTATGGTCCACTCTGATTGCCTATCAGATCCCTTTTTCTCCAACATTTTACCTTTTCCACCTATCACCTCCCAGCTTCTTACTTCATCACCCTCCCCCACCCGCTTGACTTCATCAATCACCCTCTAGCTTCTACTCCTTCCCAATCTCCCACGTTCTTCTGGCATCTTTCCTCTTCTTTTCTAGTTCTGTAGAAGTACCTTGGTCTGAAATGCAGACTGTTTATTCATTTCCATGGAAGTAGCCTGACCTGCTGATATCCACCAGCCTTTTGTGTGTGGTAATTGGTATTTGAGTTGTTATTGTAACATGTACTGAGATACAGCAAAAAGCTTTTGTTTGTATAATATCCAGACAGATCACAGCTTATAGTGATGTAGTACAAATGTAAAACAATAAATGAGTGAGAATGTTCTGGCTTCTTGACCCTTCCTTTCCAGTCCTGATGAAGCATCTCAGTCTGAAATGCTAACTGTTTATTCCTTCAGAAGTGGAGAGAGTGAGCAGTTCCAAGTTCCTGGGTGTCAAGCTCTCTGAAGAACAAACCTGGCCCCAACATATCGATGCAGTTATTAAGAAGGCAAGACAGCGGCTATACTTTATTAGGAGTTTGAAGAGATTTGGCATTTCAACAAATATGCTCAAAAACTTCTATAGATGTACCGTGGAGAGCATTCTGACAGACTGCATCACCGTCTGGTATGGGGGTGAGGGGGGAGGCCACTGCAAAGGACGATTAGAAGCAGCAGAGGGTTGTAAATTTAGTCTTCTCCATCTTGAGTACTAGCCTACAAAGTACCCAGGACATCTTCAAGGAGCGGTGTCTCAGAAAGGCAGCATCCATTAATAAGGACCTCCAGCACCCAGGGCATGCCCTTTTCTCACTGTTGCCATCAGGTAGGAGATACAGACCCTGAAGTCATATACTCAGCAATTTAGGAACAGCTCCTTGCCCTCTGCCATCATATTCCTAAATGGACATTGAACTCGTGAACACTACCTCACTTTTTTAATATATATTTCTCTTTTTGCACAATTTTTAATCTATTCAATGTACGTATACTGTAATTTATTTATTTATTCTTCTATATTACATATTGTATTGAACTGCTGCCGCTAAGTTAAAAAATTTCATGACACATGCAGGTGATAATAAACCTGATTCTGATTCTGATTCCATAGATGCTGCTTAACCTGCTGAATTCCTCCAGCATTCTGTGTGTGTTGGTTTGGATTTCCACCATCGGTAGAATCTCTTGCATTAATGAGTGAAAAATGTAGAGTTTCAGTTACAGAGAATATGGAACACAGGTAGACAATGAGCTAGTTTGAGAGATAAATCTGTTGGACTCTTTAAGGTAAAAGCAGACAGGAAAGACAAAGGAGAATCAGTGGATATTGTTTACTTGGATTTTCAGAAGGTCTTTGACAAGGGGCTGCATGTGGGTTTCCTAAACAAGATAAGATCCCGTGGTATTACACGAAAGATATTACCACGGACTGGCTGACCGGCAGGAGGCAAAAAGATGAATAAAGGGGCCCTTACTGCTGGTGACTGTAGGAGCATATTCTGGACTCAGAGTATATAGCAAAATATTAACTTCACCAACCAGTTTTCACACCTGACCGTGGATTGTAGAATAAATTTAAAATGCAGCCTTGGATAAAAGGCTCCTAGTGCTGTGGACAGTAGTGAATTGAAAAACCAGACAATGCTGATTAACATTTATTTTGGGTGTGTGGAGTGTGTTTACAAAGAAGGAGGTGTGAAAATTATATGTAATTCAAGGGAAACATTGAAGATACATTGTACATATAGAATTGTCCTTTGATCTTTAGCATATAGGCCTCTGCCTCTAAAAATGGTCTCATTTTATTGAATAAAAGGCTATTCTTGTCATAGTCCAGTCCGCGAAGACCATATTCCGGTTCACGGTCCAGTCCATTGACCCTTGCTCCAGGTTTTCCTATCTACCCTGTTTCTGTCCTTGTTGAGCTAATTGTGGCAGCTGATGCTAATTGGGGCTGGCTGCATAAATACCTCCAAAGACAAGGGCATGGTTTCTGGATTGTTCTTGTCCTTACTCCTTGTATCCCTTCCCCTGCCTTCTGTTTCCTCGCCTGAGGCCCTGCCTCGTCTTGCCGGTAACTCTTGCCTTGCCTGAAGTTCTGTCTCGCCTTGCCTGCCAGAAGCCCTGCCTTGTCTTGCCGGTAGCTCGCGCCTTGCCTGCCAGAAGCCCTGCCTTGTCTTGCCGGTAGCTCTCGCCTCGCCTGAAGTTCTCGTCTTGCCTTGCTTTGCCGGTAGCCTTGCCTTGTCTTGCTGTCTGGTCCTGGGGCCACCCTGTACCTAGCTCCCTCCCTGTCCCTTGCCTCCGCCCAGGTAAGCAAGGCAGTCTTGCCGTTACTTGGGGTTGGTTCTGTCCCTTGCCTCTGCCCAGGTAAGCCAGGCCGTCTTGCTGTTACCTTGGGTTGGTTCTGTCCCTTCCTGTCCTTTGCCTCTGTCGGGTGGTGATTCGCACCCTGCCCAGGAGGAGCCTTGCCTCCAGCCTCGCCTGAAGCCTCAAGTCTCCTTCCTCCAGCCTCCAGCCTCGCCAGAAGCCTCAAGTCTCCTGCCTCCAGCCTCCAGCATCGCCTGAAGCCTCGTCTCCTGCCTCCTGCCTCCAGCCTCGTCTGAAGCCTCAAGTCTCCTGCCTCCTGCCTCCAGCCTTGCCTGAAGCCTCAAGTCTCCTGCCTCCTGCCTCCAGCCTCGCCTGAAGCCTCAAGTCTCCTGCCTCCTGCCTCCAGCCTCGCCTGAAGCCTCAAGTCTCCTGCCTCCTGCCTCCAGCCTCGCCTGAAGCCTCAAGTCTCCTGCCTCCAGCCTCCAGCCTCGCCTGAAGCCTCAAGTCTCCTGCCTCCTGCCTCCAGCCTCGCCTGAAGCCTCAAGTCTCCTGCCTCCTGCCTCCAGCCTCGCCTGAAGCCTCAAGTCTCCTGCCTCCTGCCTCCAGCCTCGCCTGAAGCCTCAAGTCTCCTGCCTCCTGCCTCCAGCCTCGCCTGAAGCCTCAAGTCTCCTGCCTCCTGCCTCCAGCCTCGCCTGAAGCCTCAAGTCTCCTGCCTCCTGCCTCCAGCCTCGCCTGAAGCCTCAAGTCTCCAGCCTCGCCTGAAGCCTCAAGTCTCCTGCCTCCTGCCTCCAGCCTCGCCTGAAGCCTCAAGTCTCCTGCCTCCTGCCTCCAGCCTCGCCTGAAGCCTCAAGTCTCCTGCCTCCTGCCTCCAGCCTCGCCTGAAGCCTCAAGTCTCCTGCCTCCTGCCTCCAGCCTCGCCTGAAGCCTCAAGTCTCCTGCCTCCTGCCTCCAGCCTCGCCTGAAGCCTCAAGTCTCCTGCCTCCTGCCTCCAGCCTCGCCTGAAGCCTCAAGTCTCCTGCCTCCTGCCTCCAGCCTCGCCTGAAGCCTCAAGTCTCCTGCCTCCTGCCTCCAGCCTCGCCTGAAGCCTCAAGTCTCCTGCCTCCTGCCTCCAGCCTCGCCTGAAGCCTCAAGTCTCCTGCCTCCAGCCTCGCCTGAAGCCTCAAGTCTCCTGCCTCCTGCCTCCAGCCTCGCCTGAAGCCTCAAGTCTCCTGCCTCCTGCCTCCAGCCTCGCCTGAAGCCTCAAGTCTCCTGCCTCCTGCCTCCAGCCTCGCCTGAAGCCTCAAGTCTCCTGTCTCCTGCCTCCAGCCTCGCCTGAAGCCTCAAGTCTCCTGTCTCCTGCCTCCAGCCTCGCCTGAAGCCTCAAGTCTCCTGCCTCCAGCCTCGCCTGAAGCCTCAAGTCTCCTGCCTCCTGCCTCCAGCCTCGCCTGAAGCCTCAAGTCTCCTGCCTCCTGCCTCCAGCCTCGCCTGAAGCCTCAAGTCTCCTGCCTCCTGCCTCCAGCCTCGCCTGAAGCCTCAAGTCTCCTGCCTCCTGCCTCCAGCCTCGCCTGAAGCCTCAAGTCTCCTGCCTCCTGCCTCCAGCCTCGCCTGAAGCCTCAAGTCTCCTGCCTCCTGCCTCCAGCCTCGCCTCACCTCAAGTCTCCTGCCTCCTGCCTCACCTCACCTCAAGTCTCCAGCCTGCTGCCTAGCCCCAAGCCTGTAGACTCCAGCCTGCTGCCTCTAGCATCTTGCCAAGCGAAGTCAAGTCTCTAGCCTCTAGCCTCTAGCATCTTGCCAAGCGAAGTCAAGTCTCTAGCCTCTAGCCTCTAGCATCTTGACAAGCGAAGTCAAGTCTCTAGCCTCTAGCCTCAAGCTTCAAGCCTGTAGATTTCTGCCTTGTCTTGCCTGCCTGCCAAGCCCTGTCCTTGCCTAGTTCTGGGGTCCAAGCCAGAGGCAAGACCCAGGTACTGGGTTCTTGTCCAGTCTCTGGCTCGGAGTCCAAGCCCAGGCTCCTAGCTCTCTTGTTCAGTCCTGTTCCAGGTTCCTGGTTTTCCTGTCCACGTCCTTGCCATCGCGCCGTATCCTTGTCCTGTCCCTAGTACTTCAGTGTCTGTGTCTTGCACTTGGGTCCGTTCCTAGCTGTGCCCTTATGACAATTCTTGTACTTAGTTTCAGTGTCTCTGTAGTGCCTTTATTCACACTGCAACATCTGGGGGCTTGTCCAGGATACCTTTATGACCCATCGT
This sequence comes from Mobula hypostoma, assembly GCF_963921235.1. Lineage (NCBI taxonomy): Eukaryota > Metazoa > Chordata > Chondrichthyes > Myliobatiformes > Myliobatidae > Mobula > Mobula hypostoma. Next base: position 43,155,229 of record NC_086101.1, on the reverse strand, counting down.
TTGGCCACCAATCTCAGCAGTCTAATTGGGCGAGTATTTTTAAAATTAGCATTCACACTTGGGCCTGTTTGAGTTGTTGACTATGGGATCATGAAGTAGCATGAACACAATGGAGAGCTGAGCCAGTAGATATAACAGTAGTGTGGTGTGAGTGCATGCATGTGTGTTGATGCAAGAGACTGAACATTTGTGTGTTAATTTGGTGTGATGGCACCACCAGTTGTGGAGGGTTGTTTCTGACAGTTTGGGATGTCAGTGCAGTGTGTGGATGTTATTTCCAGGATATCTGACACGTGTGTGTGTGTGTGTGTGTGTGTGTGTGTGTGTGTGTGTGTGTGTACGCAATACATCTGTAACTTTATAACCTTGGTATATTAGATGCAAAGGAATACAACAAGCATTATGAGTTCAGATGCACATAAGTGGCAGAATGTAGAGTACGTACTCTATGGTTTTAAGTGGGTACTGTTTAATTTTTATCCATCACTTATATTTTGTATAATGTGGGAATTAGTGCAGAGATATTTGAGGGAGATATTATCCCTAGATATATCTGTCTGGATGCTACTGACTGAGGTCAAGCAAAGTCAGTTCGAGAACCCTGACGACCTGAACTAGCCCTTGACTTTGATTACAGCCATCCATGAGCCTTTCACCCCCGAGTTGAAGCAGGTCATCTTGTCAGAGTTGTTCTCACTTAAGGTCATCTGCGAGAATGCAGGATTCTGGCGCAAGCTTGAGGAAATTATATAAACTCCCCAAATGCACCCTAAAGATGTCTGTGTTGGTAAAAGTGAAATGCTTGAGGACAATATGGCCCTGGGGTGCAGTGGTACATTGGCAACTACCAGGAGTGCCAGCAAGAACAAAGTTATCACTTCTTTAAGGGGGCAGTGAGGCAGTGAATGGTGCAAGTGAGAGTAACTGAGGAGTGATAATGTCAATAGTTCAGAGATGGTGAACTGCCATGGATTGTTCAGAACATAAATATCGAGCGTATAAGGATTATTCAGGGTTGGACCAACTAGGGAGGAATGACCCAGTATTCCTGAAAATACAGATTAGGGGAATGGGCAAAGATGTGTTCGATGGAATACAGTGCAGTTTACTGTATTGTTATGCACTTTAGTGGAAGAAATAAAGGCATAGCATATTTTTTAAATGGGGAAAAAACTTAGAATTTGGAGTTGCAAAGGGACTTGAGAGTCCTAGTGCAAGATCCCCTAAAGGTTAAGTTGCAGGTTGAGATGGTAGGAGGGAAGTCAAATGCAATGTTACCATCAGAAAATCATGGACATAATAATGAACCTTACAGGGCATTGGTCAGACTGCATTTAGAGTATTGAGAGTAGTTTCAGGCCCCTTATCTAACAAATGATAAAATCAAAGTCAAATCAAAGTAAAATTGCTATCGAAGTATACATACATCACTATATACAACTCTGATTCATTTTCTTGCCAGCATATTCAATAAATCCATAATAGATTAACAACTATAATAGAATCAGTGAAAGACTGCACCAACTGAGCACACAACCAGTGTGCAAAAGACAACAAACTATGCAAATTCAAAGTGAATGAAATAATAATAATAAATAAATAAGCAATAACTATTGAGAACATGAAATGACGAGTCCTTAAAAGTGAGACAATACATTGTGGGAACATTTTAGTGAAGTGCAAATGAAGTTTAGTGAAGTTATCTCCTTTGGTTCAAGGGCCTGTTGGTCAAGGGGTAGTAATTTTTCCTGGACCTGGCTCCTATACCTTCTTCCTGATGGCAGGATGTACTGGCATTGGAGAGGGTCCAGAGGAAGTTCACAAAAATTATCCCGGGAATGGAAGGTTTAATTCATGAAAAACATTTTATGACTCTTGCCCTGTCCTTACTAGATTTCAGAAGAATGGAGGATATCATTAAAACCTATCAAATATTGAAAGGCCTGGATAGAGTGGCCATGGAGAGGACGTTTCCAATAGTGGAGAAGACAATGAACATTTGACATGGCCTCAGAGTACAAAGATATCCCTTTAGAACAGATGAGGAAAAACTTCTTTTGCCAAAGGGTTGTGAATCTATGGAATTCATTGACGTAGATGCCTGGGAAGGCCAGGTCTAATATAAGCAAAGTCTAATAGGAACTTGATTAGTAAGGCCATCAAAGGTTGTGCGGAGAAGGCGAATTTGTGAGTGGACTCGATGGGCCAAATGGCCTATTTTACAGTCATGTGATCTATAAAGAACTCTTCTTTTTTGCACCAGAGGCCAGTTCCAGAGATTTATAATAACAAGATAGTAACTGTGCTTGAATCTTTATCTAATCAGAGGGGGAGAAGAGAGAATTACTTGGAATGTTCCATCAAATATACAAAAGGAATATTAAAAGAAAGGAAAAGTGATCAGTTGTCCCAAATGGAAACAAAAAAAAAGAAACGGGAATGCTGGAAATCTGAAACAACAGCAGAAATGCTGGAAGTACTCGGCATTGTTGGGAGAGGAAATCATTATCGTTTCAGGTTTGTAAACTTCCATCTGAAATTTAGCCTGAAGTGTTTCTCCGTTTCATCCCACAGATGTTGTATGTCCTGCTTAATATTTCCAGAATTTTCTATTCTTATGTCAGATTAGATTCACCTCCAACTAGATATCCTTCTGCAACCATAAATAAAATTTGTCCTACGGGTAAGTCCCTATCCTTTACATGTACACTATGTTCTATCTGTCCATTGGTCCTATCCTTACTGATCCACTGTCAAGAATTCCCTCCAACACTTGTTCATCTCATCCTTTCTTTGGATGCATGGAGTTGGAGGAAGTGTATTGGCATGGATAGTGGATTGGTTAACCAATAGAAGGCAGAGAGCTGGTGTAAGTGGGTGTTTCTCCAGTTGGCAGTCAGTGGTGAGTGGGGTGCCGCAGGGGACGGTGCTGGGCTCGCAGCTGTTTATCATTTACATTGATGATTTGGAAGAGGGGACTGCGTGTAGCATAGAAAAATTTGATGATGACACTAAACTGACTGGAAAAGCAAGTCGTACAGAGGACGTGGAGAGTACGCAGAGGGATATAGATAGGTTAAGTGAGTGGGACAAGGTCTGGCTGTTGGAATACAATGTTGGTAAATGCGAGATCATCCACTTCGGAAGGCATAATAGATGAGCAGATTATTATTTAAACGGTGAAAGATTGTAGCATGCTGTTGGGCAGAAGCACTTGGGGATGCTTGTTTATGAATCCCAAAAAGTTGGCTTGCAGGTACAACTGGTTATTAAGAAGGTAAACGGAATGTTGGTCTTCATTGCTAGAGAGATTGAATTCAAGAGCGGTGGGTCATGCTGCAACTATACAGGGTACTGGTGAGGCTGCACCTGGAGTACTGTGTACAGTTCTGGTCTCCATACTTGAAGGATATACTGGCTTTGGAGGCAGTACAGAGGAGGTTCACCAGGTTGATTCCAGGGATGAAGGGGTTAACCTATGAAGAGAGATTGAGTCGCCTGGGACTATACTCTCTGGAGTTCAGAAGAATGAGAGGGGATCTTATAGAAACATACAAAATCTTGAAAGGGATAGATACGATAGAAGTAGGAAAGTTGTTTCCATTGATAGGTGAGACAAGAACTAGGGGACATTGCCTCAAGATTTAGGATGGAGATGAGGAGAAACTGTTTTTCCCCGAGAGTGGTGAATCTGTGGAATTCTCTGCCCAGGGAAGCAGTTGAGGCTTCTTCACTAAGTATATTTAAGAAACAGTTAGAAAGGTTTTTACATAGTAAAGGAATTAAGGGTTATGTGGAAAAGGCAGGTAGATGGAACTGAGTTTACAGACAGATCAGCCATGATCTTATTGAATAATGAGGCAGGCTCAATGGGCCAGGGGGTCTACTCCTGCTCCTATTTCTTGTGTTCTTATGTTCAAGCACTTCCTTAAAATCCATATAATTCATGAAATGGTACCTCTTGTAACATCTTCATCATTAGAGCAGTATCAATCATTTTGATTATTTGTTTGCACATTGCATTTCACCGCTGGAAAAAAAGTCTTTCCCCATTCCTTGCTATGTCTGATGAAGTGGAGTTGAACCATGTTCATGAATCAATGAAATACTTTCTGTGCAGCTGCTGTATGATACGTTACGCAGGGACTTTCGAGAGTTAGACCCAAGTTTGGGATGTTGTGCATCTTGAAGGGAAATCTACTGTTGGTTGTTCCCATGCACATCTTCCCATCTCAGCAGCAGAGGTCACAAATTTAGGAGCTCCTTTCTGTGTACTTTTAGTGATTTGTTCTAATGTACAATACGGTAGTGTCCTGTGGGAATCATGTCTTATTCTGTACCACGCACTAGATCCTGGGCACCACAGCTGCAAAAGGCTCCGGGCCTAGATCACGCTGCCCAGCGACTCGCCTTGGACCTGATTCCATCACTCTGCCCAAAGCTGCTCTCACGCTTTTCAGATTGTCTCGGTGCCCAGAGTGATCGAACATCACACCCAAGCCTGTTGAATAAGCATTGGAACTTCTCTGGGCCCTGACTTCTCCTTTCGGTGCCCAAAGTGATCCAACCTCACAACTGGCGAGCTATACTGGCATCGGAATTCCAACTGCAAAGGTTCTGTAACACACCATCTCAGCTCATACCCCAAACTTGCCCTGCCATCGCTCGCCTCTTCACTGCTTGCAGCAATTATTTAACACAATTTACCACAGGAAAGGTAATTTTATTGACACTTTTAGTTTTTTTTACTACTGGGCGCCATCTTAATCAGAAGTTTCATGGAAATAGTTTAAGAAGTATAAAAAAGATAAAATGCCATTTAACTGATAACAAACTATGTATTTAAATGAAATACCAAACAGATCAGAACACTTTCAATACTACTACAGTACTATATCACTGTGTATCAGCTCCTAACAGTTATTGATAAGGAGTTCATCCACTGTACACTGCCATGTTCTTTTATTTGACTGTAAGTAAACAAAAGCAGTGCAGATGATGGACTGCCTTCATACAATGCTTTCTGTGATTGCATCCTCCAAATCTTCATTTTCTTTGTAACATTAGAGATGATTGTTGATGCTTTCAAATTCTATGTAGTTCCCAACTTGTGGAAGTAGTTAAATTGTTTCATTTTCACTCCCGCCCATTTCTGGCATCACCAAACCAGAATGCTTGAAACTAGACTGAGCAATACAGTTCCGAATTGTCTTTCTGCTTATTTCTCACCAACTTACAGGGACAAAAATCATTGCTCTTTGAACACAAACACACACTATCGACGCTATTTTAAAAACTGTTTGGCAACAGTGTCCTATCCCAATTAAGCAGAATAGTGTCCCAAATAAACAAAGGCATTCCTAGCTATTTCTCAATTTGTTTCTGTTCTTTAAGAGTTTTCCCAGACGGACAAAGAGAGATGGATGGGTGGATAAATGGGAGAATAAATAAGCAGCTGACACAATTTACTGATGGCCCAATCCACTGCAGTTGGTTGTCCATTCTTATTAACTTAAGCTTAATATACTTCTCTACAAGACAGCAAGGACATGAAATTGGAATTGGGATCACTGAAAATGGGACTAGGCTCACTATTCTATGTCTGTTTGACCACAATCAAAGATGTGAAGATGTAAGTTTCTGCCAAATGCAAAAATTCACCTCTTGTCAAAATGTACTAGACGTTCAAGTTAACTTAAAAAGCATTTCAAGCAGTTCCAAATTGGAGGCACAGGGGATGTCATTAGAGCTGCATATGACACATCAGGCATTGCTGCTTCCTAGAGAGTATTGCTCAATCCTGACCTCCGGTGTGGAGCTTGCATGATCACCCTGTGACTATGCATGTTTCCTCTGGGGGTTCTGGTTTCCTCCCACTTCCCAAATATGAGCAGATGTAAGTTAAGTGGTTGATGAATCTGCTTGGAAATGACTGGACATGAAGGAAAATACCTTTTAGAGATGTAATGTGGTAAATATGATTGCCCTAAATGCTAGCATATGCTTGACAGACCTAATGGCCTCCTTTTCAACAAGAATATATTAAAAAAAAACCCTAAATAACAATCTGAGTCCAAGGATGGGAAAGACAATGATTTCATTGTACAGTGGTCCCTATGTTGTCAATGTTAATAAGTAAATGGAAAGCAATTGACTGTAAATGTATTCTGTAGCAACAGAGGTTTAACATTCTTGTCTTTCAATGTCTAATTGATTGAAATCAGCTTGAAATTTTTAGCTAAAGCGATAAGTCACTCAAGCATTCGGTGATTGGATATCACTGAGACTGAAGAAAACATCAAATGAAATCTAATGAAGGATGATTGTGTAGGATCTCTTCCTTGTTATCTGATTCACTTTGGGCTTTAAAAGGTCTTTGTTAAAACATCCCTATCTGTTTGATCTCTGGAACTAAAACATACAGCCTTCTGTTATACATCAGGTATGTGAATCACATTTGTTGAGTATATGAGCCAATATACTGGCATTCCTGAGTTTATGAATGAGTTGTCTTCCCAGCCAATGGTCATTTAGCTAACTTGTGTAAATTGAAAAGGTGGGATAAACATGCATTGTCAGAATTTTTGTCAGTATATTCCCACGAGTGGAGAGTGGTTCACTATTCATTATAGCAAGAAAATAGAATTTACTAACCTATGGTAAATTAAGAACACATAGCCTGAAGATTTAATGGAATAATGGCAAAAGTTCAAAAGTAGAACATACTTAATGAGGATAAACCTCATCGAGTCAAAGTTAATTTGTTATTAAAGAACATATGCCACCATACACAAACCTGAGATTAAATTTTTGTAGGCATACACAATAAATCTATAGAATAATAACCACAACAGAATCACTGAAAGACCATCCAACTAGAGTATTCAACCAGAGTGCAGAAGACAGCAAACTGAAAATACAAAAAGAAGAAATAATAGTAATAAATAAATAAGCAACAAATATCAGGAATATAATATGAAGAGTCCTTGAAAGTGAGTCCATTGGTTGTGGAAGTATTTCAATAATGGGACAAATGAAGTTGAGTTCAAAAGCCTGTTGTTTGAGGGGTAATAAATGTTCCTGAACCTGGTGATGCAAGCCCTGTGGCTCCTGTACCTTTCTGATAGCACGAGAAGAGAACATCTCCTGGGTGGTGGGGGTCCCAGACAATGAATGGTGCTTTCTTGCAACAGTGTTTCACGTAGCTATGCCCATTGATTGTGAAGGCTTTACCCATGATGGACTGGGTAATCCACTTCTTTATGCAGGATTTTCTGTTCAAGGGCACTGGTATTTCCATACCAGACTATAATGCAGCCAGTCAATATAGTCTCCACTACACATCTATAGAAGTTTATCAAAGTTTTAGATGTCATGCTGAATCTCTGCGAACTGCTAAGGAAGTAGAGGCGCTGCTGTGCTTTCTTCATAATTGCACCTATGGGCTGGGCTCAGGACAGGTCTTCCGAAACAATATCACAGAGGACTTTCAAGCTGCAAAGTTGCCAACCTTTTCCATCTCTGATCCTCCGATGAGGACTGACTCAGGGACCACTGGTTTCCTTCTTCTGAAGTCTACAATCAGCTCCTTGCTGACATTGAGTAAGAGGTTGTTGTTGTGATACCACTCAGCCAAACTTTCAATATACCTCCCATATGCTGATTCATTGCTACCTTTGATTCAGCCTACAACAGTGGTATCATCAGCAAACTTGAATACAGCTTTGGAGCTGTGCTTAGTCTCACAGTCATAATTGTAAAGCAAGTAGAGATGAGGGCTACACACACAGCCTTGTGGTGCACCTGCACTGATGGAGATCATGGAGGAGATGTTATTGCCAATCTGAACTGACTGGGGTCTGTGAGTGAGAAAATCCAGCATCCAATCACACAAGAAGGTATTGAGGCCAAGGTCTTGGAGGTTATTGATTAGGTTTGAGGGGATGATGCCGCACAGAAACAGGCTCTTCAGCCCCAGTAGTCCATGCCAACCTGGATGCCCTTCTACCCATCTCATTTGGTAGTGTTTGGCACATATCCCTCTAAACCTTTCCCCATATCCCTCTTCTATTGCTTACCTGGTACTGTAAAAGTGAAGCCCAGTCCTTCCTGATGGAAGAGGATCTGTGTAATTCTCTGATCAAAACCTGTGGGGTTCAAACTCGTACCTTATAATCTTTAGCAGCTATATCAAATCTTTTCTTAATCTTCTTTGGTTCAAGAGGAACTGACTGCTTCATGGTGATTCAAATGTGCAGGAATATAAGAAGCTGCAGAGTACTGAGTGCAGTCCAATACATCACTGGCATCCCACTTACAACCAAAGAAAACATCTACATGAGGCGCTGCTTCAAAAAGGCAACATCAATCATTAAAGACTCCACAATCTAGACCATGACAGCATCTTGCAGCTATCACTGGGCAGGAGGTACACAAGCCTGAAGTCACACACCACCAGGTTCAAGACCAGATACTTCTCTTTACCCATTTTGATCCTAAACCAGGCTGCACTACACTAATCACCACCTCAGGATAAAAACAATGACTACTTTGACCTCATTGCACCACAGTGGACTTTGTTATTTTTCTTATTGTATACCTTTTGTGTAATTAATGTTTAATGATATTTTTTCTTGAGTTGTGTGGCTCTAATTCTATGTGCCTGTAGAGCTATTGCAAGTAAGTTTTTCTGTACACCTGTGCATATGACAATAACCTTAAATTTGAAGCACCAAGACAAATACTTGAATTGCCAAGGGAGAGAAGACTAATGTCAAAAAGCTAGAAAAAAGGTAGAGTATAGATGTTTAGTTGAAGTTTGGCAAGGAGTTATTGGGCCTCTTTCCATTTTGTATAAGTCTAAGTCTCTATGACTAACAACCACAGCTAATGTTTCAGAAATCAAACATACCTGTACATAACAGGATAGTAATCCAGTCTTTGTTGTACGCTCTTACTGCAAGTTTTTGGAATACTGCTTCCGAAATTAGTTCTATTCAGATCAATGAAACCATGTTTCAGAAGAAGAGTTTGGCAACTATGATGCATATAACAGAAGATGAATTTGTGCTCAATCTCTTTATACAGAAGAGTTTAAGGATTCAAGCACTCCCTGTATTGTTGTACACTTGCAAATGGAAAGCTTAATAACAAATTATTAAGATTAATATCAGTAGAAAGATGTGACAGAGGATCAGAAGGTGTTGAATCCTTGGGGGTTGAGTTAAGAAACTGCAAGGGTTAAAGGACGTTGATGGCAGTTATGTACAGGCTACCCAACAGTAGCTGGGAGGTGGACCACAGATTACAATGGGAAGTAGAAAATGGATATCAAAAGGGTAATGTTATGATAGCTATGGGAGATTTTAACATGCAAGTTGATTTGGAAAATTAGGTTTGTAATGGATCTCAAGTGAATGAGTTTATTGAATGGCTATGAGATAGCCTTTTGCATCAGTTTCTCATTGATCCTACTAGGGAATCAGCTGTACTCGACTGGGTGATATCTAGTGAACCAGAGGTGATTAGGGAGCTTAAGGTAAAAAAACCCTTGGAGGCAGTGATGACAATATGATTGAATACAACTTGAAATTTGATATGGAGAAAGTAAAGTCTGGTGAGGGGTATTTCAGTGGAGTAAGGGAAATTACAGTGGTATGAAAGGGAAGTTGGCCAAAGTAAATAGGAAGGAGCTGCTGGCAGAGCAGCAATGGCATGAGTTTCTGGGAAACATAACTGAAGAAGGTGCAGGATAGATGTATTCTAAAAACAAAGAAATATTCAAATAGCAAAATAATTCAACCATGGCTGACAAGGGTAGACAAAGCTAATGTAAGCAAAAGAGAGCATACAACAAAGCAAAAATTAGAGGAAAGATAGAGGATTATGAAACTTTAAAAAAAAAACTACTGAAAACAAGCAAGAATCATTAGGAGGAAAAAAGGTGAAATAAGAAAACAAGCTAGCAAACCATATCAAAGTGGATAGTGAAAGCTTTTCAAGAATGTAAAAAAAAGAGTTGAGAGTGACCGCTAGAAAATGAGGCCGGAGAAACAATAATGGGGGACAGGGAGATGGCAGATGAAATAAATGCGTATTTTGCACCAGTCATCACTGTGGAGGACACTAGCAGTGTGCCAGATGTTGAAGGATGTAAGGGAGAAGTGTGTGCTGTTACAAAGGAGAAGGTGCTCAAAAAGCTGAAAAACTTAAGGGTTCATAAGTCACCCAGACCAGATGAACTGTACCCTAGGGTTCTGAAAGAGGTAGAGATAGAGATTCTGGAGGCACCAGTAATGATCTTCTAAAAATCATTGGACTCTGGCATCATGCCAGAGGACTGAAAAATTGTAAATGTCACTCATAGGTGGAAAAGCAGAAAGGAAATTATAGACCAGTTAGCCTGGTTGGGAAGATGTTGGAGTGAATTTTTAAGGATGAGGTTACGGCATACTTGGTGACACAGGACAAGATAGGACAAAGTCAGCATGGTTTCCTTCAGGGAAGATGCTGCCAGACAAACCTGTTGGATAGATAAAGGAGATGCAGTGGATGTTCTATTTCTGGACTTTCAGAAAGCCTTTGTCAAGGTGCCACACATAAGGCTGCTTACCAAGTTGAGATCCCAAGGTAGTACAAGACAGTTACGGCCATGGTTAGAGCACTGGCTGGTGGTAGGAGGCAGTGAGTTGGAATAAAAGGATCATTTTCTGGTTGGCTGTCAGTGACTAGTGGTGTTCCACGTGTGTTAGTGTAGGGACCACTTCTTTTTAATGCTGTATATCAATGATTTAGATGATGGAATAGATGGCTTTTTTGCCAAGTCTGTGAATGATACAGAGATTGAAGGAGGTGCAGGTAGTGTTGAGGAAAGAGGTAGGCTGCAGAAGGACTTAGACAAAGTAGGAGAAGGGGCAATAAAGTGGTAAATGAAATACAATGCTGGAAGTACATGATCATGTGCTTTGGTAGAAGAAATAAATTTGCAAACTATTTTCTATAACAAGAAAATCCAAAAATCTGAGATGCAATGGGACTTGGGAGTCCTTGTGCAGATCATCCTAAAGGTTAACTTGCAGGTTGAGTCAGTGATGAGGAAGGAAAATGCAATTTTAGCATTCAGTTCAAGGTGCCTAGAATACAAGAGCAGGGATGTAATGTTAAGGCTTTATAAAGCACTGGTGAGGCCTCACCTTGAGTATTGTGAATAATTTTGGGATCATCATCAAGAAAAGATGTGCTGGCATTGGAAAGGGTTCAGAACAGGTTCAAAAGGATGATTCCAGGAATATTTGATGGCTCTGGGTCTCTACTTGCTGGAATTTAGAAGGTTGAGTGGGGATTTCATTGAAACCTTTTGAATATTGAAAGGCCTAGACAGCATGGATGTGGAAAGGATGTTTCCCATGGTGGGGGAGTTTAGGACAAGAGGGCACAGCCTCACATCGAGGAGCATCCATTTGAAACAGATGCAGAGAAATTTCTTTAGCCAGAGGATGGTGAATTTGTTACCACAGGCAGCTGTGGAGGCCAGATTGTTGTGTGTATTTAAGGCAGGGATTGATAGGTTCTTGATTGGAACAAAACATCAAAGGTTGTAGGGAGAAGACTGAAGAGTGGGGTTGAGGAAAGGGAGAAACCGATCAGCCATGATTGATTGGCGGAGCAGACTCGATGGACCAGATGGCCTAATTCTGCTCCTATGTCTTATGGTCTGAAGTCAAAGGTCGAAATGTATTTGTATTAAAATAGTCAACAACATGTGGTAAAGTTAATCAGTTTTTATTACAAATTTTGAGATTATGGCAGATTAATGTGAAAAACTATTCATTAAGAGTTTAACTCAAGGATATTCTTTTGTTAATCCTTCATAGGATTTGGATATCAATGACAAAGACAACGGTTAATGCCCATGTTATGAACGATTGGTAAAAGTCTTGTGTTAAACTGCTAACGAGCATTTCTTCACACTAATTTACCTTAATCCCAATATGTGAAAAAATAGAACTGATTAATTACCAATTGTGATTGCCTCATTAATTGAGTGGCTCACTGGGCCATTTTAGGGGGCATAATAGCTGTAGCAGGTGTTGCTGCTGCTGCTTTGCAGCTCCAATGATTCAGCTTCGATCGTGACCTCCAGTGCTGTCTCCACAGAGTTTGCAGAAAATGGATGGGTTTGAACAAATGCTCCTATTTCCTCCAACATGCCAAAGGTATGCTGGTCAGCTGGTTAAGAATTTCAGGTTGTATACTGTATATGTTCTCTGACATTAAAAGAAACAATTGAATCACTATAAATTAACCCCATTACAGATGGGTGCTGGGAAAATCAGACTGAAGTTGGTGAGCATGTGAGAGAGGACAGTTTACAGTGAAACAAGCGGGAATTGGACTAATGGAATTGGTTGAAAGCTTGCAAATCTCAAATGGCTGAACATTCTCCTTTGTGTCATAAGAACATTTGAGAAGAGTTCAGACACATTGCTCTGGGTAAAGAGTCATGTATCAGATAGAGCAGGAACCAGTTTAATATTGGTACCAACTGATAGTTACACGCTCACCTTACTTATGATTTATGGGATCCTTACATTGACCATAAAGTACTGAAATAAGTAAAATATTCATTCACGTTTGTTTGGCCAATCAGAAGCCACTGACTTGAGAGGAAATCACAAACTTTATTGAAGTGCTTTGTAACCAAAAGAGGAAACCATGTAAAATTAATGCTTTAGCAATTAGCTGGCTCTTTGAAAGAAAATTAAAAATTATGCTTGATGTACACTGAAAAGATTTGCATGCTTTCTTAATCCTTTGAGGTAAATATGGTCTGACATCATCGGAGGAATTTTTAAAAGGGAAATGATTGTAAATGAATCAGAACAAAATATTTCTGATTGTTTCATAAGCTATATACTTATACAGAATTACTAGAAGTCTTTTTGAGAAGATAATTCACCCTTAACGCTATCTAAAATTAAACTGGAGTGAATTAAAATGTTATAAAATTAATCCCAGTTCAGAGATTTTTATAATTCAGTCCTTTCACAAAAGGAACAAAATATGTTCTGCATTTTGCAAAGGACATGGAAATTAGTTCTAAATATAACTAATGTCTTTCTGGAATATTATAGAATATGAGAGAGTTGCTCAAATGTATCACTTGAAGATTCAAAGAACGCAGTGAATTTAGGCATTGGATTTAACATTTCGCTACTGAACAGCAGTGCAAACATTAACACAGTTACGATAACCAGCAACCCTTACGGCTTTCATCTTTTGTGTACATTCACACGCATTGAATAAGATATCGTTATATTGGCTATAGAGCACTAACCACATAGAAGACATTGAAGTGATTCCTTCCCAAAGAACTTGTTTTGTTTCCTTTTAGAGTGTGCCATGCTTTAATTAAGAGAATCATTTAGATGAGATTCCTACACTTTTTTTTGTTTCAGCCCACTTTTTAGTAAGAAGATATATTTACATTCTACAGCTTTTGCCTGCCTAACCTCATAGTCCAGTCTCTCAGTCTTAATACTTTAAAGAAGGGTCTTGGACCTGAGATGTTAAATCTTTTTATTATTACCTTTATCCTGGTCAGAAATCCATCTCAACCAATGTACCATCTAGTACTTTTGTTTTCAGAGTGCAAGGACTATGACGTTAATAATTCTTAAAGGCAACATACCTCTTGATCCATCATAGAATCATACAGCATAGAAAGAGGTTCTTTAGCCCCTAATATGCATATCCACCAACAAGTACCCATTGAAACTAATTCCAATTATATCTCCTTAGTCATATCCATCTATGTCCTCGTGATTCCAGAGAATTTTCCAGATAATTTTCATATGTTGTGACATTACCTACATCACTAGTTCATTGTTTATTGACTACAGTTCTGCCTTCAATTCTATTATTCCAAGCAAATTCATCACTAAATGTTTGACCCTGTGAATTAACGCCACCCTCGATGACAGTAGGCAGTTTAAATTGTTTGGCATGGACTAGATAGGCTGAAGGGCCTGTTTATGCAGCGTACTTTTCCATGAGACTATGACTCTATGATTCTCTAACTGGATCCTTGCCTTTCTAACCAACAGATCACAGTCATTAAGGATAAGCAGCAACATCTCCACCACAATTATTCCAAACTCCTCTGCTCCACAAGGCGTGTTCTCAGCCTCCCTAAGCTACTCTCTGTACACTCATGACTGTGTGTCCAGATTCGGCTCCAATCCATCTACAAGTTGGGTCACATTGTAATGAATACATTTCAAATAATGATGAGTTAGGGTACCAGAAGGAGACAGAATTTAGTTGCATGGCATCATGACAACCGTTCCCTCAACGTCAGCAAAACAAAAGACCTGGTCATGGACTTCAGAAGGTGGGTGCTGTGCATGCTCCTTTCTACATCAATGATGATTGACAGGGTTAAGAGGTCCAGCTGCTAGGTGTGTCCTTCTCTCAACACATTGATGTTATGGCCGAGAGAGCTCAGCAATGATTCTACTTCTCAGAAGGTATGTCCCTCTCAGTTCCAATGGTTTATACTCTACAATGCTAGCAGTGTCCAGATAAACCATCCCTGCACTTCTTCAAAGCCTCCACATCCTTCTTGTAATGGGATGACCAGAATTCTACACAATACACCAAATGTAGCTGAACTGAAGTTCAATGTAGCTGGAATGTGACTTCTTAACATACATACTCAATTCTCCAATAAAGGAAATTATGCCATACCTCCTCTTACCACCCTATCTACTTTCATAGAGAATATTTGCTTACAGTCCACCCTGTCAATGTGTCTCATTATTATGTAAACCTTTGTCAAGAACCCACTCAGGAGCTTCTCTTCCATGGAAAACAAACCTAATCTATCCAGTCTCTCCTCCTAACTGAAACATTCCATCCCAAGCAATATCCAGGTAAATCTCCTTTGCATTCTCTCCAATTTCTTCATACCCTTCCTTTAGTGTGAAGGGTAAATCTGAGTATTGAGGATTCCAATTATGGTTTGTCTTTTACAATCCTGTCATGAAATTTGATGTCTTTATGGCAGCTGTACATTGCAATAAATAATGATAGAGAAAAAAAAGTCACAGGATTGTGTATGATTTGGAGGGGAACCTGTAGGTGGAGGAGCCTTCCATGTATGCATAGCTCTTATAATACTTAGTGATAACCACACCAGCCCAGCAGGATTCTTCCTTCAGAATCTGCATCCCATTTGATTCCCCACCTTCTTGCCTCCAAATCTTTTGATTAGTTTACTGAGATCTACCAATGTACCATTTATTCCACTATTATAAATATCCCCGTCTTGAGTAAGGCTTTCTTAGCCCAAAACATCAACTCTTAATTCCCCTCCATTGATGCTGTCTTACTTGTTGAGTTCCTCTAGCATTATGTCTGTGTGTGGCTCAAGATTTCCAGCATATGTAGAACCTCTTGTATCTAATCAATCACAACAGTTGCTCTGGAGTCGTATATAGGTCTGACTGAATATAGATGGGAGAATTCATTCCCTGGGGTTTATTAGCATGTTGATTGTTTTTTTTTAAGCAGATTTCAATGAAATTTAATTTCTATCACCGATCAACTTTTCATTCCAAGTTTTTCAAGTTTAAATTTTCTGATTGTCACTGTGGGAATCAAACTCATAGCTGTAGATCAACTGCGTAGCGCACAGTACTCCAATAACAAAACCGTTATGCTGCTACATCAGAATGTCCTTAGCAGGCAAATTTCTGCAATTCCTTAATACAAACCTTTTTTTTCCCAGATCTGGCTGAATGCCATTCTTCTGCTTCGGAGCTCCCAGAATCAAACAACAAGACTCACCCTCTGGTGTCCATGCCAGACCAAGTATTTCTCTCTGGAGCCTTTCGCTTTATCCCACTGTCAGCACCATTTGTATCTGTTTTCAATGTGGTATCTATTTGTTTACATGATTTTCCTGATTGACTTGCACAGAACACCAGCAAGACAACCTAATGCCAACCCAAAGGGAATTTTGCAATTTTGCATCACAGCAGAAACTTGGCTTCAACATGACAAGGCTGTGCCAAAGTACACTAATAGCAGGAAAGTAGTAAATCAAGTCTAATATTTGGCAAGGTATTGTTTTTTTTTCTTAATCATACTAAATTTCTCTTTATTGCTCATTCAGTGAAATTGAAGTTCAAGTTAAATTCAAGTTCAAGTTTAATTGTCATTCAACTATAGATGAATACCCATGAACACAGCCAAACAAAATAGTATTGCTCTGGGGCATCATATTAGAGCTAAATCCTTCTGAACAGAGTGGTTCCAGATATATAAAAGAAACCTGCTTACTAGATAAGTCCTTTGATAATTGTAGACTGAAAGCATGTTTCCTTAATCGTTCTTTAGGATTAAAGAAATGCCTAATAATACCATTAATTATGTGCATTAAGTGTTTTAAGATACTTGCACTGCATTTACCTATTTTTAAAATTTTCATTTATCAATTAATTTCCGTTCCACAAGAAAGATTTATCCAAAGTACAGTGAGTGATATAATGTTTTGACATTTATTAAGTAGCAATATGCTGCATGGTTTCTGAGGTGTTTTGATCGTACTGTTAAATTGCTGAAGTACAATTGCACAATCTGATTTAAAATTCATGTGCATCACAGGGAGGATCATCTGCAGCAGATGGTTAAGAATCATAAATGTTTTCTATTCTTACATCAAAGAAGGCATAAGTCATTTTGTGTGCACTGAAGATTGGTTAATTTCAAAGGAGATTTTTCTCCATCATTCCTCTGCACAGTTTAAATTATGTACAGTATTAATGGTAGGGAAAAGAGAATTCTTACAATGATGCTTGCCTCCTCTTCTGGAGAAACATAAAAGTTGCAGAGAAAGAAGAAATCTTCTTCAAATTGTGCTTTATTGCATTTGATAGAACTGGCCAAATATTGAGATAAATGCCATGTTCTCCAAAAGTTATTTCTGATGCAAAATTTAGAAAAGATTGAATTTAATATCAATGCTACTGAACCCTATTTAATGTAATGTCCCTACATCATTGTAGTTATCAAGGTAACTGCTGATGAAGTGCTTTCTAAAGATACACTTTGCAATCTTCAATCATTTTGTACAATCTGCAAGCACACATGTTGCAGTAGTTCTTTATTAACATCAACAGGATTAAAAGAGTCCATGAGGGTCAAGAATATTGCCACCTTAGCTAAACTCTTCACCATACAATTTATAAAACTGTGCTTCCAATGCCTGTGGATTTGTTCTAAATTCCAGCTCATATGTCCTCGTTCAAATTGCCTGTACTTGTGTTATATTAGATTGTGATCATTAGCTATTTGACCATGAGTTTATCACAAGCGAACCCAATTGACTGTTCATCAAAAATTTCCTTAGCTCCCCCCACCTTTTGGGTTCTACTTTGTGATTGGTGGAACCAGTAGCAACTCTACTATCATTACCTTATTTGCTAAGGTTATCTGGCTCATGAATCTGTATATTTTAATGATATCAAAGACAATGATAAAGGAAACCTAAATTCATAATTTTATTCAATGGTGGCATATTGTAATAAAGTTAAATGAAAACAGTTTAGAGGTTATTGGATATTTTTCCCTGTCAATCAATTCTGATACAATGCTCAGACTGAAAGTTAGTTAAAGAAAGTTGGTTCCTTCACTCACTCTTTTTTTTTCCTTCTGGAGAACAAACACTGCTTTATTGGGGAATTGAGAGTAATTTCTGATCCTTCTGTTCTTTACCCAGATGCTGCTTCAGAGGAAAATTATTTTGTTTGTTGTGCAGACAATCACTTGTTTTGAGATCTGCTTCCAACAGATTGGCACACACAACAGAGACAAATTTACTCATGTTCAAATATGCAGTGCAGGTGTTATAGTTTGTGGTTTCTGTAGGGATAATGTGTTGATACAAAACATTTTTTATTTCCTCAGTATAAATTGTGCTTGCTCAAGTATAGTTTTAATTACAAAAATAGTCAAAATACACCACACTGTACGCAGTCAACAAGCAAAGATAAATGGAAAGTGGAAGTTGCACAGCCTTTTATCCCAATTTCTCGCTGCTGTTGCGAACTGAAGCTTCACGGGGAACTGGAACATTGAGACAACAAGTCTGTCAGAAGCCTCTGCTCTTAGGTGATATCTCTCTCTCTCTCTCTCTCTCTCTCTCTCTCTCTCTCTCTCTCTCTCTCTCTCTCTCTCTCTCTCTCTCTCTCTCTCTCTCTCTCTCTCTCTCTCTCTCTCTCTCTCTCTCTCTCTCTCTCTCTCTCTCTCTCTCTCTCTCTCTCTCTCTCTCTCTCTCTCTCTCTCTCTCTCTCTCTCTCTCTCTCTCTCTCTCTCTCTCTCTCTCTCTCTCTCTCTCTCTCTCTCTCTCTCTCTCTCTCTCTCTCTCTCTCTCAATTTTCAAATCACATAATACAATGACTTGTGCTTAATAATCAAGCTGTTAAAGTCATAGTCAAATTCGAGTTTATTGTCATTTGCGCAAGTACATGTATGCCCAGGTGTAAGGATAAAACGTACTTACAGCAGCATCACAGGCACGTAGCATCATATAAGCAGTGTTCACAAGACATCAATTATACATGGTTTTTACAAGAAAGAACATAACTACAACAAAAATAAAATCCAAGATGGTGCAAAGTGATCACTATGTCACTAAGCCGTTCAAGAACCTATTGGCTGAAGGGAAGTAGTTGTTCTTGAACCTGTAACTGATAGTGTGAGACCTTAAGTTACTGTACCTCCTGTCCATTGGTAGCTGCAAGAAGATGTCAATGCTCAGATGGTGGGCATCTTTGCTGATGGATTTTGCTTTCTTGAGTCAGTGCTTCCTGCAGATACATTACATGTTAATTACATTATGCTAATTAGTGCTTTCCTTTCTATACATTGTAACTTTTATATTACCTCCAAGCCATTATCCAATTTGAAAATACATTCCAAATATTCACATTGTAGGATACTTTAGTTGTATATTTTGGTATTTTTATCTTTATTTACTCCTTAGGAAGTTTCCGTGAGAATCAAGAGAATTGTGATTTATAAAAAAATTAACAGAATATATTGAATGAGATGGAATTCAAGTTGCAGCACATAGCATTCTGTGTGCTACCGACAGTTCTGCTAACTGTGGTGCAGAATATATTGGATTGCATTGGCAAGGGTCCAGAGATTTATGTTGATTCTGTTAGAAATTGAACTTCTTTTTTTGCTGTGAGGTTAGCTTAGGTTTGTTTTGCTTGGTGCAGAGAAGCTATGGTGAGACTTAATTGAGGTGTATATAAGATTATGAGAGGATTCATGAACAGGAGGAAGATAATAGGGTAGGTTGTCAGTCATTTTTTTTTCTGGTGTCTGTGAACCATGGATAGCAGAGATTTATTAAAATAGGAACTAGTTTTCACGAAATAAAACCCGTTCACAATTCAATTATAAGGCCATCAAAACCACTCATTTGGATTTGGGATATTCTGATTCTGTCCCATTCTCACTACACAGGGCAAGTCAGCAGATGAATCTTCATGTTAATTGGTCACCATTGAAAACCACAGGGAGAGATCAGTGAAGAGTATTAACGATCTTTCTCCTAAATTAGCATTTTGTTAAAAGTATATCCCTGCCACTTAATGCCCAGTTCAGGACAGGTCTATCTTGTCACTTCATTTTCTGGCTATTTGTTTATTCAGGGAGCCATCTCTCAATTCTGTAACAAATGACCACTGAAAGTGTAGAAAAATCATTCAGAATAGTCTTGAGAACCATTAGACTACAAAGAATGAGCAGTGAGAATGACAGAAGGATCCCTCCAGCTCATAACGCACACACTGGGTTGACTGTTAAGCTCCTACTTCTGCGGACACGTTTTCAAGTAACCCTGAGAATTTATCCCAAAGCCTGCAAAACCAGAGATATCCTTGATCTTGAGGGACTGCCCAAGAGGAAAAAGAAGACAATTCCCTGACATTATTTCAAACATAATGACACTTTTTCACACTTTGTCTTTATCTCACCACCCTGCATAATAACTGCTGAATGCTAAAATAAGACTAATCACAAAGAGAACAATTCTGTGGGTGATGCTGAGGTTAAAGTAGATCTGTCAATATTGAGAAGTATTTGAAATACTCATTGACAATGACTCCTCTACCATGATTATTGTCAACAGTGGTAGCACTCAAGGGTGCATCCCCAGCCCCCTACTCTGAGGGAGGATATTTTAAGCTGATTGGAGGAAAATAAAAGGATGATTTCAGAAGTAAGCTTTGTACAGGGGGATGAGTGCATGGATCACTCTGTCAGGGTGGCGGTGGAGGCCAATGTAACAGACAAGTTTGGAAAGCATTTAATTGGAGTAAGGGGAAATATGAGGCTATCAGGCAGGAACTTGGAAGCAAAAGTTGGGAACAGATGTTCTCAGGGCAATGCACAGAAAAATGTGGCAAATGTTCAGGGGTTATTTGCGTGGAGTTCTGCATAGGTACGTTCCAATGAGACAGGGAAAGGATAGTAGGGTAAAGGAACCGTGGTGTACAAAGGCTGTTGTAAATCTAGCCAAGAAGAAAAGAAAAGCTTATGATAGGTTCAAAACACTAGGTAATGATAGAGATCTAGAAGATTATAAAGCTAGCAAGAAGGAGCTTAAGAATGATATTAGGAGAGCCAGAAGGGGCCATGAGAAAGCCTTAATGGACAGGATTAAGGAAAACCCCAAGGCATTCTACAAGTATGTAAAGAGCAAGAGGATAAGATGTGAGAGAATAGGACCAATCAAGTGTGACAGTGGAAAAGTGTGTATGGAACCGGAGGAGATAGCCGAGGTACTTAATGAATGCTTTGCTTCAGTATTCACTACAGAAAAGGATCTTGGCGATTGTAGGGATGACTTACAGCGGACAGAAAAGCTTGAGCAGGTAGATATTAAGAAAGAGGATGTAATGGAGTTTTTGGAAAGCATCAAGTTGGATAAGTCACTGGGATCGGACGAGATGTACCCCAGGCTACTGTGGGAGGCGAGGGACGAAATTGCTGAGTCTCTGGCGACGACCTTTTCATCATCACTGGGGACGGGAGAGGTTCCGGAGGATTGGAGGGTTGCGGATATTGTTCCCTTATTCAAAAAAGGGAGTAAAGATAGCCCTGGAAATTATAGACCAGTGAGTATTTCTTCAGTGATTGGTAAGTTGATAGAAAAGATCCTGAGAGGCAGCATTTATGAACATTTTGAGAGGCATAATATGATTAGGATTAGTCAGCATGGCTTTGTCAAAGGCAGATCATGCCTTACAAGCCTGATTGAATTTTTTGATGATGTAACTAAACACAGTGATGGAGGTAGAGCAGTAGATGTGTATATGGATTTCAGCAAGGCACTTGATAAGGTACCCCATGCTAGGCTTATTGAGAAAGTAAGGAGGCATGGGATTAAGGGGATGTTGCATATGGATCCAGAACTGGCTTGCCCACAGAAGGCAGAGAATGGTTGTAGACTGGTCATATTCTGCATGGAGGTCGGTGACCAGTGGTGTGCCTCAGGGATCTGTTCTGGGACCCTTACTCTTCGTGATTTTTAGAAATGACCTAGATGAGGAAGTGGAGGGATGCGTTAGTAAATTTGCTGATGACACAAAGGTTGGGGGTGTTCTGGATAGTGTGGAGGCCTGTCAGAGGTCACA
This sequence comes from Mobula hypostoma, assembly GCF_963921235.1. Classification (NCBI taxonomy): domain Eukaryota; kingdom Metazoa; phylum Chordata; class Chondrichthyes; order Myliobatiformes; family Myliobatidae; genus Mobula; species Mobula hypostoma. Next base: position 43,133,516 of record NC_086101.1, on the reverse strand, counting down.
ATGGGACATTGATGGGATGCAAAACTAGGCTGAGAAGTGGCAACTGGAGTTCAAACCAGATAAGCGTGAGGTGGTTCATTTTGGTAGGTCAAGTATGATGGCAGAATATAGCATTAATGGTAAGACGACAGCGTGGAGGATCAGAGCGATTTTGGGGTCTGAGTCCATAGGACACTCAAAGTTGCTGCATAGATTGTCTGTGGTTAAGAAGGCATACAGTGCATTAGTCTTCATCAATCGTGGGATTGAGTTTAAGAGCCGAGAGGTAATGTTGCAGCTATATAGGATCCTGGTCAGACCCCACTTGGAGTACTGTGCTCAGTTCTGAGTGCCTCACTACAGGAAGGATGTGGAAACCATAAACACGGTGAAGAGGAAATTTACAAGGATGTTGCCTGGATTGAGGAGCATGCCTTATGAGTATAGGTTGAGTGAACTTGGCCTTTTTACCTTGGAGTGACAGAGTATGAGAGGTGACCTGATAGAAGTGTACAAGATGATGAGAGGCATTAATCATGTGGATAGTCAGAGGCTTCTTCCCAGGGCTGAAATTGTTAGCAAGAGAGGACTCAGTTTTAAGGTGCTTAGAAGTAGGTACAGAGGAGCTTTTAGGGGTAAGTCTTTTATGCAAAGAGTGGTGAGTGCGTGGAATGGGCTACTGGCGATAGTGGTGGAGGTGTATATGATAGGGTCTTTTAAGAGACTCCTGGATAGGTACATGGAGCTTAGAAAAGTAAAGGGCTATGGGTAACCCTAGGTAATTTCTAAGGTAAGGACATGTTTGAACATAGAACATAGAACATAGAATAGTACAGCACATTACAGGCCCTACGGCCCACAAAGTTGTGCCAGCTCTCAAACCCTGCTTCCCATATAATGCCCCACCTTAAATTACTCCATATACCTGTCTAGTAGTCTCTTAAACTTCACGAGTGTATCTGCCTCCACCACTGACTCAGGCAGTGCATACCATGCACCAACCACTCTCTGAGTAAAAAACCTTCCTCTAATATCCCCCTTGAACTTCCCACCCCTTACCTTAAAGCCATGTCCTCTTGTATTGAGCAGTGGTGCCCTGGGGAAGAGGCGCTGGCTGTTCACTCTATCTATTCTTAATATCTTGTATACCTCTATCATATCCCCTCTCATCCTCCTTCTCTCCAAAGAGTAAAGCCCAAGCTCCCTTGATCTCTGATCATAATGCATACTTTCTAAACCAGGCAGCATCCTGGTAAATCTCCTCTGTACCCTTTCCAATGCTTCCACATCCTTCCTATAGTGAGGCGACTAGAACTGGACACAGTACTCCAAGTGTGGCCTCACCAGAGTTTTATAGAGCTGCATCATCATCTCACGACCCTTAAACTCTATCCCTCGACTTATGAAAGCTAACACCCCATAAGCTTTTTAACTACCCTATCTTTTGAAGAATGATGAAGAAAGATTTCTTTAGCCAGTGGATGGTGAAGCTGTGGAACTCATTACCACAGACAGCTGTGAAGGTCAAGTCATTGGGTACATTTGAAAGGGAGATCGGTAGGTTTTTGATTTGTAAAGGCTTCAAAGTTTATGAGGAGAAGGCTGGAGAATGGGGTTGAGAGGGAAAATAAATTAGCCATGATTGCATGGAAGAACAGACTGAAAAAAAAAATGAATGGCTTAATTCTGCTCCTATCGTCTTATGGTTCAAGTAGAATCATCATTTCACTCTCATTGTTCTACTTTTTGTGCAATCTTAAAAATAATTTTCTTTTAGTAGGCCATTCAATTCCTTACTAAAAGCTCTGGCAGACTCTTCTTCTTCCCTGTAGATCTCCATCAGTCTCTGTAAACATAAAGGTCTTCTCTGATACCCAGCCTCAATATCTTTCAGGGAAAAGTTTAAATTTGTGATCCCTGGTCTTCAAACCATCGACAACTGGAACTATTTCTGTCTACTTCTTCCATCTTAATCCATCATGATCATTTAATCTCCATCAAATCTCTCAAACTTCTTTGCTTCAAGACAAATGACTCCAATTTTTCAAGTCTGATATTGGTTCTGAAATCTGACGTGACTTGAACTATTTTAAAAAATCTCCTCTGTACCATCACAGTGTTCTTTTTAAGGTGCAATGACCACAAGTAATTTTGAACTATTTTTCCAAGGTGTCTTTTCTAAGTTAATATAGTGTAATGTGGCTATTTAATAGAGGTAAATTGAAGCTATAAACAACCACAACATTTCAAAAGAAGGCTGTGAAAATTGTCTAGGATTATGTAGTGAATACTGATAACAGCAGGGTTCCAGGTGATGAACCAAATTTCCTCTGGGAAGAGAGGCTCACAGCCAAATGAAATAACCTGTACTCTCTATCCAACTTCACAAAAAAACAGACCACTTGGACAAGGAGGATTCTGTAACTAGGTCTCTGCATTTACAAAAGAGGTGAAAACGATGGATAACGGACAAAAATAATCACAAATTGGTGCAGTCATAAAATGCTGCTGAGGTTTTCCAACATTTTCTGCTTTTATTATAGAAAATTATGGCCAGAAAGAGAAAAGAAAGCAGTTTGTAAATACAGAAGATTCGACACAAAATATATTTGGACACACTATAATCAAAGCTCTCTTTGTAATATCCAATGGAGGAAAAAAAAGTTAATGGTTAATATCACTGGGGAATATAAAATATTAAATGTCATAGATCAAAGAAATTGTGAATATGCCTCAAAGTAAGTCATGTTTGAAAGACCAGGATACAATTTTTAAATTAGCAAGGAAGGAAATTTTGTTCATTTATTCCTTGGAACTTCATTGATGAAAAGCCAAATAACATTTGGAACAAAGTGTAAGACAAGGTAATAGAGACAGAAGTACTGAAGCTTTAAGAGCTGCAGTTGGATGCCAATGTGGGAGAGTTATGGTTATAGAAGGATTAGTGTGATGAACTGAATGTCCTATTCTTATCCATATGTGATTATATTCTACTGATTTATTAGAATATTATAGATAAAGAGAGTTTTAAATAGTCCAGGTTTCTTTAACTATTTAAGTAATGCTTCAGCAATTTTCAATCTAAATCCATCTATATCTCCAGCCATTAATATTGTTAAACATTGTAGCTGCATGCATTTAATTCTTAAAAGCCACACTGAAGCTTATGGGAGTATTGGACTTATTTTTGCCTCAGTAGTGTAACTTTCATGTTTATAAAACACTAATAACTCACAAACAAGAGAAAATCTGCAGATGCTGTAAATCCAAGCAACACACAAAACGCTACAGGAATTCAGCAGGCCCGGCAGGATCTATGGGGGGAAAAAAAGTACAGTCAACGTTTTGGATAAATCACATTTCCTTCAACCAGAAAGAGGGAAAGGCAGATAATGTTCACATAACAACTACCAGCAGCATCCACCAATAAAACAATCAGCCATTTGAAATGCACTGTGTTACCCTTCCAATGGAAAATTAAAAAATGTGATTAATGGTGGTATAACTTGACTGGAGTATGACATTCTCCCAAAGGGTTGTCTATTGGTGGGTCATCACATGGCTATTGAGGCTGATCCAGGATCCACATATCCTGGTGCAGTGTGGGCAAGAGTAAGTGATGGTGGTGGTTAATAACTGCTCAGTGTCTCCTTTCCAGCAGCCGCTTGTTCCCTGTGGTGCAGCAGAGGTCGCTCTCATGAAGTGGAGCTCCTTCTTGAACATATTTCCTCCAGGTGTATCTGCTAAATAGAATGTCTTCTCACTTTTTAGACGTAATGTTGAATTTCTTCAGGCTAATTTTGATATTTTCTTTGAAGTGTTTCCTTGATGTGGATACAATTTGGACACACACCATTGTATCAAATATACCTGCCAAAGAAACATAAATGTTCCTTAGAAGTTGTAAAAAGAATGATATGCATTAATTAACATATTAAAATGTTTAAATACTGAAAGGAAAATGACATAACTGAACAAATTAGTTCCGTTGAAACTGACAAGCATTTCTCCTCCTTCTCTCTACTTTACCTATGATATGCTGTACTTTGTATCCATCTATCACATCAGCCGTCAGCTTCTTCCCTGCAACAAAGATAAATCCAGCCCAGCTAATCACTACTAAAAATTTAAAACAAGTTCCTATCCAGGCAATATTGGAGGTTCTCCACTGTACCCTCTCCAATATATCCTTGCTACATTGTCATGACTAGGATTGTACGTAGAACTCCAGCTGAGACCTAATCAATGGCCGGTATTGTGCTGAACTATTCTATGTTCTATGTTCTGAATATGGCAAACCAAGACTTCCCGCAGTTCCTTCATTAAATAGTACTGTGGCCTTCTCGAAGTCTCGTAATATGAAAAGACACTGGCAGGGTCTGACATAAGCAAGGATCACAAATATCCAAAGGTCATTTTGGATAACTTGTTTAGAAATACATTTTTGGAAACTCAAAGAATAAAATGAGAAAGAAACCCTAGTGTCATTTACCAAGAATATCTGAAAAAGAATCAGAACATCCCTTTCCAATATCTGATTAATTACAGATCAATACATAAAAAGGATGTATAGATATGGGAAATAGTCCAAAGGAGATTTATCAGGCTAATACCTGAGACGAGGGTTGTCCAATATGGAGAGGCTAGACAGTGTGGATCTGTATTCCTTTCTGCTTAGAATTATAAGATGCCAAGGGGGCTTGATAGGGTAGATTTTGAGAGTCATGAAGAAGAGATTATAGATAAAAGAGGAAGGGCTGATTCTTTAAAAAAAAAATGAGGTATGTAGGAATTTCCTCTCTCAGTACATAGTGAATGTCTGGAATTCACTGCCCTTGAGAGTGGTAGAGGGAAAATCTTTGGATGCATTTAAGTTGGATATAGATAATTATTTGAAAAATAGAAGATTTAAAGGTTATGGGGATCTGGCATAAAAGTGGGGCTGAAGCCAGTATAGAGTAGCCATAATCATATTGAATGACAGGACAAGATAGAGGGGATTAGTGTCCTACTCCTGCTTCAATCAATGGAGAAGAAGATACAGGAACCTTAGGTCCCGCACTGCCAGCTTCAGGAACCATTATGACCCTTTAATTACCACGCTTCTGAACCAGTAAGAAAATTTTCACTCATCACAACACTGAACTGATCATTGAATAAAACCTATGGCCTCTCGTTCAAAGATTTTACAACTCATGTTCTCAGTATTTATTTATTTATTTGCACAGTTTGTCCACTTTTGCACATTGGTTGCTTGTCAGTATTCATGCATAGTTTTCATTGACTCTATTGGATTTCTTTGTTCTATTGTGAATGTCTGCAAGAAAATAAATCTGGATCCTATTTGGTGACGTATAGGTATTTAGACAATAAATTTACTTCGAACTATTTTCTTGTGTTCTTGTATATTCAACATGACATGAAACTCCAAAAGTAAAATTATTAGATTAAAAAGCCAGGAAGATGTACAAAATGCTGCCAAAAACTAAAGTGTCTAGATATTTAATGTATGAAGGAATTTTAGTTTCAGGTAATTAAAAATAAAACTCTAATTCAATTCAGTCTGATAAGATGATTACATTTAAATTATGATTAAAATTAAAAGTTCAAGGTAAATTTATTGATGTGCATATATGTCACCATATATAACCTTGAGATTAATTTTCTTGCAGGTGTTCATAGTAAATACAAGACACCCAACAGAATCAATAAAAGACTACTCCTCGACAGTAAGGGCAAACAATCAGTATTCGAAAGGCAATGAACTGTGCAAATACAAAAAGAAAAAAGTAATAATAATATATTAGTAATAATAACCTGACTCAGATTTGGAGAACTCTTCACAGAAACAGTGGTAATACAGGATCAAGAAGTTAACACAAAAAAAATCAAAAATACGTAATAAAGACCAATGAGTTCAAGATGATAAATGCAGGCAGTGCCAAGATTAACCAAAAATAATCCAATGCATTAGAGGATCCTGCAGCATTTTAACTCAATCTTTTAATTTACACAAGCACAATCAAGTGGCAAACATCATTCACCAAAATCTTGCCTTAAAATACAAACTCATAAAAGACACCATACCTTACTATAAATACAAGCCTGGTCCAATTTTAAAGCCAGAGTCCTACAAATTGTATTACAAATGATCTATTATTGCAGATAAGGCAATCCAGAAAAGCTGCCCAGATATAATAATACAGGATAAACAAGCAAGAACAACTTACTTAATAGGTATAGCTGTTACAAACCCATATAACATACAGAAATCAATAAGTGAAAAGCACAAGAAATATGCTGAATCAAATGAAAAAAATGAGTGACGATGGAACATGAACAGGATATATACTGTATTGTCCCAATCGTAACATCTACAACTGGAATCATCCCAAAGACACAACACAATAGCATCAAACAATTAGACCTACACAGCAATATTTATGTAAATCTCCCAAAATCAACAGTACTAAACACCACTAAAATAGTCTGAAAGTTCCTCTCAATTGAGAAATGATTGTGCATGTCTATGCCTGTACCTCTAGTTTTAACAGCTTGAGCTGAGTAAAAATTTAAAAAAATAATAAAATTAATAAGCAATAAATATCAAGGACTCGAGATAATGAGTCCTCAGGTTGTGGAAACAGTTCAGTGATGGAACAAGTGAAGTAGAGTGAAGTTATCCATTCTGGTTCAAGAGCCTGATAGTTGATTGGTAATAGCTGTTCCTGAAACTGGTGGTGTGAGTCCTGAGGCTTCTGTACCTCCTTGTTCTTGGCAGAAATAAGAAGAAAGCATGGCCTGGATGATGGGATCCGTGATGATGAATGATGCTTCCCTGCGGCAGTGCTCTGTGATGTGCGCAACAGTGGGGAAGGCTTTACCCATAATGGTCTGGGTCCTATCCATTACTGTTTGTAGGCTTTTCCTTTCAAGGGCATTGGTGTTTCCATACAGGTCATGATGCAACTTGTCAATATACTCTCCACCACACATCTATAGAAGTTTGTCAACGTTTTAGATGATATGTGGAATCTTCACAATTTTTTAAGAAAGTAGAGACACTGCTTTGTTTTCATCAAATGGCACTTAGGTGCTGGACACAGGACAGATCCTCTGAAATGAAAACTCTGAGGAATTAAAAGTTAATGACCCGTTCCACTCTGTTCCCTTTATGAGAGCTGGTTATGAACCTCTGGTTTCCTCCTCAAGTCAATTATCAGGTCCATGGTCTTGCTGACATTCCATGAAAGATTGTTGTTATGGCATGACTCAGCCAGATTTCCAACCTCTTTCCAACATACTGATTTGTCACTACATTTGATTCAGCCAACGACAGTGGTGTTATCAGCAAATTTAAATCTGGCTTTGGTGTTGTTCTTAGCCTTACAGTCATAATAATGAAGCAAATTGAGCAGGGGGCTAAGCACACAAACCTGAGGTGCACCTGTGCTGATGGAAATTATGGAGGAGATTCTGTTACCAAACTGAACTGACTGGGGTCTGCAAGTGAGGATATTGATGATATAGTTTCACAATGAGGTATTGAGGCCGATGTCTTGAAGCGTATAGGTTAGTTTTGAGGGGATGACAATAGTGAATACCAAGCTGAAGTTAATGAAGAGAACCCTGGTGTATGTGTTTTCACTTTCCACTGTTCCAGGGTTGAGTGAAAAGATAATGAAATGGTATCTGCTGTTGATCTGTTGTGATGCCAAGCAAACCAAAGTGGATCCAAGTCAATTCTCAGGCAGAAGCTGTTATATGCACAAAAAAGTCTGCAAATACTGAAGATCCAAAGCAACACACACAATATGCTGGAGGGACTCAGCGGGTCAGGCAGCATCTATGGAAAAGGTTAAACAGCTGATGTTTCAGACCAAGATCCTTCATCAGGACTGGAGAAAAAAGATGACAAGTCAAAATAAGAAGGTGGGGGGAGGGTAGGAAGAAATACAAGGTAGTAGGTGACATCTGAAACTGAGAGAAGGGAAGTGGTGAAGAAAAAAAGATGGGCATTTGATTGTTGAAAGAGATAAAGGGCTGGAGAAGGGGAAATCTGATAGGAGAGGACAGAAGACCATGGAAGAGAGGGAAAGGGGAGGAGCATCTGTGGGAGGTGATGGGCAGGTAAGGAGATAAGGTGAGAGAGGGAAATGGGAATGGGGAATGGTGAAGGGGGAGTGGGCAATTACCAGAAGTTTGAGAAATCCATGTTTATGCCATCATGTTGGAGGCTACCCAGACAGAATATAAGCTGTTTCTCCTCCAACCTGTGTGTGGTCTCATCACGACAGTAGAGGAGGTCGTGGACTGACATGTCGGAATGGGAATGAGAAGTAGATTAAAATGGGTGGTCACTCGGAGATCCTGCTTTTTCTGGCAAATGAAGCATAGGTGCCCAATGAAGCAGTCTCCCATTCTACGTTGGGTCTCATCGATGTACAGGAGGCTAAACCGGGAGCACCGGATACAGTAGACGACCCTAACAGACTCACAGGTGAAGTTTCACCTCTTCTGGAAGGACTGTTTGGGGCCCTGAATGGTGGTGAGGAAGAAGGTGTGGCACTTGTTCCGCTTTCAAGGATAAGTGCCAGGGGGGAGATCAGTGCGTAGGGACAAATGGATGGGTGAGTCAGGTAGGGAGTAATCCCTCTGGAAATCAAAAAGTGGGGGGGGGGTGGAAATGTGCTTGGTGGTGGGAACTTGTTGGAGATGGCAGACGTTACAGAGAATTATGTGCTGGATGCAGAGGCTGGTTGGATGGTAAGTGAGGACAAGAGGAACCCTATCCCTGGTGCCCTCAACCCCACTCTCCTGCCACCCCACCTTCTAGATGACGCGACATTTCACCTTTGCCCGTATCCGGTGCACCCAGTGTTACCTCTGTATATCAGTGAGACAAGACGTAGATTGAGAGACTGCTTCGCCAAACACCTATGCTCCAACCGCCAGAAAAAGCGGGATCTCCCAGTGGCCACCCATTTTAATTCCATTTCCCATTCCCATTTTGACATGTCAGTCCATGGCCTCCCCAATTGCCACAATGAGGTTGGTGTCAGACTCCCCCCTTCTGCAGTCCTTTAGCTCTTTCACCAATCCACTTTCCAGCTCTTTACTTCACCACTCCCCCTCTCCCGGTGTCACCCACCATCCACTTCTTTGTATTTCTTCGTCCCCCCACCTTCTTATTCTGGCTTGTCATCTTTTCTCTCTAGTTCTGGTGAAGGGTCTGGGCCCAAACATTGAGTGTTTACTCTTTTGCATATATGCTGCCTGGCCTGTTGAGTTCCTCCAGCATTTTGTGTGTGTTGCAGTGAATGTAAGTCACTCCTTTCTGTTGCTGGAAAGGTCCTGGCTAAGGTGATACTTCAGAGACTCATCAGCAACATCATCGAGTCAATGCTGCCTGAATCGCAGTGTGGATTTAGGAAGGACAGGAGCATGATCGACATGATCCTTACAGCCCGGCAGCTTCAGGAAAAGAGCCGGGAGAAACATCAGGACCTGTTGATGGCTTTTGTCGACCTCTCCAAAGCATTCGACACTGTGCAAAGAGAGCTCTTATGGGATGTCCTCCTCAGGTTTGGCTGTCCCAATAAATTTGTTAACATCCTCCGTCAGTTCCACGATGGGATGACTGCTCGGGTGACCATCGGAGGACAAGAGGTCGAGCCCTTCCTTGTACACACAGGGATGAGGCAGGGGTGTGTACTAGCACCAGTGCTCTTTAACATCTTCCTCTTGTGTGTTACCAAGCTTCTCCACAACGAGATTGAAGACAACAGTGGTGTGGCAGTGGACGTCAGATTAGATGGCAACCTCCTTGACATCAGGAGGTTTCACGCAACCACCAAACTCCGTAGAGAGCGGGTCCTGGAGCTGCAGTATGCAGACGATTGTGCTCTTGTGTCCCATTCTCGGGAGGATCTTCAGACTGTCCTTGCTGTGGCGGTGTGAGCGTACAGCAGGATGGGGCTGACTGTTAATACCACCAAGACAGAAGTGGTTTGTCAATGAGGTACCAGTGTCTCAGGCACTCCACCTGCCTTCACTGTTGGTGATGAAAAGCTGTCAGTAGTGCCATCTTTCAAATAACTGGGGAGCATTCTCTCTGAGGATAGCGGCATTGACCACGACATCCAGAGCCACATTAAACAGGCATCAGCTGCCTCTGGGAGACTTCGGCGTAGAGTTTTTCAGAACAGGAGCCTTCGTCCCTCCACAAAGGTCTGTGCCACCACCTTCTTTTATAGCTGTGAAGGTTGGGTAACCTACAGCTGTCACGACAAGTCCTCGGAGCACTTCCACATAAGCTGCCTCCAGCGCATCCTGGGAATTACCTGGCGTGAGCGGGTGCCTCACACTGAAATACTTGTAAAGACCAACTGCAGAAGTATTGAGACCATGATCACTCAGCGTCAGCTGCAGTGGCTGGGAGACGTGATAAGGATGCCCCCATGTCGGCTACCTGGCCGAGTGTTATACAGCCAGCTACATCATGGTCGATGCTCAGCTGGAAGGCCGAAGAAGCGTTAAGGATCAGATGAAGAATGCTTTAAGGAAGTGCAAGATCAAACCCCAGGACCTGGAGGGTGTTGCTGCTGACCGTACCACGTGGTGACAGCTGTGTAGGGATGGGATTCGTATTCTGGAGATGGAAAGAACAACCAGAAGACAGCAGAAGAGAGCCAGGAGAAATGCAGCCATGGTTGCCACCACTACCACCACCACTAGTACATATACATGTCCCACCTGCAATAGAGCTTGTGGGTCCAGGATAGGACTGTATAGTCATCAAAGATCTCACCGTTAAAGGAGTGGACGTCATCATCGGATTTTGATGGACAACCCAAGAGGGAAGGGAAGTGCTACTTGACATTAGTTATCTGGCAGGTTACCACGCTCTGCTCAGGCACGTATATAATTGATTCCTGTTTGAAGTAGGTGGTACCTCAGACTGCTGAAGTGAGAAGTTAAGAATACTAGTGCACGCCCCAGCCAGTTGACCAGCACAGGTCTTTAGTACTCTTAAGTACCGTGTCTGGGCCCGACGCTTTTTGTAGATTCACCCTCATGAAGGATGCTCTAGCCACGGAGACTGAAATCACAAGATCATTGGGGGTTGTGGGAGGTTGTGAAGGTGCTTCCATGTTTTAATGGTCAAAGTGAGCATAAAAGACATTGAGCTCATCTGAGAGCGAAATCTGATTGTCACCTACGTATGTCACTTGGTTTCACTTTGTAAGAGATGATAGCATTCAAGCCCTGCCACAGCTATTGAACACGCTTCAGTGATTCTAGCTTGGACCAGGACTACCATCCCGCGTGTGAGGTAACTTTCCAGAAGTTGCACCCGGTCCTCTTGTGTTTTATTTGGTCATCCAACCTGATTGCCACTGATCTGGACCTCATTAGATTACAATTCTCATCTTCATCCAGGGTTTCTGGTTGCAGAAGACACTGAATAATTTTACAGGGACACATTCATCTACCACTGTTTTTGTAAAGTCTGTGACAACTGTTTAATGGTTACGATCTTTGAACATAGAAAGAGTCTTTGAACATAGCCCAGTCCACCCACTATCCAAAGCAATCCCATTGCTGCTAATCAGTCTCCTGTGACAACCTCTTTGTTTTCCTTATCTCCGGAGCTTCGCTTTTTAGCCTCTGCTTGGTTGCAGGTAGGAAGAAGATAGGCAACTGATCAGATTTACCGAACTGCAGTGTAGGCATGCAATGGTAGGCATCCCTAATCATAGAATGGCGGTGGTTGAGTGTATTGGGACCCCTGGTGTTGTAGGTGATACGTTGATGATAATTGGCAGAGATTTCTTCAAATAAGCCTGATTGATATGACTTAAAAATGGTAACATGGGCTGCTTAGCTACAATTTTACACATATTAATTTGATCTAAACAGAGAAGCATGTAATGATATATCAATTGGAATATGGTATTTCGTAGCATTTCTTCAACAATCACGATTTCTCAATAGAAAAATTATTCAATCCAAATTGGACAGGGAGCCGTACACGCAACAATGTGTTCGCTAATGTTGACAGCTGTAGGGAACTTGGTGAGCCTACATCACTAAATATGAATTATTGGTTAATTTGTTAGTTTGTGGCTGTACATTCGCCCTTGTCTATACTACAGGTGAGTGGTAGATTCTGGAGAAATTCTAAGGAGCATATGTTAGCCCTCGTCAGGTACTCAATGGAGTTCAGAAGTATGAGGTGTTATCTTAATGACACTTACCGAAAATTAGATGACCAGGAGAGAGTGGATATGGAAACACGAGGAATTCTGCAGATGCTGGAAATTCAAGTAACACACATCAAAGTTGCTGGTGAATGCAGCAGGCCAGGCAGCATCTCTAGGAAGAGGTACAGTCGATGTTTTGGGCTGAGACCCTTCATCAGGACTAACTGAAAGAACAGCTAGTAAAAGATTTGAAAGTGGGAGGGGGAGATCCAAAATGATAGGAGATGACAGGAGGGGGAGGGATGGAGCCAAGAGCTGGACAATTGATTGGCAAAAGGGATATGAGAGGATCATGGGATGGGAGGCCCAGGGAGAAAGAAAAGGGGGAGGGGGGAAAACCCTAGAGGATGGGCAAGGGGTATAGTAAGAGGGACAGAGGGAGAAAAAGAAGAGAGGGAAAAATAATGTGTGTATATAAATAAATAATGGATAGGGTACAAGGCGGAGGTGGATATGGAAAGCATGTTTTCATTAATAGTACTACTTATTGCCTGTTACACCACTGGCATTTAGGGAAGCAATGAAGGTCCTCCATCTCTGTCTGAAAAGAAGCTCTTTCATTGTTGTTTCTGTAACAATTGTTTTTTGTCCTGTCAGGGTTGTTATCCTTGAGCTTAACCCCTGAACCTTGCAGGACCAGTGGACTATTCTTAGTCTGGCCTCTACCTTTTGACCTGTTTGGCTTGGGTTATCCTACCAAGAGCCAAAGCATAAGGCCCTGACTCCAGCCAACATGCCCTCTAGGTCATTGAGACATGCATGTCTCTAAACCCCATGACAGGTTGTGGTTGTGGTTCATTAGTAGGAGAGTCTATTATCTGAGGGCATTGCCTCAGAATATAGGAGCATCCCCTTAGAAATGAGATGAGAAGGACTTTCTTCAGCCAGAGGGTGATGAATCTGTAGAATTCATTGCTGCAATGGGCCTTGGAGACAAAGTCTTTGGAACTTTTTTAAGGCAGAGATCGATAGTTTCTGAATTAATAAGATAGCTATGGATAATGGAGAGCAGACTGAAGCCTGGGGTTGAAAAAAAAAAGTCAGTCATGTTTGTTTTTAAATGTACATGTGCATGTATAGATAGCACAAGTGCAATGAAAATCTTATCTGCAGCAACATCATGGGCACATAGCATATATAAGCAGCATTCACAAGAAGAAAAACATTAACATAAATTAATTGAAATTATTACAGGATAGAACACAATTAGAAATAAAGATGTGACAAGAATACACATAAATTAAGATGTTAGCTGGCCTGGGCTGGCACCAGTGGGATCAGCAGTTGGTCTGCCACCTATCTTCAGGAGAAAGAGAGATAAGGAAAACAATGGAGCAGCATTTGGAGATGTTAATAAAGGGACGGGAGAGAGTAACGGAAGGAGAGCTGTCATGATCGGCTCCCCCTTTGAACCCTGAACTGTTTGAAGTGATGGACTTCAGCAGGGGGATAAAAAGGGACAGGTTCGCTAAGGCGACACACACGACACCCCGAGGTAAGGAGACCCTGGAAGCGGTGCGTCTCTCACAAGTCGGTGGGAAGTTTTGGACGGCTGGTCGCGGGACAAGCCATAGACGCATAGGGTGGAAAGGCACGATCGGCAGGAACCTGGTGTGTGTCCACCCTTGCCTGGGTGCCGGGTCCACCACAGAGAAATGATCGTATCTGGAAACGGAGGGGTCACGGTCGGTGACCTCAGATGACATCACAAAGAGCTCGCACGAAAGCTGACTGCGAAAGTCTGTGTGTGGAAGCCGTTTGAATATTCATTCGTTTTGCTCTCTCTCTCCTTCCCCCCACTGTCTGCGAACTGAACTGAACTAAATTGAACTGAACTTTGCGTCACTTTGAAACTGGTAATTTACCCCTACACAACGATAGAGCTTGATCGATCCTGTTAACTTAATTCTGTGTACATGTGTGTTTATCATTGCTGAACTGTTGCATTTATTATCCTTTTGATTAGAGTACTGTGTTGCTTGTCTCTTTAATAAAACTTTCTTAGTTCTAGTAATCCAGACTCCAACTGAGTGATCCATTTCTGCTGGTTTGGCAACCCAGTTACGGGGTACATAACGTAAGTGGGGTTCTCGTCCGCGATTTTGAACGCTAAATTTGGGACGGAATAATAGATTGGGTTAAAATTCCCGAAAGAAAGAAAAGACAAACAGCAGAAATGGAGGCTGAGAAATTTATAAAGGCGCCAACCTTGGAAGCATTAGAGGATGCCAGGAAATTGAAATTGGTAGCTGTGGCCAAACGGTTGAATCTTGCTAAGGGGAAGTCGACAATGAGGAGAGAGGAGATACACAGAGCTATCATAGAGCACTATGTATCTAAAGGTGTGTTTCCCCAAGGGGAGCTGGAGGTGGTGTCTATTGAAAAACCTGCTGGAGACGCGGTACAGGTGCAGCTTGAAAAACTGAGACTCGAGCACGAGTTCCGTATACGGCAGTTGGAGCGAGAAGAGAAAAAGAGGGAGAGACAGTTGGAGAGAGAGGAGAAACAGAGGGAAAGGGAATTCGAGCTGGAGAAGTTAAGGATAAGGGCAGAGCAGGGGCCCGTGCCGAACCAAGGTGGAGGGTTCCGGGCGACCCAGGAGGTTAGGCTGGTTCCTTCATTTGACGATACCGACGTGGATCGGTATTTTCTCCATTTCGAGAAAGTTGCTACAAGTCAGGACTGGCCGAGGGATAAGTGGGCTGTTTTGCTTCAGAGTGTACTGAAAGGGAAAGCCCAAGAAGCTTACTCAGCTTTGTCCGCGGAAGATGCCCAGAGGTATGAGGTGGTGAAAGAGGCCATCCTCAGGATTTATGAGTTGGTCCCGGAGGCATACCGGCAGAGGTTCCGGAATGTGAGGAAGCAGTGGGACCGCACGTATTTAGAGTTTGCCCATGAGATGCAGACATATTGTGAGCGTTGGTGCACCTCGAAGGGGGTAGAGGGGGATTGTGACAGACTGCTACAGCTGATCCTGATTGAGAAGTTTAAAGGTTGTGTCCCTGAGGGTATGAAACACTACCTAGATGAGAAAGAGGCAGCCACGTTAGCCGCAACTGCTAAGTTAGCGGATGAGTATGCGTTGATGCATAAAATGAAGTTTGCCCCGAGTAAAGGCTACCAGAAGGGTAGTCAGGATGGCAGGGAGAGTCCGCCAGAAAAGTCAGAAAGTAAGCCGGGGACTAGTGAGAAGGATAAGGTAGACCGGGAGCAGTCTGGTAAGAAGTCTCCTGGGATCGTCTGTTATATTTGCGGGAATGTCGGACACTTTGCGTCGAGGTGCTTTGCCCCAAAGAAGGAGACGGGAAAAGGAAAAACGGCGATTTTGACTGGCTGTATCGAGCTGGTAAACGAACCGCTAGGACAGGACAGGTTTGCCAAAGTTCAGGAAGGGCGCGAGAGGTTTATCTCAGCCGGATTGGTGTCAGTGAAGGAGGGGTTAAAACCAGTTCCAGTGCGGATCTGGAGAGACACGGGAGCGTGTCAGTCACTGATACTGAAGAGTGTATTAGAGTTTAGCTCAGAGACCCAGACTGGGGAGGTCAAGGTCAAAGGTATTGGGGAAGGGACAGAGGCTGTCCCTTTGCACCAGATACACTTACAAAGCAACCCAGTCTCTGGACTAGTCACGATCGGGGTGAGGTCCGAATTACCGATGAAAGGCGTGGAAGTCTTGCTCGGTAATGACCTCACCGGGGAAATCGTGTTCCCAGCAGTGAGATTGACAGGTCAGCCTCACAGGTTCATCACGAGACTGCGGTAGTAAATTTAGCTGAGACGTTTCTGCCAACCTTGTACGAGAAGGGGGTAGAAAGTGAAAAGAAGGAGTGTAGTGAAACAAGAGGTAGTGAGGGAGCTGAGACAGACTTAGCATTAGCCAGGAAAGAATTTGTGCAGGCGCAGGAGCGAGACGAGGGGCTGATGGTTTTGGCAGAGACAGCTCTCTCTGACACAGAATTAACAAGGGAACCAGTAGGCTATTGTGTGGAGGAGGAAGTGCTAAGGAAGGAAGGGAAACCAAGTACCGTACCCGCAGATGAGGAATGGGAGGTGGTGAAAAGAGTTATGGGGATGAGATTTTTAACCTGGCTCACGAGGTACCCCCCGGTGGACATTTTGCGGTGCTGGAGGAAACAGTTGGTGGAATCATGAAAGAGGTTTACCGGTTGCACCGGAGGAAGGATGTTATTGATTATGGCCGACGCGAACTGAGACGGTCACAGGCTTTTGATATGCTAACAAACCTAGTCGGTGTTAGCGCGGAAATCAATGAAGCTAGGCTCCCCCTGATAAGAGAAAAAAACCATTTTGAAGAGATGAGTATGGTATCGACCAGATGGGAGAAGGCTATTGTTTTGGCCAGCTCTGCTGATAAGGTCTCTCCCTTAATCCCCGAACAAAGCGACTCTTTAGGAAAAGTAATTAAACGACTCGCACACGTGTGTTTGATTGTCCCGAGGCGATGCAAAGAACTGGGACGTTGGGTGGTGTTTTTTACACTAGGCCAGCCCAGCGAGCAGCAACCCTATAGAATGAGTAATTCAGTGACAAAAGGGCTGATGAACACAGAGGTGTGTATTGGCGATGTAATACGGCTGTCTGAAGCCAGCTTGATAGCGAACCTTGAAAACAATGAGTTCGGCCATACGATGGTCACTTACCTGCGAATTGTGGTGACACAAGGGCAGCTGGCAGCAATGCAAGCTAAAGTGCGGGCTATCGGTGACCTCCCAACCCCGACAGACAAGAGGGCCCTCAGAAGGCTCTTGGAGATGGTGGGGTACTGTAGGAAGTTTTGCAATAACTCTGTGGTTACTACCTCTCCCCCTCCTACTAAGCCCTTGCGAGAGAAAATTAAGTCGGAATGGGACGACCCTTGTTATTGTGGTCTGGGACGAAACCCAATGAGAGGTTACATTGATCGTAATTCATCAGTGTCTTTGGCCACTATGAAGTTTGCTAAGTTGGAGCCTGGTCTAAGGGATTATTAATAACACATATAAAAGGAACAGAAAATGTGATGGCTGACTGTCTGTCAGGAGTTGACAACTTCAAATTCGCTGTATTAGCCAAATAGCTGATAAAGATGTGTATTTGTGTGTATCAAATAATGTATTCATGTTTGTAATTTTTACCCCGGTAAAAATCCTTAAAGGGGGGAAGTGTGACGAGAATACACATAAATTAAAATGTTAGCTGGCCTGGGCTGGCACCAGTGGGATCAGCAGTTGGTCTGCCACCTGTCTTCAGGAGAAAGAGAGATAAGGAAAACAATGGAGCAGCATTTGGAGATGTTAATGAAGGGACGGGAGTGAGTAACGGAAGGAGAGCTGTCAAGATCGGCTCCCCCTTTGAACCCTGAACTGTTTGAAGTGATGGACAGGCGATACCCCAGCAGGGGGATAAAAAGGGACAGGTTCGCTAAGACGACACACACGACACCCCGAGGTAAGGAGACCCTGGAAGCGGTGCGTCTCTCACAAGTCGGTGGGAAGTTTTGGACGGCTGGTCGCGGGACAAGCCATAGACGCACAGGGTGGAAAGGCACGATCGGCGGGAACCTGGTGTGTGTCCACCCTTGCCTGGGTGCTGGGTCCACCGCAGAGAAACGATCGTATCTGGAAACGGAGGGGTCACGGTCAGTGACCTCAGATGACATCACAAAGAGCTCGCACGAAAGCTGACTGCGAAAGTCTGTGTGTGGAAGCGTTTGAATATTCATTCGTTTTGCTCTCTCTCTCCTTCCCCCCACTGTCTGCGAACTGAACTGAACTAAATTGAACTGAACTTTGCGTCACTTTGAAACTGGTCATTTACCCCTAGACAACGATAGAGCTTGATTGATCCTGTTATCTTAATTCTGTGTACATGTGTGTTTATCATTGCTGAACGGTTGCATTTATTATCCTTTTGATTAGAGTACTGTGTTGCTTGTTTCTTTAATAAAACTTTCTTAGTTCTAGTAATCCAGACTCCAACTGAGTGATCCATTTCTGCTGGTTTGGCAACCCAGTTACGGGGTACGTAACAAAGAAAAATCCACTTTACTGCAAAATGATGACATTGATCAATGTCGTCATAATATTATACTAAGTCATTGATCAGGATTGTGTAGGTTAGTTTAAGAACTAAATGTTTGAAGGCGAATAGCTGTTCTGAAACTTGGTGCTGTGAGAATATGGCATGGTTGAGCTCTTTAATGACAGATGCTGCTTTAGTCCCTCCTGTAGATACGACTGATGGTGGGGAGGGATGTCCCAATGACATTACAGACTGAGTCCACTGTTCTCTGCAGCTTCTTACACTCCTGCACATTCATGTTTCTGTACTAGAACATGACACAGCCTGTGAGGTTACATCCTACACTGCATCTGTTGAAGTTTGCTAGTGTTCAGAAGCCATGACTGCATGGTGCAGCAAACTTGATGGGTTGATGGGTCTAATTTTGCTGCTGCATCTAATGGTCTTATTCAATGAAATGGGATCTGATGGGTGTACTGTAAATAGATGGTTGATGGTTTCCACAAACATTTTGGGCTAAATGGCCCGTTTGGTTCTCTCTCTCTCTCTCTCTCTCCAGTCTGTGACATTATAAGTTTATATACTTATACATATGTTTATACAGTAATTTTATGTATTGCACTGTCCTACTGCTGAAAATAAATAAATTTCATGACATATGTGAGTGATGATAAACCTGATTCTAATATGGGTTTATATTGTGGACTGAGAATGGGAAGGGGACAGGGAGAGAGGGGAGGGAGCTGGAAGCACCAGCAAAACATTCTGTAGTGATCAATAAACCAACTGTTTGGAATCAACTTTCCTTGCCTGGTGTCTCAGGGCTGAGTGTGCCTGAGCCCACGTCATCCCCTGCCCCTGGCATTCCTTCTCTGCCACCTGTCCCACTCCCCTCCCTTGGTGCTCCACCCTCACCATTCCCAGCATCCTTTGCTCCCATCATATTTACAAACTTGTTCTCTGCTTCACATTGACAACTATAGTACTGTGCAAAAGTCTTATACACTCTAGCTATATATCTATATATGCCTAAGACATCTGTATTGTTATATACTGTATATAAAATCTTTGGTCATGTATCTTTCAGAAAAACACAGAAACCAAACACAATGTTGTTAGACAAAATTCTGTTCTTTCAAGCAATTGCCTTAGGGTAAACAAATGGTCCACCTGGGCCATTACTTTCTTGCATTCATTCTGTTGATGATCAAGCACAGAAAAGATTTGTAAGTAAGTTAACTTGTAAGATGCTCATAAATACTTTTGCAGACAATACTCAGAAGAATAATAGTGTGACATTCTTCACCCTCTAGTTGCCCCTTTGTTTTCTTCAAAAAATGTTGCTTTTTCCAACCCATTGGAAACTGTGCAATATGCTGTAATGTATTGCACCATCCCTGTTTAGCTCGATATCTGATTTCCCAAGATACTGTCTAAATGTCATCCAATCTGCAGGAGCTCCAATCTCAGATCTCCAAC
The DNA here is from genome assembly GCF_963921235.1 of Mobula hypostoma. Taxonomy (NCBI): domain Eukaryota; kingdom Metazoa; phylum Chordata; class Chondrichthyes; order Myliobatiformes; family Myliobatidae; genus Mobula; species Mobula hypostoma. The sequence continues at coordinate 43,113,771 of NC_086101.1, read as the reverse complement.
GTTTCGCGGGAAACAAATGATCTGATTTTCTTCACTCCTCTCAAATCCTCTGTGTTATGGGCTGGGTTGATCAGACTCAAACTATTCAAGTATCCAGATGTAGTAATAAGGGTCATAGATCACAATTTCTGGCCTTCAGTTGAAGTCAAACAAAACCGGCAAACACACCCCAATAAATACAAGTTTTACAAGCACAGAGAAGCACACAAAAACAGACAAACTCTTTGATCTTTTAAGCAACACACATCAACGTTGCTGGTGAATGCAGCAGGCCAGGCAGCATCTCTAGGAAGAGGTACAGTCGATGTTTCGGGTCGATACCCTTCGTCAGGACTAACTGAAGGAAGAGCTAGTAAGAGATTTGAAAGTGGGAGGGGGAGGGGGAGATCCAAAGTGAAAGGAGAAGACAGGAGGGGAAGGGATGGAGCCAAGAGCTGGACAGGTGATTGGCAAAAGGGATATGAAAGGATCATGGGACAGGAGGCCCAGGGAGAAGGAAAAGGGGGAGGAGGGAAAAACCCAGAGGATGGGCAAGGGGTGTAGTCAGAGGGATAGAGGGAGAAAAAGGATAGAGGGAGAAAAAGGAGAGAGAGAGAGAAAGAATGTGTGCATATAAATAAATGATGGATAGGGTACGAGGGGGAGATGGGGCATTGGTGGAAGTTAGAGAAGTCGATGTTCATGCCATCAGGTTGGAGGCTACCCAGACGGAATATAAGGTGTCGTTCCTCCAACCTGAGTGTGACTTCATCTTTACAGTAGAGGAAGCCGTGGATAGACATATCAGAATGGGAATGGGATATAGAATTAAAATGTGTGGCCACTGGGAGATCCTGCTTTCTCTGGCAGACAGAGCGCAGGTGTTCAGCAAAACGATCTCCCAGTCTGCGTCGGGTCTCGCCAATATATAGAAGGCCACATTGGGAGCACCGGACACAGTATATCACCCCAGCCGACTCACAGGTGAAATGTTGCCTCACCTGGAAGGACTGTTTGGGGCCCTGAATGGTGGTAAGGGAGGAAGTGTAAGGGCATGTGTAGCACTTGTTCCGCTTACAAGGATAAGTGCCAGGAGGGAGATCAGTGGGGAGGGATGGGGAGGACGAATGGACAAGGGAGTTGTGTAGGGAGCGATCCCTGCGGAATGCAGAGAGAGGGGGGGAGGGAAAGATGTGCTTCGTGGTGGGATCCCGTTGGAGGTGGCGGAAGTTGAGGAGAATTACATGTTGGACCCGGAGGCTGGTGGGGTGGTAGGTGAGGACCGGGGGAACCCTATTCCTAGTGGGGTGGTGGGAGGATGGAGTGAGAGCAGATGTACGTGAAATGGGGGAGATGCGTTTAAGAGCAGAGTTGATAGTGGAGGAAGGGAAGCCCCTTTCTTTAAAAAAGGAGGACATCCCCCTCGTCCTGGAATGAAAAGCCTCATCCTGAGAGCAGATGCGGCGGAGACGGAGGAATTGCGAGAAGGGGATGGCATTTTTGCAAGAGACAGGGTGAGAAGAGGAATAATCCAGATAGCTGTGAGAGTCAGTAGGCTTATAGTAGACATCAGTAGATAAGCAGTCTCCAGGGACAGAGACAGAAAGATCTAGAAAGGGGAGGGAGGTGTCGGAAATGGACCAGGTAAACTTGAGGGCAGGGTGAAAGTTGGAGGCAAAGTTAATGAAGTCAACGAGCTCAGCATGTGTGCAGGAAGCAGTGCCAATGCAGTCAATGTAGCGAAGGAAAAGTGGGAGACGGATACCAGAATAAGTCTGGGACATAGATTGTTCCACAAAGCCAACAAAAAGACAGGCATAGCTAGGACGCATATGGGTGCCCGTAGCTACAGCTGTAGTTTGGAGGAAGTGGGAGGAGCCAAAGGAGAAAATTATTAAGAGTAAGGACTAATTCCACTAAACGGAGCAGAGTGGTGGTAGAGGAGAACTGATTAGGTCTGGAATCCAAAAAGATGCGGAGAACTTTGAGACCTTCCTGATGGGGGATGGAAGTATATAGGGACTGGACATCCATGGTGAAAATAAAGCGGTGGGGATTGCCTTTGATCTTTTTTTCTCATGCAATTAACTCAGCCTGGTTTCTTTAATTCAAGCACATATGGCCATCAACGCAGTATTCAGCATACTCTCATAAATGAATTAAACACCACAATGATCACTCCTCATCCATTGTCCAACAATGTTTCAAACACAACATTCTTTGGACTTACAACAGTACATTACTATTATATATTACACATAGAGACACCCGGATGATATGTTGTCTCCCAGGCGCCGGAGTCAGGGATGTCTTGGATTGTGTCCACAGCATTCTAAAGGAGAAAGGTGAGCAGCCAGGTGTCTTGCTACTTATTGGCACCAATGACATAGGTAGGAAAGGTGAAGAGGTCTACCTGGAGAGCTTGGTCATTCAGTCAGTGGGTGCCGTCCCGAATCCTGGGTTGGTGGCTATGAACCTCCATCTTCTTCGATCTTGCGCTCTTTTTCTGGCCTCAGCATAACTCAACCCAGTCCGTTGCCTCACATTATCGTACCAAGTGGTTCGCTGCCTTCCTCTTTCCCTCTTTCCTTCTATCATCCCTTCCGATAACAATTTCTGCAGTCCACCACCTCTTAACAAGTGCCCGGCATATTCCAGCTTCCTTTTCTGCACATTCTTCAGCAACTCCTTTTCTCTCCTCGCTCTCTTCAACACTTCCATATTACTGATCTTCATCACCCATCTAATTTTCTGCATTTTCCTTAAACACCACATTTCAATGCCTCCAGTCATCGTTGCGCTTCCTTGCATAAGGTCCACGATTCAACTCCATACAACAGACTGCTCCAGATGTAGCATTTCCAAATTCTACAACGCAGCCCAAAGTCCAACCTCTTGCCACACAGCACGTCACTCAGGCTCCAGAACGTTGATCTTGCAATCTCATTTCTTCATCTAATCTTCAGGGTGTTGAACGATGAAGCTGGTGTCCAAATTAGTGGAGTGACGGTGAACAACTTGGGGTATGCAGATGATTCAGTGTTGTTAGCCGAGACTGAAGAAGAGTTGCTCAGACGAAGATGATGGTAGTATGAAGGAAGAAAGAAGTCCCCAAAATCACTATCAAAATTAACGGCGTAGGCATAGAGCAAGACAAGAAGTTTGTGTACTTGGGACAGATGGTCACAGAGGACAGAAATTAGACAAAGAGAACTAGGTAGGAAGCTCAATAACAGGAGTTCCAGGGTAGGAATCTCTGGATTGCTGCCTGTGCCACAAACCAGTGAGAGTAAGAATAGGATCATTTGGCAGATGAATCCAATGCTGAGGAACTGGTGTAGGGGAAAGGGGTGCAGTTTTCTAAATCATTAGATTGCTTCTGGAGAGAGTACGACCTGTACAAATGGGATGGGTTACACTTGAAGCTGGGGGTGCGTGTGGGGGAGGTGGGGGGCAGAGGTAGGAAAACAATATCCTTGCTATCGCTGCTCGGGAGCATTTTACCTAATTTGGCAAGAGGTTGGGAACTGGAGTGATTGGGTTGAGAAAGATGTAGCTGGTTTGTAAACAGAAGCAGTGTGTGGTGAGACTGCTAGCAAGGAGAGACTGATGATAGGGCAAACTTTCCGTCAATGGGATGAGTTGCAAAGTATAAAGAGAGCCAAATCAAAAATGGTTATGAATTCAAGACTGAAGGTGTTATATTTCAATGCATGCAGTATATGGAATAAGGTAGACAAAAGGACACATATTGGATTGAAAGGATTGGCAGGTAGGCAAAGGGAGTGGGGTGGCTTTGTTGGCAAAAAATGAAATCAAACCAGTAGAAAGAGGTGAAATAGGAATGGAAGGTTGTGGGTAGAGCTAAGAAACTGCGAAGGTAAAAAGACCCTGACAAGCGTTATATACAGACCTCCAAACAGTAGCAAGGATGTGAGTAACAAATTACAAATGGAGAAAGAAAATGTATGTTAAAAGAGCAATGGTACAATAGTCATGGGGGATTTCAATATGCAGGTAGATTGGGAAAAACAAGTTTGTGCTGGATCCAATAGGGGAAATTTGTAGAATGCCTATGAGGTGGCTTTTTAGAGTAGCTCATAGTTGAGCCCACTAGGGGTTCAGCTACTCTGAATTGGGTGCTGTGTGATGAACCAAAATTGATTAGAGAGCTTTAGGCAAAGGAACCCTTAGGAAAGAGTGATCACGCTTCCATTTAAGAAGGAGAAGATAAAGTCTGATGTTTCAGTTTTACAGTGGAGTATTACTGAGGCATGAGAGAGGAGCTGGCCAAAGTCAATTGGAAAGGGACACAAGCAGGGATGACGGCAGAGCAGCAATGGCTGGAGTTTCTGGGAGCAATTTGAAAGGAAAAGGATAGATGAATCCCATGAAGAATAAGTATTTTAAAGGCATGAGAAAGTCAAAGCTAGCATAAAAGCCAAATAGAGTGCATAAAATGGAGCAAAAATTTGTGCAAGTTAGATGATTAGGAAGCTTTTAAAAAAATAACAGAAGACAACTAAAACAGAAACAAAAAAAAGATGGAATAAAAAGGTGTCATAAGGGGGGATAGTTTTAAGGTGCTTGGTAGTAGGTACAAGGAGGATGTCAGGGGTAAGTTTTTCACACAGAGAATGGTGGGTGCGTAGAATGCACTGCTGGCGATGGTGGTAGAGATGGATACAATAGGGTCTTTTAAGAGACTTTTAGATAGGTACACGGACCTCAGAAAAATAGAGGGTGATGCAGAAAGGCAATTCTAGGCAGTTTCTAGAGTAGTTTACATGGTCGGCACAACATTTTGGACCGAAGGACCTGAAATGTGCTGTAGATTTCTATGTTCTATCTTCTATGTTCTAAAGAGTTAAGTTGTCATTTTGAATTGTTCAGATGTTCATTCAATGTTAATGTTTTACAAAAATTTAAAATTTAAAATACTATACTGTGGTGTAGTAGTTACCTTATGACTAATAATCAAGAGTCAAGTGTTTAAGTCTCACAACAAGTATCAGCTTAAGTTTAGTTTGATGAATAAATCTGGAATTTATAAAGACAGAAAATGGTTGGTGACCTGTAACTTTCTAGCGGCCTTAATTTAGATTGGAGTGTATATTAACGGATTGTGTGCTTTGTGAATATGAGAGAAGATGTGTGTACCTAAATTACAACTAGCAGAAACTGGCTCAGTCAGGGGTCTGAATCTCTGACATTACAGATTTCATCAAAGCTCAAGGAATTAGGAGCAGTAGTAGTCCCCTCAGCTGCTCAAGCCTAGTCCAGTTTTCAATATACTTGTGGTTGATCTCCCCCAAGTCTGATGCTAGTTCTCCACAGTTCTTGGAAGATTTCCCCAAAACACTTAAATCTTTCAAAAATGTATCTTTTTTTCCCCTTAAATAGTTCCAGTGATCCAGCCTCGTGGTAAGTAATTCCAGAGACACGACACCCTCTGCCAGAAGAAGTTTCAACAGACCTCAGTAATAAATAAGCAGTCTCTAACCATGTTTGAGATTCTGTCACTCATAGAAGCATACCAACATCTGTTTTGTTATAGCACCGGTCATTCCATTATTCATCTGTTTCCATTGAAAATTAAAATCCTGATACCCGTTCTTATGTGAAGCCTGTTAATTTATCCTCATTCAATTTAGGTAAAACCTTCTTGCTTTATATTTGTGTGGTAAATATGTGATTACCTAAACTGTTCAGGAGAAAACTAATCTGCCATTTTCCATTTTTTTCTTTGACACATTGGTCCACCCTTCTGTCACCAGCTCCTCAGTGGCTAATCTGCTTGGACTAGAAACAGTAGTTAAAATGGAATGAATGTTTGTGTTAAAGTCTCTACTGTCCTGTAAAATCAATGACTATTGTCATTTGATGCTATGACAAAGAATTCATCCTTATTGTTTAACAAAAAACTCATCCTTATTCTCTTGCAATGTGATCTGGTCATTTCACATTTTCCTACAATTTTCTCATTTCTTCAGCAAATATTAAATTGTGCAATAAAACATATAAATTTTGCGGCAAGTTGCAATTATCTTTTGTGTCAAACAAACAGAATCAGATTTACTATGACAGACTTTTACAAATTATTGTTTTCTTCATCTTATTGTGTATTTTTGTGCTACATCAGATATGGAGTAACATTTTCCTTTACACCTGTGTCCTGGAAATAACATTAAACAATTTTGAATCTTGAAGTTTGAATTAATTAAACTGTTCAGGAGCAAATGCAGGATTCTGCATGGACACTGAAGAACTTAGATTTCCAAGATAGAAATATAAAGGATAGCTTTATTTGTCACATGTGCAGTGAAACATCGATACACAGTGAAATGTGTCATTTTGTGTCAACGATGAACGCAGTCTTCGGGTGTGCTGGTGGCAGCCCACAAGTGCCGCCATACTTCTGGTGCCAACGTGGCATGCTCACTTCTCACTAACCCTAGCTGTATGCCTTTGGAATTTGGGAGAAACCAGATAATGCAGAGAAAACCCACACCATCATGGGGAGAATGTACAAACTCCTTACAGGCAGTTGTGGGAATCCAACCCTAATCGGTGATCACTGGCACTGTAAAGCGATTGTATTAACTTTTCACTACGGTCACCTCTGCCACCATGCCTAACCACTGGACTCCACGTAGTCTCCAATAGCTGAGAGCAGTCTGCATGGGACTGTCACTGTACCTCTAAGATCCCATGGTAAATCAGATCTGAGAGCAGGCTGTGGGACCTCATCACTTCAGTGGGTATTTTACTCTTGAAAATTATGAAG